>NW_020954713.1:4661114-4668285 GCF_900497805.2 Vombatus ursinus | reverse complement strand
CAGCAGCAGCAGCAGCAGCAGCAGCAGCAGCAGCAGCAGCAGCAGCAACAGCAGCAGCAGCAGCAACAGCAGCAGCAGCAGCAGCAGCAAACAAAGGTGCAGACTACAATTACCACTGTGGCCAGCACAGCAGTATTGGTGAGAAGGGAGAAGTATTTAAAAACAAAAATAGACAAACATATGGTTCTAACCAATTGACATGAACCAAAAAACAGGTGATTTTTTTGTGAAGTTGTGAACGTTCTGAAGCCTAAATCACAAAACAAAAACTAACTTTGTTGTCTTAACCTAAATGAAAAAAAAATTAATAGTAACTGTATAGGTAAGATAATACTGCATAACATGGAGGAAATTTTTTGGTGAATATCCACTTAATGTATTTTTGAAATAAGAAATTGATACTAATTGGCTTTTAATTACTTTTTTTCCAGTGTCCTACCTAGCACTTTATTCGCTGTTTAATGGGATTTTTTTTTATGAAGTACATATCTAATATGGGAATGATGAATCAACCAAGAATAGAGAGCTTATATGTGACTGAAAAATACTTAATTTATAGACTAACAAAGGACTTTTGAATTCAAGAACTGTTTTGCAGTTCTTCAGTTTAATTCAACAAGCACTCAATAAGTTCCATGCACCAAGCACCATACTTAGAATTGAGATATCAAAGATAGAGGTCTCTGCCTTCAAGGAGCTTCTCCTGGGGAAAAACAACATGTACCCAGATAATTCTATACTATAGACACATATACATATGACACACATGTACATATGTACACATAGACACACATATAGGTAAATGAGAAATACCATGGTATAGCTGACTTTAAAACCAGGAAGACATGGGTTTAAGTGCCACTTCTGACACATCCAGGCTGTGTGATATGGGGCAAGTGACTTATCCTATCTGTGCTATAGATATCTCTATAGGACTCTAAATTGCAGAGAAGGTGCTAACCTGCATTGGTAGAGAGAATTTCCTCCTCTGGGAATTCCTTATAGCTGTAAAATCATAGGGCTAGTCCTTTGGCTGCCCTGCTTCGTACAGAATGAGTACAAAGTAATTCTCGCCATGAGATTGGGGTATGAGAATGGAGAATAACAGTGTGGGGAATTGAAAAGATTTAATTTTTTTTTTAAATCAATTAATTTATTTTCAGTTATCAACCATCACTTCCATAAGCTTTTGAGTTTTAAATTTTTCTCCCCTTCCCTCCCCACCTTCCTCCCCAAGATGGCGAGCAATCTGATATAGGCTATATATATATATATATATATATATATACACACACACACACACACACACACACACACACACATATATATATATATATATATATATATATATACACATTCCTATTAAACATATTCTCACGTTAGTGACGTTGTAAGGAAGAATTGGAACCAATAGGAAGAAACATCAGAAAGAGGAAACAACACAACAGAAGAAAAAAAAAAAGCAAATAGTATGCTTCAATCTGGTTTTTTTTTTTTTGGCTAGGCAGTGGGGTTAAGTGACTTTCCCAGGGTCACACAGCTAGTGAGTGTTTTGTGTCTGAGGCCAGATTTGAACTTAGGTCCTCTTGAGTCTAGGGCCGGTGCTCTATCCTAGCTGCCCCAGCTCCACCTAGCTGCCCCAGTATACTTCAATCTGCATTCAAACTCCATAGTTCTTTCTTTGGATGTGGATAACATTTTCCATCATGAGACCTTTGGAGATGTCTTAGATCCTTGTATTGCCGAGAAGGGTTAAGTCTATCAATATTAGTCATTGCACAACGTGGCTGTTACTGTGTACAATGCTCTCCTGGTTCTGCTCACTTCACTCAGCATCAGACCATACAAGTCCTTCCAGGTTTTTCTGAAGTCTGCCTGTTCATCATTTCTTATAGCACAATAGTATTCCATTAGATGGAATTCGGAAAGATTGTCAAAGGTTGGCCCTTGAGTGGATCTTTGAAAGGGAGTCATTTGGAAAAGGAGGTTCAAGAGATAGAAGTGAGGGCTGAGTGAAAGCACAGACAGGGAGAAGAATAGCCTCGATGAGGCAGAGCAAGTAGGCCAGGTGAGTTAGAACATCAGCTGTGGAAGGTGGGGAGACATAGGTAGGAGCCAGTTTGTGAAGGCCTTTCAAATGCCAGAGAGAGACCTTTTTATACCCTGGAAAGAGGAGGGAGCCTCTGGAACTAATTGAACAGGGGAGCAACAAGGTCAGACCTGTGCTTTAGGAGTATTACTTTACTTTGGCAACTAGGTGAAAGAGGGATTGGAGAGACTAGAGGCAGGGAGACCACTTAAGAGACTGTTGATGAGGGTCTGAATTTGGGGGTGGTCATGTAAGTGGAGGCAAGGGGACAAAGCTGTATCTTCAGTCCTTATCTAGCTCCTGAACTGCATTCCTAAAAAACTAACTGTCTGCTAGAAATCTCCACTTGGATGTTCCATATTTGGCATGTCCAAAATAAAACTCAACTTCCCCCCCTCCAACTATCTCTTCCCCTTTTCTGACTTCTTTGTTTCTGTCAAGGGTACCAGCATTCCTCTAGTCACTCTGGTTCACAGCTCCAGACTCATTCTCCACTCTTCCTTCTCATCTGCCCCTCATCTTCAGTCCTATTGATTTCAACTCTCTAGCCCCTCAAAGATGGAGACTCCTCTTTTCTCCACCTCCGAAGTCAGCATGCGGGTTTAGGCTCTTTGGCCTATATCATTGTCATAGCCTCCTCATCATTCTCCTTGCCTTTACTCTCTCTCTCCTCTCCCAAATAGTTTTTTTTTAAATTGCTTTTTTGGTGAGGCAATCAGGGTTAAGTGACTTGCCTAGGGTCACACAGCTAGTAAGTGTCATGTGTCTGAGGCCGGATTTGAACTCAGGTCCTCCTGACTCCAGGGCTGGTGCTCTATCCACTGCACCACCTAGCTGCCCCCCAAATAGGTATTTTTAAAGCTCAGGTCTGACCATACCCTTCCTGTTGAATAAGCTCCGGGGCCTGCCAGTTAGCCCTGTGACAAAAGAGAACGTGGGCATTTAAAGTCCTTCACAATCTAGTGCCAGCCTGTCTCTACAGACATTCTTCAGTCTCCCATTTTTGCACTCTGTGTAGTCTGTCTACCTTGCCTACAATACATTGTCTTTTAGTCCTCACCTTCATCATGTAAAATCCCTGGCTTCTTTTTAAACAAGTCAGGGGCCACCTTTCCTGTCCTGAATTGTATGAATTCTTTTCCCGGAGTGTGGTTGAATCTAGCATACAAGTTACTTTGGGTGTATTATGTATATGTCTTTTATTTAGGTTGATGTATATACATGTTTTTCTGCAGTAGAGTGACTTGAGGGCAGGGACTGTTTCATTTTGTCTTTGTATCCTTGGTGACTGGCATAGAGTAGGTGATTAAAAAGTCCTTGTTGAGTTGGAGTGATGAATGAAAGCGTTATTGTGGGAGGGGCGTTGTTGTGGAGGTAGAATCCGTCTCCAAGGTAGTCAATCTCCTGTCTTTTTGTTTGATCTCTGTCTCTTTATGCAACCTCTGTCTCTAATATAGAAAAACCAAAAAGAGGTTCATTCTTCAGTCAAAACAGGATCTGTTTTTTTTTCTTTTCTTGCACCAAACAGGTTAAATCTAATGATCTTCTTTCTGTATTTGCACTTAGTAGCTCCATAAACCTGTTACTTAGGTCATCTGGATAACCTATTGGATGTAGTTCTTTAAGTAAGGGCTTTAAATTACATTGTTTATTTCTTGTGAACATTTATAGCTTTTTAGCGTTAATCAGAGATGGCCATAAAACCTTGTTCCTCCAAACGTACTTACAGTTTCTCTAGTGGCAAATAAGACTCACTGATCTAGTGTCCTGAGCTTCCTGTCTCACAAAGATTTGAGTGGGGCCACAGCCAGCTTCAAGTTCCCAAAGTACAAGAATATTAGTGAGAAGTACATAGACCATCCAAATAGTTTTTAGATAGTAGAATTTTAGTATAGTGAGTATTTGCTAGAAATTACATTTCTGGTCTGAGGGACGACGTGTATTAAAGTGTAATTTCTTTTCACTAAATCAGCATTTGAACATGAGGGACAAATGCATTAAAGGAAAAAGGGATGTTGTATGTTGTACATGTGCATTTTTCGTTTTTAATCTCTTCAATCCTCGAATCTGTAGTTGTTTTAATGAATATTTTTCGCAGGTTTCTGGTAGAGATTAAAATGTTTAAGTTGAGGAACTTGAAGGCTGATTTATTCATTGGTGGGAAAAGAGTAGAGTAATGGAAACCTTATCTCATCTTTCCCCAATTCATTTGCATTTATATACAGCTCATAGTCAGATTACATTTATACAGTGACCACTGTATTTTCATGGACTAAAGAAAGTATTTTGTTATACAGAATTATTCTTCTGGAGCAAGAATTCTTAACCTAAGGTCTACAAACTCCATGGGTCCAAAGAGTCCATGGATAGATTTCAGGGAGTCCGTGAACTTGGTTAGGAAGAAAATGACATTTTTTCCCCCCCTACTATCTGATCCTGGGCAGAGGTGCATCCCTAGGCTTCCCCAGACTGACTACCAGAGGAGGCCAGGATACAAACCTGGTTACCCAACCCCATTCTAGAGATCCATCGTTAGAAGCCATGCAAGAGCACCATCATCATGAGTCACTGGCCAAATGTGGAAATAACTTTCTTATGACAAATGCATCTTATATGGTATTTTATTTGTATTTGAGAAACTCAAAATTTTTTCAGCTACAAAATAATAACTTACAATTTTTAAGTCACTTGACTCTTCTTTCTAAAACAGGCTGGAGCAATTAAAACATCGGCCCCTGGGACAAGCATGCCAACTGGTAAGAAGACTAAGAAAGCTTTGAAATAAGAAAGTATATTCCAGTCTTACATATTTTCTTTAAACACATATTTTCTTTGCAGGTACAGTTGGTGGAAATGTTATAGTGAACACAATAGCTGGAGTCCCCGCCGCCACCTTTCAGTCCATTAACAAGCGAATTGCTTCTCCAGTTGTGCCTGGAAATTTAACAGTGAGTTAATTCTCGATCTGTTGATGCTATAATGTTGTTGAAGGCCTTTGGTTTTTCTTGTGCCACATCCATTCACTGCTGGGTGAAGAAGCAGCCCTTGCATCTTCTCCAGCAGTGAATAAGAGACTCACTGAGGTAGAACCCCGAGGTACACAAGTACAGCAAAGTTGGGGACAAGTCTCCTGCTGGGTACCTTCTGGATAGGAATGGAAGTTATTGTTCCTTTCATTAATCACTGGGGTAATACAGTAGGAAGAACCTCCAACTATCTAGTCTGAGTTCGAGGCCTGATCTGACCACTTATTGGCAAATCACCGATACTTTGTGAGCCTCAGTTTCTTCATCTCTAAACATGGGGCCCTTTCTTTTCTCCCAGGATAGCTGTGAAAATCACATGAGGTGATGCAAAAGGGGGAAGCACTTTGAAACATTGATGTAGCGCTTAACCGCTGTTAATATAATCAAGACTGGCTTTTACCTTAAAGTTATGTTGCTTATTGTAGGAGGGAGAAGGATCCTCTGGCACGAGCAAGCCATCAGGTTCTAGCTAGCATTGGTTAGAAACCTTTCTCCCCCTCCCTCCTTTTCGTTCTTATTTCACCCATCGACCAGCACATGCACAAACAGAAGTTTAAAAATCTCTGAATCTCTTGAGTCATAGAAATGAGGGAAACACCCCCATTTCATTGAGCAGCATATTATCTTGAGGTTTAATGACAGGTTGGGAAGAGAGGACACATTTTAGTCAGTACCTTATTAGGAGGGAGATAAAATGAAGTGTCTAGGGAATACCAAGATAGTTCTGTAGTTCCAAGCGTTTTCAAAGTAACTGTTAAAAAGCAGCTTTTCCCATATATGACATGTTAAAATTGCTGAGAATTGACCCAGGTCTCTATTTTGATGAAGATGTTGTTGGTCCTTAACTTTTCTCTTCTGCAATAAAAAGATCCAGGTGAAGACAGGAACTCCAGGGAAGAAGACTTATCTTGTACACAGTGGCACTTAATAAGTATTTGTGGAATTGAGCAGTATGGGCTAGGCTTGTGGTGACAGGAGCACTGTGAGACCATGGCCAGTGCTTCTGTAGACACCTGAGGGATTCATTTCGGGGGGCATGAGAGCCAGGGCAAGAAGAAAGGAAAAAATGGTCACACATTTCATCATAAAGAAGACAGTTCTTAAGGTGTGAAAACATCAAATATTATTTAAGTAGTTATTATATTAGGCAAGAAGACAGATTCAGAGGATAATCACAATTTCCTGATACTCAGTTGGAAAAAAGAAGGTCCTCCAGGTGAAGACATGGAAGTGAGGTGGGTTTTTTATTGTAAGCTTGAGTGGTTGTCTTCCTAACATAGGAGATTAATTATTTCTATAATTGATTTGGAATTCTTTAATGAAGCATTATGTGATAGGTGAGTACAGCCATCCATATTTTAAATTGTTGTATTGATCATATGATACACTTTTAGTTCATCAGAAACTCCAGCTGTAAAATTAGAATGTAGTATACTAGTTTGTTTATATTTGCATAATATTTTTCTTTTTAAGAACTTTGTCATTTATTTTTCTTCATTCTTATTTTTTAAAAACTTTATTCTTTATTTTTTCTTTGAAAATTCCTTGTGAACATCAGAGCGCTTCCAGATTGTCTGAGATGAATTGACGTTTGCACCCTTCTGCCTTTTTTTAGACTACAGGCAATGCTTCTCCAGCTCAGGTGGTTCATGCACAGCCTCGAACAGTTGCCACACCTGCTGCATCCACTGAGCTAGTCTCTCTAGCATCCACCCAGGGGGTGCGTGCTGTTACTTCTGTGACAGCCTCTGCTGTGGTCACCACCAACTTGACCCCCGTGCAGGCTCAGACCAGGTCTTTAGTGACTCAGGTGACTCAAGGTAAAGGCTTGATTCCACTTTCATCTTTTGGTAGTCAAACTATTAAAGTTCTTCCTTGTTATCTGAAGATGATGTGGAACATGGGGTAGGAAGGAAGATGCAACCTTTAATGAAGGAAATGTCTTTTCAGCCACAGGGGTTCAGCTTCCCAGCAAGGCGATCACCCCAGCCCATTTCCAGCTTCTCAGACAGCAGCAGCAGCAGCAGCAGCAGCAGCAGCAGCAGCAGCAGCAGCA
>NW_020954713.1:4502849-4661104 GCF_900497805.2 Vombatus ursinus | reverse complement strand
CAGCAGCAGCAGCAGCAGCAGCAGCAGCAGCAGCAGCAGCAGCAGCAGCAGCAGCAGCAACAGCAGCAGCAGCAGCAGCAGCAGCAGGCAGCCCAGGTGCAAGTCTCACAGATCCAGGGGCAGGCCCAGTCTCCTGCCCAGATGAAAGCTGTGGGGAAGCTAACGCCGGTGAGAAGTGTGCTTCTGAGAACTAATGATAGGAAACTTTTTTAAGGCATAACTAACTTAAAAAAACAATGTAGTGTGTTAAATCTCTGATGCCTGGATCATTCAAAATCTTTTCCTGCTTCATCAAAACTTAGCATTGTTTATGTGGGTAAAGCTAGTTTGTGATGTCTTTAAATGACAATGTTTTACATATAAATGCTGACTTTTTGCATCTTGTTTTTTGTGGGACATTGCAGTACCTTACTACTGATGACCCTTTCTGATTCTGGAGGTCCTGCTCCTAGTGTTTTAGCTTCCTCTTTTCCTTTGTACTTAACCTCATTGTCCTTTGCATACCGTGGTCCACTTCATCTCCTTGGACTTCTATCCATTTCTTCCTTCTCTTGGCATGAGAAAACTCTAGAAAGATACTGTTTGTGTGTGTGTGTGTGTGTGTGTGTGTGAGAGAGAGAGAGAGAGAGAGAGAGAGAGAGATCAGGTTCTAAAATCCTAGGAGCTTCAGAGAATGGACAGAATTGTAAAGAAGGAAGGAGATGTATACTGTGAGTGACCTCCTCTTACTTTTTCCTTTTGAGGCTCAATATCCTTATCATATTCTTGGCCCTCTTAGAGTCCCATCCACATTAACCCAGTCTGCATACTTATGTTTCCCTGCCCACTCCACTCTTGATCCCTGCCTTTGATCCAATCCCCATCTTAAACATTTTTTTATCTCATCATCCCTATCAAGATCTCTTTTCATCAGATTTTCACATATCAGAATGTGAATTAGTTTGGTGACAGTTTGATGTAATACCTCTACCATAGGGCTTTGTATTTGAGCACAGGACACTTCCCTCAGTCAAAGCAATGTATTCTTAAGGGAAGAATTTCAGAAATCATGGACAAACTGATGAGGAAGTATTTTGGGGGGGGGCTGGTCAGATGCTATAATCATTCTTGAATGTTATTTCTAAGTTTGATTTTTCAGAGCCAGAGACCAATAGGTTTTAGATACCTAGTTTTTCTCTCTTTTAAATTTGTTTTTAGGTTTTATTCACAAGAGAATGTACACATTCAGAACCATTCACCAGAGAAAGGTCATGAATCATGAAGATAAAAAAGAAGCACTTGGTCCTAGCCCCCAGGGTTAGGACTCTTCTAGGTCCTCAAGTGAGGCCCTTTGATTGAATCCAAACTTCACAGAACAAACCCCCTTAATAAAAGGATTTGTTTTGTAAAACTTGGACTCAGAAGGCCACACCCAAGGCCCTAAAAGACCACTTGTGGCTTTAAGGCCGAAGGTTCCTCATCCCTGCCCCGGGCTTTGTAGCCTTACCTTGAAGTAATGTATCTGAGATGGACTCAGAGTTCTTAACCCTTAGAGTCATTCAATATCAAACAAGGAGTCACTAATCAGTAAATAAGTCTTAAGTGCCTACTGTGTGACAGGCACCATGCTGAGTGTAGGGATGAAAAAAGAGGCAAAAGACAGTCTTGTCCTATGGGGTGCTGCCTGCCTCCCTCCTCGCCCTTGAGCCCCCCTTCCCACCCCCCCACCCCCAAATCTAATGAGGGAGACAACAGAAATAATACTGGGAGGACACTAGAATTAAGAGGCACTGGAGATGGCTTCCTTTAGAAAGTGGGATTTTAATTGAGATTTAAAGAAAGCTAGGGAGGCCAGCAGGCAGAGATGGGGAGGTAGAGCATGCCAGAATTTGTTGTATTAAATAGCTCTTCCTGTTGTAAACATAAGAATTTTTCAGTTAAATAGCCCTTGATATCATCTGTTTTCACATCACTCACATTTCACAATCTGTCTTTCTCCCTACCCTTCCCAGAATATCTCTTACAATATATTTGTAACAAAGAATGAAAAAGGAGAAACAAAATAGTTCAGGAAAAACTAACATTTCAACCAAGTATGGCATTAAGTGGTATTTCGCACCCATAGCCCCCATCTTTGCTAAGAAGGTGGGAGACTATCTTCTCTTCTCTGGGGCCAAGGTTTGTTGTTATTATTGCTCAGCCTTTAGTGTTATTGTTTTGTTGTTGTTCTTTCCATTTACATTGTTGTATTCCTTTTGTACATTGTTTTTCTGGTTTTGATGACTGTAGTTTGCATCATTTCATATAAGTTTTTCCATACTTGTCTATATTTATCTTATCATTTTTCTTATAGTAACACAATATTCTATTACTTTCCTGTACTACAACTTGCTTAGCCATTCCTCAGTTGATGGGCATCTGCTTTGTTTCCAATTCTTTGCAAATACAAAAAGTGCTACTATAAATACTTTGGTGTATATAGAGTCTTTCTTTTTATCATTGATCTCCTTGAGGTGGTAATATCTCAGAATCACAGGGTATGAACATTTTGTTACTTTCTTAGCATAATTCCAAATTATAGAATAGTTGAACCACTTCATATCTTCATCAATAGTGAATAGGCTTAGTTTTAAAAGAAGATGTATTTCCTGATTTATTTGAGGAAACTGCAATTTGTTAAATTAATTTTTTTGTGACACTTGGGAATACTGATTTCTTCTTGTTATGGACTTGCTAATTAATCACAATCTGTTTTGTCATTTCATTATGTAAAGTTCAAAATCTACTTTCGTAAATGTAAAGTTTATATGATAGTCCCAGACTGCTCTTAGTGCTGAGAGGCAGTACATCTCAGTCTGAATTATAAATCCCAGGATGCCAGTAAGTTCTCAAATTCTTATTACATATGGAAAGCACTTTAAAAACCATAAAGCAGAGTATATATGTGTATGTAATGGATTAGTTATTATTAATGATTATATTCTCATTAGTTATTAAGACTTAATTTATGCATGAGGCCATATCAGTTTGTTTACAGTTTTCAAGGGAGTAAGTTTTAAAATTGAAACATTTTGCAAAATAATGGACAATTTATTTGTTCTTAGGAACATCTGATCAAAATGCAGAAACAGAAACTGCAGCTGCCTCCGCAGTCCGGCCCTCAGCAGCAGGCCCAGCCAGGGGCACAGCCACAGGCCACCCAGGTTCAGGTACAGCAGCAGCCACAGCAGACACCACAGCTGGCAGCAGTTGCAGCCCCAAGGCCTGGAGCTCTTCTCACGGGCACGACGGTAGCCAACCTCCAGGTTGCTCGTCTTGTAAGTTTTCATTTAATGTGGTTCATGTTGGGAAGACTAGCACGTAGAGCCAAGGCTTTGAAAGAACAGTCAAGAACATGTCTGACATGAGCAAGAGCCATAGAAGCAGATAAGCCCCGGGGGAGGGAGGTGCGGTTTGGGAAGGTTTGATGGAAGTTTGATAGGCCCACCTTGATATGGTGCTGAAGAGGTGATCACTGGCTGCAGTGGAGGGAGCACGCGTGAAGGAAGAATGAATGGTAGGTAAGGTTGGGGAGACCTCTAATGCCAGGCCTGGGATCTCAGACTACAGCTAGTGGTGAATCTTTGAAGGTGTGGAAAAAAATAATCTAGTCTCTTCCTTTTGGCTTGTCAGAGGCATTTTATTAATACATAAGCATTTTTTCTCGGAGAAAAGTTTTACAGGTAGAATTCCTCAGCTAATCTTGGGACCTTTTTGTTCCAGACAAAGTTTACATTTTCTAGTAATTTTGAAATAAATCATGAAATTCTGCATTAAAGTAAAAGACATATAAATAGTTTAAGTTTACAATTTTTTATTTACTAGACATAGCAATAGAAATGTTAAAGTCCCCACACCTTTGGAAGAAATATAACATTTCCTCTTTCAATCTGGTCAACTGTAAACAAAGAGTTTGGGACTGGACCTATGATTTCACTGACATAAGGAATTCCTGGCTGAGGAAACTGTGTATCATTTTAGATCAGCATCTCCTCTGCAACCTGGAGTTCTAGACTGTTGTCTAGAGCCAGGAGAAGTTAAGTGGCTTGCTTAGAGTCACACAGCCAATGTGTTCAGAGATGAGACTTGAATCTAAGTCTTTCTTCAAGGCTAGAAAGACATTCTCATTTTTAGTTTGGTCATCATCATCAAAAGTCAGACACTTTCTAGTGACCTAGTCTTGGGGTCTTAAGATTCCCTCCCTGAAATTGATTGTCTTCTGTCCACTCTATTGTCCTATCTTACCTCTCTTAGCCAGAATCCTAGAAAAAACGATCTGCAATGCTTCCACTTCCTCTCCTCTTACTCATCCTTTGCAATCTGGAAATCACAACATTCCACCAAGACAGCTCTCTCCAAAGTTACCAGTGATCTCTTAATCACCAGATTGGAGGGTCTTCTTGACATTTCTGCTGCATTTAACACAATTGACCACCATCTCATCCACTCTGGGTTTTTGTGATGTGACTTTCTCC
Organism: Vombatus ursinus; assembly: GCF_900497805.2. NCBI lineage: Eukaryota > Metazoa > Chordata > Mammalia > Diprotodontia > Vombatidae > Vombatus > Vombatus ursinus. The sequence continues at coordinate 4,656,611 of NW_020954713.1, read as the reverse complement.
TGATTTTGCTTACTGTCTGACTACTTCTTATTCTCTTTTGCTGATTTATCATTCCTACCAGGTCCCTAAATGTGGGGGTGGCCCTCTTCTCTCTCTAGACATCCCTCAGTGGTCTTATCAGCTCTTAGGAGTTCAGTTACCATCTCAGTATTTAAGTGACTCCCAGATCTGTGTATCCAGCTGTAGCTCTATTCTCTCCCTTGAATTTCAATCATTTCGAACTGGATGTCCCAGAGACATCTCAAACTCCATCTATCTAAAATTGAACACATTCTCTTTCCCTTCCAAATCTACGCCTCTTCTAAACTTCCCTTTGGCTGAAAAGGGCACCAACATTTTTCCATTGTGCTGCTGGTGTTATCTTCAGCCTCTAACTCTCCCTTACAACCCTTGCCTCATCCAGTCAGTTAGCAGCTTCTACAACATTTTTAATCTGAACCCTGCTTTCTGCTCACCTAGCTACAACCTTAGTCCAAGTCCTCTTCATCTTTGGCCTGCACTGTTGCAGTGACTTCCTCACTGTTCTCCCTACTTCAGGTCTCTCCCAACTCAACTCCATCGCATACATCTGCCAAAGTGATTTTCATTAAGTGCAACTCTTTCTCTGTCATTCCTTACTCAGTAAACTCCTCTGATTCCCTATTGCTTCCATGATAAAATATAAACTTCTCTGTTTGACTTTTAAAGCTCTTCACGACCTGGCCCAAACCTCCCTTTTCAGCCTCATTATACCTTACCACTCTTTCCTCACTCAGTGGTCCAGTTAAACTGACCTTCTCTCTGTTCCTCTCATAAGCACTCCATGTCCTCTTTCTGTGCCTTGTACTGTCTTATCTCCCATACTTGGAATGTACTCACTCCATCCTTACCCCCGCCTTGGAAATTCCCTCTTTTCCTTCAAAGGGCAGTTCAAGGACCACCTTCATACCTTAGTGTTCTGTGCTTTCACAGATTTTTTTGGGGATAATGGGATAAGGGGAGGAGGGAATAATGCAGTAAAAGCTGATTTTTAGTAATATTGATCTTTAAGAAAAAGATCTTAAAAAAAAAAAACAACAGAGGTGCAACAAAAGGGATGAAAGCAGAGAGTTTGATGTTAGAAGACCAGAGGGTAGATTCTTACAGTAATTGCAATGAGAGTCAGAGAACCCAAATTTATGGTAGTGGCCATAGGTATAGAAAGGAAGAGCTTTAGAGGAGAAGTAACAGAAATCTTGGAGATCAGAAATAGATGTAAAGGAGAGAGAAATAAATCCATCACCAGATTCGGCCAGTCCTTCTTTTCTGATTTTTCTTATCAATCTCTTCCCTTTTGTACCTACTGCCACTATTTCAAAGGCTGTCTGGCTCACATGGGGATTGTTGCAATAACTTACTTTATTGTCTTCCGGTATGCAGATGGTCTGTTCCAGTCCATCTCGAGAATCACTTCCATCTTAATATTTTTGATGCCTGTTTCATTTTTCGAAACATAGCTCTTATCTTATTATTTCTCAGACCTTCAAAGTCTCACCATTGTCTGTTGATTAAGGTCCAAGATTCTTAGCCTGGTATTCAAGATTACTTAAAAATTTTGAGTCTGTGTGGCAGTACGGTGCAGTTAAATTCTGATCCATGATTAATGTTGAAATGAGCTAATTTTGCTATAATCACGTTCATATGTATGCAGGAAGCCAAGCTATTTGGTGGGATATGATAAGGAACTTAAGACTTTTCCTCTGTCATTTTCTGTCATTTGTACTTTCTGGCTAGTTGATATTAGCCATAAAATATGCGCAGCGTAGTTTCTTGATGTGATGAAAGAGAATTCTGAGTTTTTCCTCAATGATCTGTTATTTCTTACTGTTTAGACTCGTGTTCCTACTTCCCAGTTACAAGCGCAAGGGCAGATCCAAGCTCAAACAACTCAGACTGCTCAAGTGGCTTTGGCCAAACCACCAGTTGTATCTGTGCCAGCAGCTGTTGTATCATCAGCTGGGGTCACAACACTTCCTATGAATGTCGCTGGGATTAGTGTTGCTATCGGACAGCCACAGAAAACAGCAGGTATTTCTCTGGAAATTCTCCCAACGGTAATTTTTGGGTAGAAGTCACTTCTTTAGTTTTCACTCAGTTGTTTTTGTTGTTCCCAAGTTTGTAGGATATTGAAAAAAATATTTTATTGGCTTTATTCTATCAATGTGAACTTTTGAAACTTTAGCAAGTATAATTATTTGTAATTATCTCATTTGAGAGGCATCGTAGCATAATGGAGTCATTGTCTGCCAAAAGGCTGGACCTGGGTTCAGGTCCTGCCTCTTGACACATGCTAGCTGTGTGATCTGGCTAAATCACTTAACCTCTTTATGCCTCAGGCAATTCCCTAAGACTTAAGTTATAGATACCAGTTAGTGATCCAAATTGGTAGAAAGTATTTCCACATGTGGAGTTCCCTTCACTGATGAAATAATTCGTCTGAACTAGGACCTAAAAAAAGTTTTGGGCCAGCAGCCAGATAATTGGACACAAGGAGACTAGAACTTCCAGGTTTCAAAAGTTATTTTTTAAATATAACTAAAAATATAGGGACATAATTTAAGCTAAATTTTCTTGTGGTAGCTTTATAAATCTCTATCAAAAAGAATAATCCTCAACACAGTTGTAGGCCTCGATGCTCTATAAGCATCTATAGGCTTCTTGTTGGGTAGCATCTAGTAAGTGACCCAACAAGTGGAGACATATTCATCAGGTTGGTCTAAGATTCTTTATCTCAATAGAGTGTTTGGTGATTTGCAGGACAAACCGTGGTCGCACAACCAGTGCATGTTCAGCAGCTTCTGAAGCTCAAGCAGCAAGCTGTTCAGCAGCAGAAAGCCATCCAGCCCCAGGTGGCTCAAGGTCAAACTCCTGCACCACAAAAGGTATTTTGACATACTAGGTTTAATGTCCTTTGGTGTTCATGTAGAGCAGCACTTCTTAAACTGTGAGTAAGGTTGTGAAAAACATGGCAACAGTAAAAGGTTTCTGAACATGCAATGACCACAAGTTAATTAAAAATCAAACTTGTAGTGAATATGAGGTGTTTCTGGCAGCACTTGCCCATATTTCATCACGCAACTTCACTGCAGTCTTGGTTCTGAACACAAAGCACGTGCACTTTGCACTGCGCATGCCATCATGCCATGCAGTGCCAAGGAATGCACATGCAAGGAATGCACTTGGCACCGAAACACAAAAAGGGGTCCGAGAGTTGAAAAAGTTTAAGAAGCCCTGATCCAGAGAGCACCAGTTCTTCTCTCCTTTTTATTTTCATACTTAATCATAGGGTTCATACTTAGTGCTACAACAAAAGTGAGGTTGTTTTGAGTGTCATAGTTAGTGGCTACTCCCCCACATTAAAAAAACGATTCTTCTGTTTCTTCAAAAAGCTTTGGCAGGTCTGAAAAGCCTTTACATACAAACCAGGCAGGCAGTAGACTGCCTGTGGTCTTTCAAGTATCAGCCAAGCTGTGCTCAGAGGGACTCATCACTCGATGAGATGAATGTTGATGAGTTTTTTTTTTTTTTTGTCCACATCTACTCTTGGTAGCTGTCTTTCAATTTATAGAAGGGTTGTGATCTGAGATAGTGGAAAGAATTGCTTATGTTGATGAAATCCCAGATCCTCGAAGTCTAAAGTAATCTAAAAATGATATTTCCTTTAAAGTTAATTTTTAATTTAAATTGGCTGGTCTCTTTGTAGCTGGTAATTTTTTGTTGTTGTTTTAAATCACAACTTGATTAGCATCATTTAGAATCATGTCTTTCTTTCCAGATAACTGCGCAACAGATAACTGCCCAAGGCCAACAACAGAAAGTAACCTATGCCACCCAGCCAGCAATTAAAACCCAGTTTCTTACTACACCTATTTCCCAGGCTCAGAAATTAGCGGGGACCCAGCAAGTGCAGACCCAGATACAAGTGAGTATCTATTAGCATGCTTGGTGCAGTAGTTAATCTGTATCTTTGTTTTCCTGTTAACTCTATGTGACTCTACAGAGTAGTAATTTTGGATATAGGTACAATCTGCAAAACTAGGAAGTTTAGAATATAGTTGTTTTCAACTTTAGGTTGTAGTGAAATAATCAACTTGGTGAGGATTCAGATTGCAAGGAAATCTTATAAATTGGATCTTGTTGGTAGTAATCATATTTGTGCAAAAATAATTGAGGATGAAGGAAAGGATACAAGTTAGTGGATACAATGTACGTGAATTTCTTGTAATTAGACTTTTTTTATATTGAAGGTTGCAAAGCTTCCTCAAGTAGTCCAACAGCAAACAGCTGTGGCCAGTATTCAGCAGGTGGCCTCTGCTTCTCAACAGGTAAGATCTGAAAACAGCTTGATAACATGAAAACACATGGCATTTTTTGGTGTGTATGTAGCTTTAGACTTACTTTCAGTCCTTTTTATGAAGTCCAAAGTAAGCTGTGTTCTGTTACATGGTCATCTTTTTTGGCTCCTCATGAAAATGGAGTCTTAACTAAAAAAGGGCCCATGTTTTCTGTACTCAAATAGTTCGTTGACCTCACCAGTGTGGGTATTCTCTCCAGGGATGCAGATTGCCACCCATTTGTGCCTGCTCATCCTGTTCACTCAGTGAGCAGATGGCCTTCCTTCCTCTTGATGTGGCCAGGATGCCAGTGGAGCATACAGGCTGCCCCTTGGTTATCCTTTTCCCCCATCACAGGACTGGCCCAGTTTCTTTCTTACACATACATTTCTTTGATGACATCCTTTCCACCATTTCTCCATCACGGCTTACATGTGCTCTGTTGCAGGCTGCTCGCCCCTGCTGGGGCCTTCCATTGCCTTTGGGGTGAACCTCAACTCCGTGACTGACAGCTGTGCCACAGTATCTATTTAAAAAAACAATCTCAGACAAAAATTGTCATACTGCTCTTATGATTAAGTCCTAGCACAGACGCAGGCAAGCGAAAGCATCTTAAACTTTGCAGGAGTAGACCATGTGTTCATTTCCTGGATGAGGTCTTTCTTCATCTTTTTCTCAAGGACATAAAGTCTTGACAATATGTATTCTTTCATTTTACTTTAGTGTTATAAAATGGCAGTTATGGCCACTCAGACAGCCTGGGGATTATATAAAAGCAGGGATTTTGTTTTTTCCTCATTTACATATCGCTGGAAGCTGAAGGCCTCACTTTAAATGAATTCATTAACAAAAATTTATTAATCATCTACTATGTGCAAGACCCTGTACTAGGTTCTAGAGATATAAAGACATCATTGAAAGAGTCCCTGCCCCTAAGGAACTGATATCTTACTGGAGAAGGGGGTGGAGAAAAGAGGAAACATGTACAGCTTTAATTTGCCAGTTTGGGTTTCATAAATTCATACATGGAGTGAGCCAGTGTGGCACAGTCTAAAGGACACAGGGGTGGAAGTCACTGGACCCTGGGGAGACAGTCCCCGACCTGCCACTTCCTCCCTGTGTAACCTTAGACAAGGCACTTCCCACTCTGGGACCCAGTTTCCTCATATGGATCATGAAGGGGTTGGACTGCTGAAGGGATGCCTGAGGCTCCCTTCCACCTCTGCAACTAGGAACTCAGAGTTTTCAAAGAAGCTCCTCCTGTAGTTCTCTTTCCCAGAGGCCCTAGCCACACCTTTTTTTTTTGTTTCTGTTGTAGCATTTTCATAACATATGTGAGATTTTTCAGTTAGCTTGTCTTTTCTTTTCTCTGGGCTAGGCGTCACCACAGACCGTGACACTCTCTCAAGCAACAACTGCAGGTCAGCAGGTCCAAATGATCCCTGCAGTGACTGCAACAGCTCAGGTGGTTCAGCAGAAACTCCTCCAACAGCAGGTGGTGACAACAGCCTCCACGCAGCTTCAGGCCCCAGGTGTACCCAACCCCGCCCAGGGGCCAGCCAGCTCTGATGGCCAGAGTCAGCAGGCTAAGTTACAAATGAGAATGTCGACTGTCAGGTTAAAGACAGCTAACAAGCCTAGTTGAGCCGAGCGTGGGAAAAGCGGGGATATTTGTTTTCTTTGGTCACGCTCCAGCTGCAAAATAGGCACACCCTTTCTATTTCCTGTTCTTAAGGCAGAAAACCACTGTCTTCATAGAGGACATTCTATTTATTTCTGAACCTTGGAAACATCCTCACACCAAAACACACGACCTTTGGAAAATTCTTGTCAAAACAAAGTAGTGTAATTATTTTATTAAAGTGTATCCTTCTCTTACAGAAAAGTGATCCTTCCTGAAAGCCTCTCTGTACTGTATAACTAATGGAAACAGTGACCATGGTGATCAGTACTCTCCTTCTTCATTCATGGCAGTGTTTTCTCCAGAGCACTAGTACTGGGTTTTGATAGCCACTTAGTAGAATTTCTTTGTAGTAATACAATATTTTGCACATTACATTTGTGCTAATTGGTTTGTGCAGTGAGTCATAAAATGGAAAGTCTTTTTAAAACTTAAAAAAAAAATTCTAGATAAGACGTTAACTTAATTCTTTCACCTTATCCAGAAAAGACAAACCATGGTCCTTTTAGTGGAGGGAACAGCTAGAGTCAGTCACCTGTAATTGAGTTTTCATTCCAAAGAGTAGCCATTGTGTTCTGTGCTTTCTAAAATTGATTCGTTTTCATATTTTTAAAGGAAATGTTTGGTAATGCTATTCATCTAAGCACATTCTAGGTGCATCCCCTGTATTTTGTCTATTGGCTTATTTAACATGCATTGGGCTGCTTCAGATTGTTTCAGGAAAATGCTGGGATTCTGATGTCTTGGACTAGTTAGAGCTAAAGTGCCATAGAATCGTCATAGGCACCACCTGTTTTATTGCTGTATAATCTATGGTGACCTTAGTCTCAGTGTACGTAGAGTGAAAGCTAGATGGAGAAGTGAGAGTCGAGATGGCAAGAACATTTGGAGGTCCAAGCTTCAGGGGAGCTGAGAAACATTATATAAACATATATTTATATGTATGTGGATGGAGCATCTGAGGGTCCAGAAATAGACCAAGCGATCTATGTACTGTAAATGTGTACAAATTTTTAATACATTGAAAAAAAATACACTAGTCTTATCAAGCAGGATGTTCTGGGCAGTCACCGCATTTTCACTTTCCAGGGTCTCTACTTGAGCAAATCTTGGTTCAGCCTAGTAAAGGTGAGAACCTTAACCATCTACTATTTGTGGAGCTGTATGATATTGAAGGAGAAAAAGGGAAGATTCCTGTTGTAGGGTTTTTTGTTGATGTTGTTTGTTTTAAATAAGGGAAGGCAGTGGATGGAATGTTAAGTGGCTATGCTGGTTGATGATGGCATCTAACATACATGTCTTTTGCCATATTTTTAGTATGCAAAAGGAAAAAGCCTAAATAGTACCTTTTCTCTATGGGTATATTGTGCTCATTTATGTCCAGGGAAGGGTAAGGGTATACTGGGTTTTTGTTCCCTTTAACAAATGCCAGTTATGTCTTATAGCATTCAAAGCTTAACATTTTTACTGAAAAATCTATTTTTCCTCTGTAAATGCAGCATTTTTCCTTTAAGTTTTCTTATTTTAAGTAATTTGTCAAAGAAATTAATCCACTTTGCAATTTAAAAAAAAAACAAACTAGCATCCTGCAGATTTGGACATAATCAAACACTTTTCTAGCTCTAAGTAAATAGGTAGACAGTAAAGATCACATGTTTAAAGATCATAAAATCGAAGTTGTTTGAAAAAGAACGGAGTACTAAAGCAACTCACTACTTTTATGAGATTTCATAATTTGTTAAAGTTTTGATTTTCAAGTGAATTGTTCACACAGAATTACTTGAAGTGAAAACATCACATTGTGCATGCTGCTTTTCAGTATGACAGTTTCAAATATTACAAGTATTCTAAACTTGCATAATTAAAATGTATAGGAATTCTCCAAACTTATTTCCACTTGCCCACCCTGATAGTTTTTCTTTAGATTATCAGAGTGAACCTTTTAAAATGATGATAGAATTTGAATGCATTTATTTTAGAAATGCTGAAGAATTCTCAAAAGGTAATTAATTGTTTAAGTAAAAGCCCCCTGTTATCCCATAGCAGTCTGGGTAGACAACTTAGAGCCAATTGCAGAAAAACTTTTAAAAGTTTAAATACTGGTGTTTTTATAATTGCTGTATGTAATTCTTGTCCCTGTCACTGCCGGTGAGAAGGCATCTAGTCTCCATATCCTTGGCAAGGAAATTTTAGTTAAACTTCAGTAATCCTAATAACACATAAATTGAATTGACGTGCTCATTGGACTTATACCAAGAGCATACATATTTAAGAGTATAGCATTGAAAGGTTACTCCTGCCCTAAGTAGTGTTCCACATAGTCATTTGAGTATTAACACTCCATTCCCAGTGTTCTGACTCATCCAGTTTCCTTAGCTTCATGTTTGGAAGGTCAAGCTTTCTGTTTTTAAGAAGATAATGAAGTTTGGTTCAGCAAAGTTGTCTAGGAAGTTTCAGACTGTTACTGTTAGCAAAATTCTGTATTACCATGCAAATCAGGCTTTTCTTATTGCGCTATAATGATTCAAGGGTATATTCAGGTACACAGCAGCAAAACCGTTGTGAGATTTTACTTCGGCCACCATTGAAACCAGTTACCCAGTTATTCTCTAAGAGACATTTGTTTTCATTCAGGTCAGACAGTGTTGTAAAACGTTCAGTGGGGAAGCACATTGCCTGCGTCCAAGTGCTGTTCAGATGTTGTGCCTCAAGGGGGAACGGTTTTTCTTTTAATAAATAAAAATGCTGGCTTAAAAACAAACAACACTGTAACCGGATAGCTGTTGTGTTTTAAAACATACAGGAACAAGGTTGAAATTGTAAATACTTTGTAAACATAAACATTTGTACTTGAATAGTAGGATTTTAAAGAGCACTGACGTCCTACCAGATAAAAGGTATAATAAAGTGTCCTTTTTTATAAATCTTTGTTTTGTTTTTCCTAGCACAGTATTTCAGTGATAATAAAACACTAAGTCTTCATTATTTGTCTGTAAAATAAGCTGCCTTCTCACATTGTTTAGACAGAGGGTCAGTCTTCTCTTGTTTTCAATTCACGCTCCTGGGTCTAGAGGGGAAGAGCTGGAGATTTTTTCTGTAAATGCTCTTGGTGACAAGGAGAGGAGAAGTCTGTCAGTGTGTCAGGCAGCACTTTGGTTTGGAAAGTTAAGTCTTATGCTGAAAGCTTGGCGCAGTCCTTCTGAATTGGGGAATGGCAGGTGCCGGTCTATTTTCAGCAGTAACAATTCATTTAATTGTGTGACCTGGCGGCAAATCATGTTCTCAGCTTTCTCATCTCATCATGGGGATAGTGTATGTTTATATGGAGCCCTGTGCCACCACTACCACCATCATCACCATCATCATCATCATCATCATCACCATCTTCATCATCTCCATCATGGCAGCAGACATTTGCACTTTGACATACATTGTCACATGTCAGCCCCCCAGCAGTTCTCTGCAAGTGGGTTAATGTAGCATGCATTTAATAAGTAACTAGCACTGGCACTGAGGTACTGGCAATGAGGCCACAGAGGCCTCACACCTAAGGAGTTCTAGACCTCAAGGAGCTTACCTTCTACTGGGGTGGGGAAGAGGAAGAAGGGCCCACAGGATCATAAACTCAGAGCCCGAAGAGACCTTGTAGTTCATCCAGTGTAACACCCTCATTTTACAGATGGGTTAACTGAGGCGATATTGACACAAATGACTGAGTAGACAATAATTGAGGAGGGGGAGAGCCCTAGCTGCCAGGAGCACCAGGAAGGAAGTGAAGGAGTTTCAGAAGCGGAGGTGAGGGAGGGCAACCACCCCCAGCTCCTGCATCCCATGCCAAGGTTTGGAGGGGAGGCTAGGGTGCCCCCTTCTGAAGACACTACCTTGTTCCAGTTTGGCTGGAACAGAAAGTGCATGAAGGGGAGCTGTGGGGAATCCCAGAGCCAGGCTGTGGAGGGTTGGTCTTCCGTTCTAGAGGCAAATGGGGTCCCTAGAGGATGGTTTTCCTTTCTTGTTTTATGGATGCCTTTTGTTGTTACATCCATCATTCCGTAACATCCCTTTCTCAGGTTTGTCCATGTTGTCCCATACGGCCCAGAGCTAGGCAGTGACCAGGGAGGACCTGGACCACCATGTGGAGGGATGGAACTCCATCCCCGGACCCTGTCCTCCCTGAAGCCCCTGCCAAACCCCCGCCAAACCCCCGCCTTCTGCAAAAAGCCCCTCCCTACCCCCCTCCAGTCTAGCGCCTTCCCTCTCTTGATGGTCTCCACTTGGCTTGTCTGTACAGTTGTTTGCGTATTGTTTCTCCCATTAGACTGTGAGCTCCTTGAGGGCAGGGGCAGTTCTGTAGCCTTTTAATTTCTGTCTATCTGCCTGGCACGGTGCTTGGTACGTGGTGGGCGCTTAATAAATGTTTGTTGATTGAGTTGCATGAGAGCCCAGGAGGCTCTTGAAATAACTCGAGGGTAGTTTATCCATTTTGCAGATGAGGACGTTGGCCCACAGACGTTGTGATCCCACCGGCGTCTCCTTGGTGCGGCTCCCCGCCTGCCTCCCGGGCTCCGCTGCCGTGCACCTCCTCGAGGGTGGGCAGGACGAGGCTCCGGGAGGCTGGGAGCCTTCGCGTGTGCTCCGAGCACCGCCGAGCCGTCCTCTTGCTTCTCCTTCCTCTTCTCCCTCCCCCACCTCCATCCGACGCATGCGCCGTGGGATCTCCCTCGGTCCGGCCACATCCCGCCGCGGTCCGCCCGGGAGCTCGCTGCGCCTGCGTGGGGAGCTCCCGGTCCGGGCGCTCGGCCCGCCGGCCCGCCGGCCCGCCGCGGGACAGCCGCCGCCCCGCTTCGCGCCCCGCCCGCCGGGCCGGGTCGTCCTCGGCGCAGCGCGTGCGCAGAGGCGCCGCAGGGCTGGGGGCGGGGGTGGGGGTGGCGGGGCTGTCATTGTGTTCGTGGAGAGGAGGAGGCGGAGGAGGAGGCGCAGCCGCCGCCGCGCCCATGGATCTCCTGTCACGCCGCGGGTGAGTGGAGGGCCTGGCTGACCGGCGGGGGGGCCGGGGGACAGCGCCCGCCCCACCGCCAGAGTGACCCTGGGCGAGTCCCTTCCCCTGCGGGCCTCCTCTTCCTCTGCTGCCTGAGGGCTGGCTCAGGCCCGACTGACCCCGGGTCGTGGCCCCCTCGAGGTCTGTGACCTCCTGTCCTCCTCGGGCCGGCTCTTGCCAGGGGCGGGAGGCAGCGCTCGGAGGGGACCCTGGGGCGGGGGCGGCAGCCGGCCCAGCAGCCTTTCGGGACCCCAGCCCAGGAGCCCAGGGCCGGGGGATGCAGGTCTCCCAGCCCTGACCCTCTGTGCTGGGTGCACTGACAGTGACCACGTGGGGGACTGAACAACAGTCCTAATGACCCTGCCCAGCAGCCCTGGGAGGTATGCCCACTTTATGGAGGAGGAAACTGAGGTGGGGAAAGACACCAAGTGACCAAGGGGGTCCCACAGCTAGGCAGCATTTGAAGTGAGGCCTTTCGGGCTCCAAGGCCAGCACTTTGTCCACTGTGCCACCTCCTTGGAGGGTGGCTGATGATGGACCGACCCAGTCATGGCAGAGAGAGTGATTGAGACAAGGAGAATGACAGTGGTTGGACTAACTGCTAACAGAGTCTGACAGTGATGGAGCTCAGAGGCCAAAGCTAAGGATGGGTGGACAGATGGATACAGCCACAGGCTGAGGGACAAAAAGACTGATGATCAAGTGACTTAGGGACACCACCACTGCCATCATCATCATCATCATCAACAACAACAACATCAACATCATCAGCATCAACTTTTATGTAGCACTTTAAGCTTCACACAGTGATTTGCATTTATATTAACTCTGGATCAGGAGAGTGGTGGGTAGTGACTGACCAACTCTGATGAGATGGCAAAGTGCTGGGTGTGAAGACCTAGCATCAGAGCAACAGACGTGACAAATTGTGACCAGCTGACAAAAATGACAGACTGATAGAGGGACTGACTGATACACAGGAGAGAGTAACCTTGACACTGGAACATCAAGGGACTAACTTCTGTCAAAGGACCCAGTGATAGACTGACAGGCATATCAGTGCCATCAGGCTGACAGGACAACCAGCATATGGATGGACGTGGTAATAGACATAGGTTGTAAATTAACTGACAGAATAACAAAGTTATGGGCTGATGAGTTTGGCTAACGGACTCAGTAACTGAGTAATGGATTGATGGACACATCAAAGGTGGACAGGTGAAGAGATTGACAGACAGTGAAGAATCCAGGTACCTGCTGATGGGGACCCTCTTGTTATTGTGACAGTTACAGGACATTGGGGATGGTGATAGGCAGGCTGATAGGGACACACTCATTGTTATCATGATAGATACAGGGTGATAGGCTGAGAGGGACACACTCATTGTTATGATAGATACAGGACATTGGGACATGGAGATTGACAGTGATGAGTGTTTCGCTGACAGTGAGGGACAGGCTGACAGACCAACAGGCATGGTATTGACTATGGGATGACTGGCAGTGATGGACACAGGGAGCTGCAGACTCTACATGGTAACAGGCCTAGTGATAACATGGCAAGAACAGACAGTTAAATGGACAAAATCACAAGCTGATAGTTGTCATGAGCACAGGGACTGACTGAGTAGCTGGTGGACCTCATTCTTGTCCCCTCTCTCTGGAACTGTCATTCCATCCTCTCCCATCAGGGATGTCACCCCTATTCCCTATCCCTTTGCTCAGATCTGTTATCCTTATTTTCATCCTTTCTGACCAGAGTTTTCATTCCATTCCTAGTCCCCTTTGACCAAGAGTTGTCACTCCATTACTGTCCTTTCTGATTAGAGTTGTCACCAATGTCCCTTTTTCTTCTAACCAAAGTGGTCATCTCATTCCCTTAGCTTCAGAGCTGTCACCCACTTTGTTCCCAGAAGGTAACCCACCTCTACTCATTCTCCTACTCTAGTCCCATCTGTTTCAGGTTTTATCTACTAGCTAATCCTTTCCCCCTAAGCCATACATTCTCATCCCTCATCTTGGGACCTCTCAAATCCCTGCCCCTAAATCCTTATAACTTGAACTTAACACATAACTCCGCCAGCTCTTCAAGGTATAAGTTAACCTAGTGTGCCATTTCTGGGTCTATTCTAATCGCCCTCAGTGAAAGATTCCTTTGTTGTTTTTAGGCAACAAAGTGGAAGCAGTGTCCCCTGAGCTCACTTTATTTAGCCCAAGTAGAGGGAAGGCTATTTGTGTCTTTTAAGATATCTCTGAAAGCTTACTTCAAGAATAGTCAAAAGTGGACTAAACATTTCTGTTTCCTCCTATCCAGACAAATGGAAGCAGACTAAGGAGCCCATGTGATCTTTGTCACAAAAAAACTTCTCCAGAAATAGCCATCAGTGGTAGAGGAGCCGAGGTTTATGGGACATCTCTCCTTTACTTTAGCAACAGAGACTGGTCCAGTGATTAGGAAACTCCCAGAGGAGTAAATACCCTCTACCAATCCATGTCGGCACCTTCTGAGAGCTGCCTAGAGCACTGAGAAGTTCAGGGACTTACTTGCCCAGGGTCCCATGTGTCAGAGGGAGGACTGGAAACGGGTTTTCCTGGCTTCAAAGTCAACTCTATATCACTGTGCCAGCTGCCTCTGACACTTTATCTCCTTTACTTGCAGGCGTGTAATTTGAGAACTTCAGAAGGTTTGAAAAACCACTAATGATAGTTTATAATGCTGCCTGGGAACTAGCTAAATATTCCTTATGCATAGAAGTTTATAATACTGCCTGGGAGCTAGGTAAATACTCCTTGTGTATAGATTGGCTCAATTACAGTTCGTAAGGATTAGAGATTTAGAGGTGGAAGGGACCTTAAACCCAATGGAATCCAACCCTCTTCTTTTATTTTACTGAGACCCAGAGAGGTTGTTATTTGCCTAAGGTCCCACAGATTAAGTGGCACTTGCCTAAGTGAAAGAGACCGAATTTGAACCTTCCCAACTTCAAGTTCAACATTCTCTTCACTATACCATGGTGCTTCTTTTAAATGGGTTGCCTAAGATTAAATGAGTCAGCTGTTGGAGCAAGCTGTGTCACTTTTCTATATAAACTGCTAGTCTCTTAACTCGTATTTATTAGGGTCTTCAAGAAGCCTCAGGTTTGTCAAAGATTTTAAGATTCCCTGTACTACACCAAATATCAGATGCCACCCTGGGAATACTATAATATATATTATATATACATTAATAGATTAATATATAATTAATATATTAATAATATAATATGATATATAATAATAGATGTTAAATATCTATGTTTGTAATCTTTCACCAAGTTGCTAGGTGTTTTACTTGTTATTTCACAGTTTTAACCTTTCTTTTCCCATCAGAATAATCACAGTAGATGCTTCAAGTTGCCTATCCATTAAAATGTGTGGCAGAAATAAAGAAAGGCAGTGGAGCTTGAGTCATCTGTCCAGAGAAGAGTAGAGAGAAAGGAGCAATATTCCCTATTCTTAGAAGCTGTACCTCTTAGGTATAGTCCTAGATCACATGAGCCTTCTTTTAGCTTTCCCACCCTCCTGGTGTCTCATGTTGAGTCTGTGATCCACTCAAGCCCCTAGATCTTTTTCAGGCCCACTGCTTTCTGACTGTACCTCTCCCTTCTTATACTAGTGAACTTGATTTCTTGAACTCAAGTGTAAGAATCTATTTGCCCTGTTAAATATCGTCTTATTGGATTTTGCCCAGGGTTCTGGCCTTTTCAGATTCCTGATGGCATCCAGTGTGTTAGTTGCCCTGGTTTTGTTTCACTTGCATATTTGTTAAGGATGCTGCCTCTGCCTTTTCTCCAAGTCTTTGGTAAAAATGTTAAACAGTACAAGGCCAAGCACAGTTCCCAGGGGGTACTACCCTGCAGACCTCTTTTCAAATTGACACGGAGCCATCAATCAGTCAATCAAGAAGTATTTATTAAGCATCTACTGTGTGCCAGTCATTGTCCTAGGTGCTAGAGGTAAATGAGCAAAAAAACGAAACACATCCTGCTTTATGATATTCTGTTGGGGGAAACAAAGAATCCATTTAAGTAAACAAAATATTTGCTAAGTGAATACAAAGTAATTTGGGGGGACTTTACCAGCTGGAGAGATCAGGAAAGGCTTTAGGAGGCAACTTTTTAGCTAAGTTTTGAATGAAGCCAGGAATTCTAAAAGGTGGCGATGAAGCATTTTAGGCATAAGGGTCAGACAGCCTGTGTCAAGAACAGAATCAGGATGTGAAATACCGTGTACAAGGAATCCTTAAGAGCTCCTCTTTGAGTTTGTCCATTCAGCTAGTTCCAAATCCATGTAATTGAAACATATTTTCCAACTCACATCCCCACCATTATCCCTACCGTACCCCAAGAATAGCATGAAAGATGTTATCAAACGCTTCGCTGAAGTCTAGGTAAATCATTTCTAATGTTTGACCCTTATCTACCAATTCATAAACCCTGTCAAAAAAGCAAATAACATTAATCTGGCAGGACCTCGTCTCGATTCTTCTTCCACATGACAGCTTTTTAAAATACTTGAAGACCCTTCTAAATGTCTCTCCTGTTTTTAAAAAGCTGTATTTATTCTACTCAGGTAATGTAACATATACTGTGAATCAGATTCTGTGCTTTGGGGTTAATATGATTGCCTCCCACAAAAAGGACATCTAGGAGTATGATTACAGCACATTCTTCAGGTTACAGAGCCACCACTGAGCTCAGTACATACACATTTATTTTTCCCTTAAATTTATTTTTATTTTCAGTTCCATATTCTGGCCTGCCCTCCCTCCCTCCCCCAACTCATTGAGAAAGCAAGAAATATTATACTCATTGTACATATACAGTCACACAAAACATTTCTGGATTAGCCATATTCTGAATAGAGAAAAATAAAGAAAAGAAGAAAAATATGCTTCATTTTGCACTTTGAGTACATCAGTTCTCTGTCTGGAGGTAGAGAGCATTTTATATCATGAGTCCTTTAGAGTTATGGTGGATCATTGTATTGATCAAAGTTACTAAGTTTTTCACAGTTGATTATCTTTACAATATTGTCATTATTGTATAAATTTTTCTTCTCATTCTGCTCACTGCACTTTGCATCAGTTCATAAGCAGTCTTCCCAGGTTTTTTTGAAACCACCCCCTTCATCATTTCATCACAATGGTATTCCATCACAATGGTATGCCACAGTTTGTTCAGCTGTTCCCCAAACATAGACATCCCCTCAATTTCCAGTTCTTTGCCACCACTACAAAAAGAGATGCTATAAATATTTTTTGTATGTATAGGTCCTTTTCCTCTGCTTTCTTTGTAGCCCTCTCTTTTCTAACTTAAACATCCCCAGTCCATTCAGCCAGTCTTCATACGGCATGGTTTCCAGTCCTCTCAGCATCCTGGCTGCCCTCCACTTGATATATTCGTTTGGCAACCCTCTTCCTAAACGTGGAAATGAGTATAATTCATTCACCCCAGAGTGCAGGAAGCCAGTTCAGTCCCTTGTTCTAGACTCAGTGCCTCTCAATACAGCCCAAGAGTGTTCTTAAGTTTTTGACTGCCGTGGCATACCATTCACTCACATTGGGCTTGTGGTTCTTTAAAACCTCCAGATCTTTTTTTCTTTTTTTTTAAGTGATTTGAGCTGTTGTTTAGCTAGCCCTGTGATTCTGTAGTCATTTCAGCAGGGGGAAAATCCCCAAACCTGTTAACACTGTGACTCCATTAGTAATGGAATCATGAAGGTTATGGCGATATGGTGGCAATGGTGCCTTTTTATTCCTGACCTAGGTCTTGCACCTCTCTGTCTCACATGCTGTGGGGACCTTGGATATGTCCTAGCCTTACCCAAGACGTCAGACATATTTTTAGCTGAGGAGGCCGTTTGTGCCGCTCAGAATTTTTAAAGATCCTCTGTATTTCTTTCCTTCACTCATTCATAGCCGGCTCTCTGGCTTTGTTTGTTTTTGGCAGTTCCTTAAGTACATGACTCTGCACTTTGAGAGACAGGGGCTTCCCAAGGACAGAAGAACTCACCCCAGGCTTCAGAAAGCAGAGTTAATTCGCGTTGTTCACTCACTCCTTCCAGTTTTGCTGCTTGAGGTTAAGCAGCACAAGTCTAACCCCTCCCTTTGATGACAGGATCCTAAGTCGAGAGCTGGAAGTGACCTCAGAGGCCGTCTAGTCCAGGGACCTTCATTTTACAGATGAGGAAACTGAGGTCCAGAGAGATTAATTGATTTGCCCAAGGTGGCAAGTGTCAAAGGCAGGACTTGAACCCAGGTTCTCCGATTCTCGGAGTGGTTCTCTTTCCACTGCATCGCATGCCTCCCTTGACGCTTTTATCAAGTGGAAAGGAAGTTTTCAAAAATTAATTAAAATCTTATATTTTAAAAAACTTCATCTCATACCTCACTAAAAGTTTTTTGTTTTTAATTTATTTAATGTGTGGGGCAGTGTCCACTAAAGTGTCTTGATGCCTTCTTTTGGCATGGAGATGACATGAGGTTCTTGAAGGCTGTGGCAGTGGCACTTGTACAGATCTGGCAGGTCTTCCCAAACTTCAAGGATAAGTCCTGCCACGGCCTTCTGTCTGTCGTACGAGGACTAGCCTAATCGGCAGGTTGGCTGCAGGAGGATGGACTTTTTTTGTCCATGGTAACTTTTGAAAACCAGAATACCAAGTTGTTGATAGATATTGGTAGAGGAAATACACCAATGAGATGACATTCTTAAAATTAAAGAAGTATGGGGCAGTAAATGGTGATTAGGAGTGATCGGAAGGCCCTGATTCTTCCTATCTGATGCTTAAAATTTTATTTCTAGAAAGTCTGATTCCATAATTTCTGTGTTTTTCAATTAGTTCAGTTTTTTCAGTTATATTGAATATGTGTGTGTATATATGTGAAAGACACTGTGCCTAGGTTCTGTGGGGGCTATGAGACCATCATCCCTTGCATCAAGGAGTTTACAATGCATATGGGTAAGTAAAACATACAGTAAGGCAACTGACGATACAAGGAAATTTATGCTGTGTGCCAAATGAGTGGTTTAGATAATAAGCAATTTAGGCGTTCAGAGGAAGGAGACACCACTTTGGGCCACGTAATCAGGTAAGGCGGGTACATGATCGGGGCTTTGAAGGATAGAGAGAAGGGAGTCCAATCAAACAGTCAATCAGCCAGCATTTCTTAAATATTTACTATGTACCAGAGATGCCAAGCAATGGGGATACAAAGAGAAGACTAAAACAGCCCCTGCCCTTGAGGAGCTAACATTCCCTTGTGGGGAGACTATGTAAACATGTATGCACATACAAGATACAGACTAGCACTTGAGAGGACCAAGAAAAGCTTTGTGCCGAAGGTGGCATTTGAACTGAGTCTTGAAGGAAGCCAGGAATTCTGGAAGGCAGAAATGAGGAAAAGCCAGGTGAGGGGGAGAGGTGGGCGGGTAGGTGGGAAGGTAGGCAACCTGAGCAAAAGCACAGAGGCTCTAGTGGCTCTTATGCACACACTTCAATGGCCCTGTGGCATCAGGGATTCAAAAGTTCCCTCCAGTAGTAGATGTCCCAACCCATCCTGTGTGATTCCTGACCATGTCCTCCTGAAAGTCCAACAGAGGAGGCCATGCAGTGTTACATCTGAATAAAACTATAGTGTCACCTTTTTCATCCTCATGTCCAAAAACCCTGTCACTTGCTCAAGGTAGCTAGCGTGCAGCCTACTTCCCTTTACCACCAGGCTTCTCTAGGAAGGAGGTTTGTATCCATTGTTTCACGACCTCACCACCAATTCACCCTTGAGTATTCTGCTCTTTGGCTTTAACTACATTGGAACTACTCTCTCAAAAGGTCACCGGAACCTGTTCATTATCAAGTCCATTGGCTTTTTCCTTCAACCTCATTTTCTCTGTAGCATTTGTCACTATTGATCACCTCTCCCATTTTTGAAAGTCTCCTTCCTGTGTTTCTATGAGCAGTTAATTTTTTTAAAAATTTTCCTTTTAATTCTGAACTTGATATCATGAACATGTTCCTATACAAATAACTGATTGCATCTGAAACTGAATCTCCACTACATATACCATTTTGTGTATATTTCAAATTTAACATGGTGGTTTCAACATTGCCTTGTTTGTTTCTGTCCTTCTGAACTTCCTTCCGCTCCTTTCTGTGTATTTTTAATGATTCATTGACTTTCTTTTCTTTCTCTTCCATTGATTAAATATCACTATTACTATTTCCACTGTCCTTCCTAATTCTCTCCTTCCTACCCCCCTTCCCCCAAGCCCTTCCTTTGTGACAAATAAACGTTCGGTATATAGAACAAATCCACACGTTGGCTATTTCTGAAAGTGCACATCTCAAACTTTACCTCTTGTCTATCAACTCTGTAGCAAGACATGGGAACCATGACTCATTACCAGTCTTGGGAATGTGATTGGTCTTTGTGTCAATCATAATTCTTAAGTCTTAACAAATTGTTTTTTTTTCTTCACAATACTGTAGTAAATGTATTCATTTTTCTCCTAGTTCTGCTCATTTCATTTGCATCAGTTTATTCAAGGCTTCCCAGGTTTCTCTGAACTTGTTCAGCACAATAATCTTTGGTGTAGTGTTTGTTGTTCAGTTACTCCTATTTGTCCTTTTCATCCTACCAAGTTGGATTTCCCCAGGTATAAATAGTCCTCCTCTGCACTGGGAAGTTGTTTCAAAGGAGCTGTAATTTTTCCTCAATTTTTTTTAAAGCTCTAAGCCCCCAGACAGAGACAGCAGAATACTTGACAAACACCTCACTGTCAGATCTACTTTTCCCTTTTCCTTGAGGATATTCCTTCTTCAGGTAGTTGGCTTCTTGTAAGTACACCGGAAGTAGGAGGACCTCTTGGTCA
This sequence comes from Vombatus ursinus, assembly GCF_900497805.2. Classification (NCBI taxonomy): domain Eukaryota; kingdom Metazoa; phylum Chordata; class Mammalia; order Diprotodontia; family Vombatidae; genus Vombatus; species Vombatus ursinus. The sequence goes on along the minus strand of NW_020954713.1, from coordinate 4,636,634 downwards.
CATAGACAAAGTAAACATTTAAAACAAAGAAAGGCAAACAGATTTTCACATTCCCTGAAGGACAAGCTTCTAACTTTTCCTGGAGCCAGAAGGAAGAGAGGTGATTCAAGATTACTGCCTTCCTTGTGGTGGGTCTAGAGGAAGATGAGGAGGGCAGGGTTCAGCAACACAACTGCTGTCCAGACATTCTGTGTACCTGTCCAAGTAGATTTGACCTCAGATCTGTGGCCCCTTTCATTGTGCCCCATTTCGTTATGCTTTTCCATTCTCCCAGCTTCTCAAAGTTTCTCCCAGCTTCCCTTTGACCCCTGTTAAGGAGCTGGATTCCCCTTTGAGGCTCCCTCCTCAGAGGTGTGGCCTATCATTCTTCATTACCTGGCATTGTTTCCTTACTTATTCAGTAGACTTATTAGGACCTCAAGGGATCACCTGGTGTGGTCTAGTTATAAGACCCTTGTTCTGTAATTGGGTCTGTGAAAGACCAACTTCCTTGAAATTATATTACATTCAGGGCAGCACGTGGCGCAGTGGATAGAGCACTGGCCCTGAAGTCAGGAAGACCTGAGTTCAAATGTGGCCTCAGATCAAACACTTGACACTCATAGCTGTGTGACCCTGGGCAAGTCACTTAACCCCAATTGCCTAAAACAAACAAACAAAAAATTGTATTACATTCATATGCCATAATTTGTTTAACCATTCTGCATCGGATGGGCGCTTATTTTGCTGTGACACAGCCTTCTCTTGGTGTGGACTCCAGCTGTTTCTTTCCTGTTTCATCTACTTTCTCCTTTTGTTCCTCCTGGCACTTAAATGTTGGCTTTCTCTAGAATTCAGTTTCAGCCCTCTTTTCTGTCTGTGCATTTTCCTTAGGGAAGCTTAAATGTTAAATACCATAGCTTTCAATATTAACTTTTTTTTTTAAGACAACTTTTTTTTTTTTTGGCTAGGCAATGGGGTTAAGTGACTTGCCCAGGGTCACACAGCTAGTGAGTGTTATGTGTCTGAGGCTGGATTTGAACTCAGGTCCTCCTGACTCCAGGGCCAGTGCTCTATCCACCGTGCCACCTAGCTGCCCCTCAATATTAACTCTTTTTAAATGACTAGTAAATCTATATCTCTAGTCCTGGCCCTCCTTTTATGCTTAGGTCAGCATTTGCAACTATTTCTTAGATACTTCCAGCTAAGTGTCTGCTGGTACCACAAGGCTCCTATCCTTCCTGACCCTTATTTATCATTTGCCAAGTCATGCTGATAGTACTTCCCTGACTTCCTTCTTTTCTCTGCCCACACTACAACCACTCTGGTTCAGGTCCTCTTCACTTCTCTCCTGAACTATTGCGATAGCCTCAATACCTCTTTGCCTCCAGTCTCTTTTTTTTCTCCACTCCATCTTCCACAGAGCTGCCAAAAGTGATGTTCCTGAATGTCACTCTAGCTCAAGAAACTTCAGTGCCTCTCTATTGCCTCTAGAATGAGAGATGAACTCTTTCATTTAGAGGTCTTCGTAACCTGATTCTCATCTGCCTTTCTAGGCTCACCTGCTTCATGCACCCCATGGTCTAGCCAAACTGGCTTTCATGCTTGTTTTCACACAGGCTATTCTACTTCCTGTGTCTCATGTCTGGAATACTCTCACCTCTGTCTTAGAATCCCTAGCTTCCTCTAAAGTGTAACTCAAGCTAAGCCGATCAAAGAAGAGATCCAGAATCACAGTGGATGCAACACTCCACAACTGTAGTCCACATCTCTACTCAGAGGAGGAAAGTGTATTTCATCATCTGTCCTCCAGAACTAAGATTGGTCATTGCAAGTGTAGCAAGGCTGTTACCCACATGTAACATGGGTGTCCTTTGTGGCTTGCAGGAGGAGGTAATAGATGGCTCCACTCTTTTCCCCTTCCTCTGTTCTCCAAGGGAGACTTTAATTCCTGCCAAGAGGGGGAGCAGGAGATGGAGGTCAGAAGCTGACTCTTCTCTCCTCAGAGAGAGGAGGCACTGAACTAGAATTATATCTATGTCCTCCCTTAAAAGTGGTTGATTGAGGGGATATGGTTTTCAGGTTCAAGTTAAACTTCTGATCGCTACTCCTTAATGGGGAGCCGCGGATCCCAAGCTTTCTATTCAAGGTCTCACTGCTTTCCCACCAAATGCCAGTTCCATAATGAACACACATAGCAAGTAGCAAGGAAGGTCATTTATCTAAGATGTTAGCAGAACAGAAATCAGAGAAAGTATGAAATTGAGAATACATAGCAGACAACACATATTGAAGGAACTCTTGGAAATGAAGTAACATCTCAGCCAAGGAGGAGGATTGTAGATCTCATCTGAGGAAAATTCCCTGAACTCTTTGGTGTAGCAAGCTGGGAATGGGGGATGTGATGGAAGTTCTCCATGTGGGCTTCTTCCCAGAGTCTTTTTTTTCCTTTAGTAACCTCAGGTGAGGTTGATGTTGTCGCTTCTCTTAAAGCTGGAAGACAGAAGAGTCCCAAAGGAACTGAAGACGCTGGATCTTTCTTCTCTCTCAAACTCTGCTTCACATCGACCTCCGCGAGTGAGGAGAGAGTCCCATGCTAATGGGCTTTGGGACTTGGGTTACACCTATAATCTGAGATTTCATTCAGTCCGAGTTCAGATGCTTTATACTACTTTTTCCCATTTATTTGTAACCATTGTGTATATTCTTCTGGTTCTACCCTTTCCTAGGGTCTGAGATTTAGAGCTGGAAGAGATCATAAGTGATCAAAATCTAATCTAGTCTCCTCATTTTAAGAAGAGGATAAGTGAGTAGCTTCTCTCACTTTCCTCTGTCCAATTAGTTGGCAGAGCTCATCTCTCTCCCCAGCATCCCTCATATCCCTTCGCTTCTCTTTGCTCATATGTTTAGTACCTTAGTGCAAGGCCCTCATCACTCCTACCCCAAACAATTGGGATAGCCTTCTACTTAATGTGCTTCTTTGCCTCCAAGCTCTTGCCTCTCCACAAACCATCCTTTGTACTTCTGCTAAAAGAATATTCCTAAGGATAAAGTTTGACCTTACCACTTCTCTGTTCAAAAAACTCTATTTACTATTTATTTCCCATAGAACAAAATGTGAATTTCTCAGACTGGCATATCTAATACCCTCTGAAATCCTGTTTCTGATATACCTTTCCAGCCTGTTTTCTTACTACTCTCACACATTTTATATCCTGGCTAGACTGGACTAGGAGCTATTCCTTGAACTCTTTATGCCATCTTATACCACTGCCTATTTAGATTGGTCATCCCCTGTTCCCATAATGTATTCCCTCTTTGACTTTGCCCTTCAAAATCCTCTTTTTGAGAGGCTCAGCTTAGCTCAGCTCAGATAATACCTGTATCATTAAGTTTAACCTGAACTTTCCAGCTAAAAGTGTTTGCTTTGTCTGCTTCTATGCTTTGCAGTTATTTCTCCCTACCTTGTAAATATACTTATCTGCTTGTGAGTCTTATCCCCCTAGTGGAATATAAATTGTTTGAATGTATTGGAACTGGGCCATTTTTTTGCCTTTGTCTCCCAGTTTCTTGCCCATAATAGATCCTTAGTAGATGTTTGTCGAATTTATGTGACTTGTAGACACAGAACCATGTAGGTAGCAAATGAAGCTAAAGTTTGAACCCAAGTCCTCTTTCCATTACCTCACAACTACGTCTGATATCTTCACCTCACAATATGACCTATTGACCTTTTCATCTTACTGTCTACTAATCAGTTCTTCAGTGTAGGGATAAGGACCTCACTTCAGGTATTCTGTTCAGCCATGCATACCACAGTTTGAGAAGGACGTGGATAAGCTGGGGAGTGTCTAGAGGAGGGCAGCCAGAATGGTAACATCCACGTCCTTGAGTCCATGTCATGAAGACTGATTGAAGGAACTGGGGGGACGTGACAGCTGTGCTCAAATATTTGAAGGGCTGCTCTGTCTGGGTGAAGGTTCCAAAGATACAAATTGAGGTTTGATATTAGGAAAAACTTTTTACCCATCCCAGAGTCTGCCTTGAAAACCCTTCTTGGAGGTCTCCAGGCAGAGACCGGGGAGGAGCACTGTCAGGGATATTATAGTTAGGGTCCTCTCGAGTAAAGGTGGGACTGGATAACACTGATACCACAACTCTCAGATTCTCTGATTCCTACATGAAACCTTTCCTGATGCCCTTGCCAGCCCCAAGTAATTTGTATTTATTTTGTACCACCTTTTTAAATTGAGAAGCAGTGTGGTGTTGTAGATTAAGAGCTGGCCTCCAAGGCATGGTTTGAGTCCTATTTCTGATACATCCTGCCTCTGGGACCCTGAGCCAGTTACTTGCCCTCCCAGTGCTTTAGGCAGCATTCTTAGACTATAAATTACAGGTGTAACCTTCAATTACTATCAGGCTCATGGCGATGAAGCAGATTTTTTTTTTAAATGACCCAAGTTCTTCATAGTTCTGCCGTTGGAAGTATAGGGATGAAATGACTTGTGTTGATGTGCCCAGTTAGAGAGCAAGAAGTCTCCTCCAACAGTGAGCTCCAGCCTTGTGCCGGGAAAGGCCACGGTCCCCTTTGTGACTCTCAGAACTACCTCAGGCCTAGAATACAGGGACACCAGGAAATGTGAGGACAGCATCAGCCACAGGTGTTTATGAGAAATAGGATTAGAGCGATCAAATGCAGTCTTTAACAGAATAAAAATAAAAGGACACAATTATAAATAGGTGCCAGGTGTATGCAGCTCAAGTAAGGCAGAAGTGGAGTAAGGATGTCTAATTTCCTCTCAGTGCTCCAAGCTAATGAACCCTCACAGTAAAAAAAAAGAAAAGAAAAAAATAATCCACGTACACCATCATTTAAGTCTCTCATGGTCTTCCGTGGAGGCTTGGGTTTGGAGAAGGGGACTGAAGATGTTGCTGCCTCCACACATTCACACTGCTGTTTTGTGTATGTGTGGTTAGGGGGCTGAGGGGTATGGCCAACACTTCCCCCTTATTTCCTTGTCCTCTCATTTCTCTTTCTCTAAAGAGATCCTCAAAAGACCCCCTGCACTGGGCAAAATCCTTGCCCTCAGTCGTAATCTTGTGCTAGCTTCCTCTCTTCTCAAGCTGGGAGGACAGAACTGTTTGACCTCAGGGTTTGAAATTTTGACGTTCCTTGCACAATCAGATATGACAAGGTTGGCACCAATACCTTATACAGCTTTGAACCAAACACTTATTAGTATGTAACAGAATGAAGGTTATCAACCAACATCCAAGGAAATCACCTTAAAGCACCCTGTACAGCAAAGAGATGGCAGCAATCCCTGTGACATACATGGTACAATGTGGAGCATCACTTGGCAGGTTGCTGTAGTGACTACAGGCCTCAGTCACATGTAGGATGCATCATATGCACATTTCACAGAAGCTAGTGCATATCCACAAACAAAAATAAACAGGCATAGAAATCATAACAATGGTAGACCTACTCAACAACATGATAGACCAAACAACAAAATTAAGCAAAGTTTACAGACTCATGGAGCTACAAAACAGGCACAATACCAATGTAAAGAAAGAACACAACATGAAAATATAATAACCAGAAATGTCTCTATAAAGATATGTAACTACATTCAAGGTCAGCACTGGCATTATCATCTGGATACATAGATGACCATATCCTCAGTTTCACCTGGGGCATTATCAATTAGTCTGGTCAGTGAGTGTCCAAACCCTCCTGTGACCTCCTGTGAACTTATCTGTACCTGTACTTGTACTAGTGGATGGTAACGGCTGATCATAATCCTCATCAGAACTATAGTCTTATCCATCTAAATCTGACCTTATAAGGAGCTCAGGTTGGCTAGTAGTGTTATTGTGTTCTGAGGAAATTGTCTGGCCCCAAGGAGACTCTCGGGCAGCAGTACTAGTTGGATTCAGTCATCTTTAAGTGTCTCTCAACCTGACCATCCAGGAGTTAGTCAATAAACATTTGTTAAGTGCCTACTGTGTGCCGGGCACTGTGCTAAGTGCTAGTGATAAAAAGAAAGGCAAAAGACAATCCCTATTCTCAAGGAACTCGTAATCTAAACCAAAACACAAAAGAAAACTATGTGGGGGAGAGAAGGCATTTTCTCCATCATGCTGGGAAAATCTAGAGGAGTGAAGCCAGGTAGTAAATGAAGAGATGGCTGACCTGGGCTTATAAATGGAGGCTGTTGAGGGGAGAAGTCTCCAACCTCCAATCAGAGGGAGGGTGGGATCCTAGGGGCGGAGTGTATTGACCTGTGGGTTCTAGGGCTGATTTGATCTTGCAGAAAGAAGAGGTTCCTGAGTCGTGAGGGAGAAGCCAGGTGGGAAATAGAGAAGCTCACTGACTCAACAGTTGGCAATAAGTGATGATGATCAATGATCTTGTCTGGGCCCCTACTAGTCTAGGGGCTACTTCATCAACACACAAGTTGCCTAGGCTCTCCACAACTAAGTATGGAGTCGATTTCCATTGGTCTGCTAACTTGCATGGCAAGGTATCTTAACAGGACTCTGTCACTTTATAAAAGGGCCTGACAATGAATAGGAATATCTAATCACCATTTATCTCTTTTAGTATTCTTCCACGATGAAAATGTAACTGTGGTAAGCTTTGTCTTGTGCCTGTCCCTGTGCACATCCTACATCCCACTCATGCATTCTTGTATTTCTCAACAGATATTTTAGTCAGGAATGCTTGCATCTCCCCCCTCTCCATACAAGTCAATTGGTAAGCATGGCTCTTGCCTAAATATCAGCAAGTAGGGTATAAAGCAACTGGGATCATACCAAGTGTAGTTGTGCACATGTGCAAGGAAAGTCACATGCTGATGCCACCGACATTTTCGTTCTGATTTCAGCGTTCCTAACGTGTTCATCAGAGAGCAGCTGAAATGATCAGTTTATGGGTCCCTTTGAGTGGCTCCTCAAGGTTTGCCACCCCTTTGAGCATTTTGCTTCCTCTTCTCTACTTGGTCCTGACTGGGTCCTGGTAGGAGGCTCATTCACTGAGAAATACCTCTCCCACAGTACTTTAGCAACTATGGAGGCTTTTGGGTTCCTGGTTGTATATGCTTGAGCATACCTAGTGAAATTGGTGTTATCACCAATATATGATTTATGTTCTTGATAGCTTCTTCCAGAAATAGGAAATAAATGCAGACAAGTTCACACATTTTGCTAGTGATTATATTCTCTGAGTAACCAGCATGAGTTGGTAGTACTTTTCTTTGCACAAAATAGGCATAAACCTCAGATTCCTCTATGATATTTGTGGCCGTCTTAGGCCAATAAAATATGTTTCTCACTAGCTCGAGATTCCTTTCTTGACCCATATGGCCAAAATCATAATGTAGAGCCTTTATTACAGAGTAATTTGCCTTGAACAGCATCAACTGGTTCTTGGTATCACATATTTGATCTGTGACAGCCCAGAGTGGTCCTCCATTGCTCGGCTCCAGCTCTTGCCAACTTCTCAGTAGTAAGGGGCTTTCGGGAGATGTGCACTTCTCTTTTTAGCTTGTATGACTTCATGCAACCTTTTGTCAACTATCTGCTCTCCTCACTGTCATCCATGGACACCTGAAGTAAAGAAGGTTGGTCAATGAAGTGAGTGAGATTCCCATTTGCTGCTCTCTTGTTGTCTGGTAGAAGTCCCAAATTTTTAGCTGTACCACCTCCTGCTTCCATGCAGCTCTTGGGTTGTTACCTACAGCTTCCACTCCTTCTTCAGGTGTTATCCCAGCTTTGATGTCCTGTGGTCTTCTGGATAGTGCATCAACATTCACAGTAGTCTTTCCTGGTCAGCAGTGAATGCTAAATTCCTAGGTAGCTAGTGCTGCCACCTATCTCTGGAAAATAGCATTGAACTTAGCACTGGTCGGAGTACGCCAGTAGATGTTGTCAGCCCATACTTGGAACTTTGCTCCATACACATTGTCTTTAAATATCTCTCTGAGAGCACACTTCAAAGCCAAAACTTCAGCTTGTGAATGGGGGGTCAGAGGTCTCATTGCCATTTAAGCCTGTCCTAACAAATGCAACTAATTTTATGTGAGCATCACTTTGTTTCTACAGCACTGTTCCCTAGCCTTCTAAGCTGGCATCTGTATGCATGACAGGAGGCTTGTTTGGGTCATCATAGGCCAACACTGGCTAATGTGTCCAGCAGTTGACCGAGTCTCTAAGAGGTTCTTCATGTCTGTTAGTCGAGAGGTCTCCAGAAGGGTTTGTTGGCTTCGAAACAACCTTGTGTTTCTTGTCTTTCTGCTCCTGTGCCTTTTTAATCACGTGTTCATGAATGAGGTCGGTCAGTGGTTTAGTAAGAGCAGCATAGTTTTTTTTTTAAACCTTTGATAGTAATCACTGAATCAAAGAAAAGCTCTCAGATTTCAAAGGATTTTGGCCATGTCCAAGTCAGGAGCACTTCTGTCTTTTCTGGGTCAGTGCTCTTACCATGTTGTGATGTCATGTGACCCACCATACTTGACAGGGCTCTCAGAAACTGCCACTTGTCAACTGAAAGCTTCAGCTCATTTTCCTTCAGCTGATTCAGCACTTTCATCAGTCTGTCTTCATGTCCTTCCAGGGTCTTCCCAAAGATAATGATGCCATCAATACCCACACTTGAAGGTAATTCTTGTCACCAACTACTTTATCATTCTTTTGGAAGGTGGCAAGAGCCCCACAGATGCCTTGAGGCATACATTTGAGTTGGTAAAATTCAGCTGGACAAATGACAGCAATCTTTTCTTTATCTTCCTGTGCCATAGGAATCTGATAATAGCCACTGGTATAATCTAGCTGGAAAACCAATGGCTGATGATCAAGGACATCTTGAACCATTGGGATATTATCCACTATGGTTCTCTTATTCCACGGGTGGGGAACCTGCAGCCTCAAGGCCACATGTGGCCCTCTGGGTCCTCAAGTGTGGCCCTTTACCACAGGTTCCCTACCCTTGACTTACTCAAAATCTAGTAGTTTAGAAACATACATACTACCATTCTTCTGTAGTACGACCACTATGGGCTATATATTGGGCCCTTTATATTCTGTGATGATACCATTTCACTCCCAGGTTTTTGACATGTTTTCTGAGGTCATCCATCCCTTTTGACATGTTTTCTGAGGTCGTCCATCCCAGATAAAAGTATCTTTCTAGATCTTTCCTGGAATGGTTGCAAGTCTGATGGTCTCTGTCACCACTTGACTGTAATTCTTCTCTACACAGGCTTCATGGCTCCGCCTGCCTGTGAGCAATTAATGTTTCTACAGGCATTTAGATCTGTCTTGCTTTGTGTGAAGTGTTTTATAATTGTGTTCATGTAGTTCCTGTGTGTCTTGGCAGATAGACTCCCAAAATTTTATATTATCTGTAGTTGCATTAAATTGAATTTCTTTTTCTATCTCTTTTTTGTTGGATTATATAGGTAACATCCAGAGATGTTGATGATTTATGTGGGTTTATTTTATGTCCTGCAACTTTCCTAAAGTTGTTAGTTGTTTCATTTTTTTTTAGTTAGCTCTCTCTTTTGCAAAAAATGGTAATTTTGTTTCCTTTTTGCCTATGCTTATTCTTTCAATTTCTTTGCTTGTCTTATTGCTATAGCTAGCATTTTAAATACAATATTGAATAGTAGTGGTGGTAATACACATCCTTGCTTCACCCCTGAGCTTATTAGAAAGGCTTCTAGCTTATCCCCATTACAGACAATGTTTGTTTTTGGTTTTAGATAGCTATTACTTATCATTTTAAGGAAAACTCCATTTATTCCTGTGTTTTCTAGTGTTTTGTTTTTAAATAGGAATGGATGTTGTATTTTGTTGAAAAGCTTTTCTACATTTATTGAAATAATCGTGTGATTTTTTTGTTGTTCTTGTTATTGATATGGTCAATTATACGTATAGTTTTCCTATTATTGAAACAGCTCTGCATTCCTGGTATAAATCCAGCTTGGTCATAGTGCATGATCGCAGTGATATATTGCTGCAATGTCCTTGCTAATATTTTATTTAAAATTTTTTGCATCAATATTCACTGGAGAAATTGGTCTGTGGTTTTTTTTTTCTTCTTTGTTTTGATGTTCCCTGGTTTGGATGTCAAGAACATATTTGTGTCATAGAAGGAATTTGGGAGGAATTCCTTCTTTACCTATTTTTTCAAACAGTTAATGTAGTATTAGAATTAATTGTTCTTTAAATATTTGATAGAATTCACATGTAAATCCATCTGGTCCTGTTGTTTTTTTTTTTCCCTTAGGTTTGTTAGGTTTTTTTTCGTTATGGTTTGTTAAATTTCTTTTTCTAAGATAGGGTAATTTAAATATTCTATTGTATATTCTGTTAATCTGTTAAATTTATATTTTTGTAAATATTCATCCGTTTTATTTAGATGGTCAGTTTTATTGGTATCTACTTGGGCAGAATAGTTCTGAATAATTGCTTTTATTTTATCTTCATTGGTTGTGAATTCACGTTTTTCATTTTTTTTTTTTTTTTTTTGGCGAAGCAGTGGGGTTAAGTGACTTGCCCAGGGTTACACAGCTAGTAAGTGTTATGTGTCTGAGGCCGGATTTGAACTCAGGTCCTCCTGAATCCAGGGCCAGTGCTCTATTCACTGTGCCACCTACCTGCCCCACACCCTTTTCATTTTTGATATTGGTAATTTGGTTTTCTTCTTTCTTTTCTAAACCAAAATAGCCAATGATTTATTTACTTTATTGTTTTTTAAAAACTAGCTCCTAGTTTTATATATTAGTTCAATGTTTCATTTTTTTAATTATAAAATTTTATTAACCTCTCCTTTGATCCTCTCTGTTTCTATTTTGGTGTTTAATTGGGGATTTTTAATTTGTTCTTTTTCTAGTTTTTTAGTTACGTACACAATTTGTTGATCTTTTTCTCAGTTTTATTGATTTTAACATTTAGACATATACATTTTCTCCAAAGTACTACTTTGGCTTCATCCCACAAATTTTAGTTTGTTGTCTCATTGTTATTATCTTTAATAACAAATTACTGATTGTTTCAATGATTTATTCTTTGACCCACTCATTCTTTAAGATTAAGTTATTTAGTTTTCAATTTTTAATCTGTGCTTCAAAGACCCTTTATTGAATGTAATTTTTATTGCATTATGATAAAAAAGGTACATTTAATATTTCTGCTTTTCTTCATTTGTTTCTGAGGTTTTTAACTCCCAAATACATGGTTAGTTTTTGTAAAGGTGCCATGTACAACTAAGAAATAGGTTTGCTTTTCTGTAAACCCAATTGTATGTGTATATTTAGTTTTCCTTCTTTGAACTGGTTCAGAGGAGAGTAAGGTTCAAGTATTGCTTGCTCCTCACCATCCCCCATTCTCCCCTCCGTTGTATACATTCTTCCCTGCATATCGCATTTACATGAAATAATTTTCTCTATTCTTCCTTTCTATTCCCCCCTCTCCCAGCACATCCATTTCTCACCCATCCATTCTTCTTTTGGGATCATCCCAACATAATAGAATTACACCTGCACCTTTTGTCTAAATAGACTCTCTCATAGCTCTAGTGATGATAAAGTTCTGAAGGGTTATGCATATCATCTTCCCATATTGGAATGTAAACAGTTTAATCTTGTTTAGTCCTTATGATTTCTTATTCATGTTTCATTTTTTGTACTTCTCTTGACTCTTGTGTTTGAATTTAAAATTTGCTGTTCAGTTCTGTTCTTGAAAATCCTCTGTTTCATTAAATAGCCATTCTCCCCTCCCCCGCCCATAGGATTATACTCAGTTTTGCTAGGTAGGCTATTCTTGGTTGTAATCTTAGCTCCTTTGCCATCTGTAATATCATATTCTATGTCCTACAGTCCTTTATCGTGGTAGCTTCTAAATCTTGTGTGATCTTGATTATGACTCCATGATATTTGAATTATTATTTTTTTTTTCTGGATACTTGAAGTACTTTCTCCTTGATGTGAAAGTTCTGGATTTTGACCCATATGGTCCTAGGAGTTTTCATTTGGGGTTTCTTTCAAGAGGTGACCAGTAGATTATTTCAATTTCTTCCTTGCTCTCTGATTCTAAAATATCTGCATAGTTTTCATTTATAATATCTTAAAATATGATGTCTTGGCTCTTTTCTTGTTCATGGCTTTCAGGTAGTCCAATGATTATTTTATTTATTTATTTTTTTTGAGGCAATCAGGGTTAAGTGACTTGCCCAGGGTTACAAAGCTAGTAAGTGTCTAAGGCTGGCTTTGAATTCATGTCCTTCTGACTCCAGGGTCAGTGCTCTATCCTATCTGTGCCACCTAGCTGCCTCTTAGCTAGTGATTCTTAAATTATCCCTCCTTAGTCTGTTTTCCTGGTCAATTGTTTTTCCTATGAGATATTTCACACTTTCTTCTACTTTTTTAGTCTTTTGACTTTGTTTTATTGTTTCTTGATGTCTTTTGTAGTCATTAGCTTCCATTTGGCCAATTTTATTTTTTTTAATTTTTTTAAAAATTTTTATTTATTTTTTTAAGGCAATTGGGGTTAAGTGACTTGCCCAGGGTCACACAGCTAGTGTCAAGTGTTTGGTCTGAGGCCGGATTTGAACTCAGGTCCTCCTGACTTCAGAGCCGGTGCTCTATCCACTGCGCCACCTACCTGCCCCTCAATTCTAGTTTTTAAGGAGTTATTTTCATTAGCATTTTTTTGCCTCTTTTCTATTTGGTTAATTCTGATTTTTAAGGAATTATTTTTTATTAGTTTTTTTTGTACCTCTTTTATCAAACTCAATTTTCTTTTCAAAATTTTCTTACATTACTCTCATTTCTTTTCCCAATTTATCCTCTAACACTCATTTCATTATTTTTTTCTCTTTTTAAAAATCTTTCTTTAACTCTTCTAGGAATTCTTGTTGGGCTTGCATTTAATTTGCATTTTTCTTTGAGGATTTGTTTTTAGATGTTTCTAAGTCGTTGTATTCTTCTGTGTTTGTGTCTTGAGCTTCCTTGTCACCACAGTTGCTTTCTATGGTCAGGTTCTTTTTTTTTTTTTTTCTTTGCTCATTTTTCCAGTCTACTTTGTGACTTTGGATTTTATGTTAGTGTTGAGCTCTGCTTACTTCTGGTGGCAGGGGTGAGAAGTGGGGGATGTTTCTGTCCTGAACATCTGTCTTTTATGTCCTTTTGCTATTTTCACAGTTCAGATTGGTGGCCTGTTAAGTTTTTGGTTCTTCCAAAGTGATGTGATCCGAGAAGGGGTCTATTCACTGCCCTCCTACTCTGAGCTCTGCAGGTTTCTGACCTAGGTTTGGGTCTGTTGGCTTGCGTGTAGTTGAGTTTCCATAGACTGTTGCTGGACTTATTCGTTGTTAGCTCACTGGAGAGTTCTTCATATTCAGAGTCACTGAACTGCTGGTTTCCTCTTTTGGGGAAACTAATTGGTTTTGGTCTCCTGCTCTGTTTTATTCCATTGCAGGCATATGTGTAGACCTAAAGGTTTAGAACTGAGGCCCTATTCTGTTCTTGGGCTCAGAACTAGGGCTCTGATTCCCTGTGTCCTCTCACCTCCTGAAACTGTAACCCAGCACTGGATAATGGGTAACAGAGCTATCTCATGGCGCCTGTTCCTGCTCCAGGAGTCTAGTACAAGGGTCTCCTGGGATCTCTTTCATCCCTGGTATTCATGCCCTTGCTACCCCTGGATGCTGGAGCTGCTCCTTGCTGGTGTTGCCATTGCCGCAGCCCTGTGCTGCTTTCCTGTTGCCACACTATTGCTGTGTTGTGCTGTGCTCCTGGCCAGCCCTCACCCCAGTGTCTGCAAATCTCTCAGTCTATCTTCTTAAACTACTCTGAGTTGGAAAAATGACTCCCTGTGAGTTTTTCTTGGCTTTCCCAATCAGAATTCAGTTTGGTGTGCTTTCTAGGTCATTGTGGAGGAGGTGGTGGAGGAACTAAGGCAAAAATGCTGCCTCTCCTTCTACCGTCTTGACCCTGCCCCTTCTCTCTATTTCTTTCTCTTTTCCCTCTCTCTACCTCTCACTCCTCCCTTTTCTCTTTTCTCTCTCCTTTCCCCTTCCCCTCCTTCCTTCTCTCTCTCCCTTTCCCTTTCTTCTTTCTCTCTGTCTCTCTCTGTTTCTCCTCCCTTCTTTCCCCTTCCTCCCTTCCTGCTTTCCCCTCTCTCCCTTCCTCCCTCCCCCTTCTCTTTTTTCCTCCTTTCCTCCTCCCTACCTTCCCCTCCTTTCTTTCCCCTTCTTTCTCTCCCTTCCTTCTCCCTTGCTCTTTTCATCTCTCACCTCCCTCCTTCCTCCCTCCCTCCCTCCCTTCCATCCCTTCCTTTACCAGTCTTCTGTCTTCTCTCCTTTATCTTTGTATCCCTGTCTATTTAATGTGTGCTTGTTGATTGCTTAATTGATTACTTAAATTTGAATTTGAAATATTTTCATTTTTCTTTTCAAGGTGTTGGAGGAAGGAGGGAAGCAAAACACAGGGCTAAATATCAGGTAATACTGTTTTAAAGTTATATTTGTAACACAATCTGATGTGCACAATAGCATTTCAATATATCTGACAGGATAAGAATACTCATCATCTGCCTTTGTTCATAATAAGTATAATCTCAAATTTTGGCTTTCATATTTAAATTTTATGATGTTCTTGCTCTCATATAAGTAATTAGAGTGCTATGCATATCATCAGCTGAAAAAAATTGTGCCAAAACTGCTTGCAAATGTGTTACTTTATCTGATGTACTGTGCTTGATATGGAAAGGTATATTTTGAAAGTTGTTATAACTTGAAAACATTTCAACCTAATTTATCACATATTCTGAAAGAAAAATAAGGTGAATTATGAACCATATTTTTGGTGGCCTCCTGGCCTCTAGAAGTTAGCTCCAAATTATGGTAGAATTCAGAGAGATGAATTTAGTTTCCTTTGCCTTGCCAACCCCTTAGGCTTGGGAGTAGCCAAGTACTGCAGGCTGCTTCCCTTGTAGAGCTTGGACTGAGTAGACCAGTTGGCAATGGTTAGAATGTGTTGCATTGAGAGCTGTTTTAATTCACACCAACTATTCCAAACTCTGTCTGTCTGTCTATCTGTCTATCTATCTATCTATCTATCTATCTATCTATCTATCTGTCTGTCTGTCTGTCTGTCTGTCTGTCTATCTATTGCATTTCATTTGTATAGTGGCCATTGTAAGTCTGTTTTATAAAATTTTCAAAGTTTTAAGTAGATAGTCATTCAGATAACAAGCATTTATTATGTGCCTGCTATGTGTCAAACACTGTGCTATATGCTGGGGGTACAAAGAACATCAAAAGACAGTTCCTGTCTTCAAGAAATTTACAGTCTAATAGGAGTGACACCATGAAAGCAATTATGTGCATACAAGACATAGAGAGGAGAAATTAGAGGTAATCAGTAGAGGGAACATCACAAAAGAACTGAATCCATTAATGAAGTATCGTGGGTATTCATAGGATCATAGATTCTGAGCTGGAAAGGATCTCATGTTACAGATAAGGAATCCCCTAGAAGTTAAGGGACTTTCTGAAGATCCCACAAGTGAGCAGATCACAGTGAGGATTTGGATCCAGGTCCACTGATGCCAAATCTAGCACCTAATACACCATGCTGCCTCTCAGAGTGCAGTGTTTGAATCTTCAGTTCTGGTGAAGCCAAAATATACTGTGAGCACATTTATCCCCATTTGAGGCTTAATACAATAACAGCACAGAGAGACAGCCTGGTGGAGTGGACACAGGGCTGGTGCCAGAGTCTAGAGGCTGGCAATCTCTTAATCTCTCCATTTAGCTCTTTGATCCAGTCATTAGTTAACAAGCATTTATTAAGTGCCTGCTGTGTGTCAGGCACTATGCTAAGCACTGGGGATACAAAAAGAGGCAAAAGATGGTGTCTGCCCTCAAGGAGCTCGCATTCTAATGAGGGAGACAGCATGCAAACAAATATATATATACATATATATATATATACACATAGACAAGTTGTAGACCACATAAATAGGAAATACTTAAGAGACAGAGAGAGGGTACTGGAATGGTTGGGAAAGACTTCTTGTAGAAGATGGGATTTAGTTGGGACTTGGTTGTAAATTACAGATGCATGATCAATGGAGAGAGTTTTGTCTAAGGAGAGTTCCTTATACCAATGAAAACTCAGCACCATCTCCTCCTAAGCAAAACAAAACTAAAACCCACTAGCCAACTGGAAAGGATTAAAGCAATCAGTTGGCAGTCATAAATAGGATGTCAGAAAGCTTCACTATACTTCTGCTGTTGAGCATTTGACATCTGAAATGAGACACAACTGTGCATAAAAGTTTACTTAAGATGGCTTTATTGCCAAGTGTTGTTTACCATTGAGGATGGTTTATTTGATATAAAATCAGGGAAATAAATCTGTTTCTTTTATATTTTGAATCACATGGTAAACTTTTGAAGTTCTCCAAGATTTCTGATATAGCTGGTTAGAAGCCATATTTTCTTTTGCTGAATTTTATTTTTCTATGTATTTGTTTAGAATTTATTTTAAAGAAGAAGTGATAATGCACCATGGCAGCGGTCCTCAGAATGTCCAGCTCCAGAGGTCCAGGTCCTTCACAGGCAGTGAGGGGGAAGACCAGCAGTCCCATTCAAATCTACCCCAGTCCCCTGCAGCTCCATTTGCTCCTTCAGCAAGCCCATCTGCACCACAGTCGCCCAGTTACCAAATACAGCAGCTTATGAGTAGAAGTCCAGTAACTGGTCAGAATGTAAACATTACACTTCAGAATGTTGGACCAGTAGTTGGAGGAAACCAGCAGATCACCCTGACCCCTTTGCCAATCCCCAATCCAACTTCTCCAGGTTTTCAGTTTAATTCTCAGCCAAGGAGGTTTGAGCATGGCTCCCCATCCTACATACAAGTTACCTCCCCGTTGCCCCAACAAGTCCAGTCTCAAAGCCCAACTCAGCACACCTCTGGGCCAGTGCAGGCCTTACAGGGTGTGCGGGCAGGCACTCCTGGCCCGGGACTGGGTATCTGCAGCTCCAGCCCCACTGGAGGCTTTGTGGATGCCAGTGTCCTTGTGAGACAGATCAGTTTGAGCCCTTCGAATGGTGGACACTTTGTATATCAGGAGGGCTCAGGCATTGCCCAGATTGCTCAGGGAGGACAGGTTCAACTCCAGCATGCGGGGTCCCCTATTACCGTTCGAGAACGCAGACTTTCACAGCCCCACACCCAGACAGGCGGCACCATTCACCATCTTGGACCCCAGAGCCCGGTAGCTAGTGGTGCCAGTATGCAGCCTTTGACTAGCCCTAGTCACATTGCAACGACCAGCTTGCCACCCCAAATCAGTAGTATTATTCAAGGACAACTGATTCAACAGCAGCAAGTGTTTCAAGGACAGCAGTTGAATAGACCTATGGGGTTTGAGAGGCCTTCGGGTGTCTTAATATCTGGAGTTGGAGGCTCTTCAGCCTTTGGGATGACTTCACCACCCCCTGGACCTACCAGCCCTTCTAGAGCAGCTGTACCACAGGGTCTTTCCAGCCTTTCTCTTGCTCCTGCAGGAAGTATAGGAGTGAAAAAAGTACCTAAAAAATTGGAGGAAATTCCACCAGCGTCTCAAGATACAGCTCAAATGAGAAAGCAATGCCTGGATCATCATTACAGAGAAATGGAAGCTCTGAAAGAAAACTTCAGGGAGTATTTGATTGAATTATTTTTCTTACAACATCTTCAAGGCAATATGATGGATTTCCTAGCTTTTAAGAAGAAACTGTATGGACCCTTACACACATATCTTAAGCAAAATGACTTGGATTTTGAAGAAGAGGAGGAAGAACAATCTAAAGTCATTAATGATGAGGTAAGAAGTTTAATACTTAATAATATGTATATGTTATTAGATATATAATGGGTGTACTGTGTGCAGCAGAAATTAATCAGTGAAATTTATTAAAATGTTACTGAAAACTATAATTTTGAAAAACTGCTATATACATGGAATATCAGTAATTTTCTTTCAGATGAAATTGATATTGAGAATAGTGCCAGTCTGTAGGATATTTAAGTGAAAAAAAGTTCTTAAACAAGGAAATACCAAGTATGTAACTAGTCCTCTTCTCATTTTCAAGGTGTAAGCTCTAGATGTGCTTTTGTATAGGAAAATCTACTAGTATTTGTCCTTGATGCAGAATGCTTTCTTTCCAAACCTCTCCTATTTCCAGTATTACTTTTTTTTTCTGATTACATTAGAAAGAAAATACTGATTTTGATGTCATTGATATCATTTAACACTTACTACTTTCCCATGTAATAAGGAAAATGTGCCCTGGGTTTAAGGCTGGTTGCAGATAATAGCAACAACCAGTGGGAGAGGCTTTTTGGTAGTGCTAGGAATTTTGGTAGCAGCAGGAAGAAACAAATGTTCAAAACTGAGATCCTAAATCTATGATGAATCAGGAGGGTATCCTTTTATATCTGTCCATGGCAAAATATTAAGTCTTAAAAGAAAAGCTGCAACAGGCTAGATCCTGATACTTAAACTAATTCTCCTATCAGTTCTGAGAGTTTTAAATTTAGAAGCAGTCATATAGAATCTGAACTAGGAGCTTAAAGGGATAATATGGTAATTTTTTTGAAGGAGAGGCAATCGGGGTTAAGTGACTTGCCCAAGGTCACACAGCTAGTAAGTGTCTGAGGTCAGATTTGAACTCAGGTCCTCCTGACTTCAGGGCCAGTGCTCTCTCCACTGTACCACCTAGCTGCCTGAAAATATGGTAAATTTAAAACTTTAACCATTTTCTCTCCTTTTATATTTGAAGAATGAATCCTGCATGTTAAATTCTGCTAGAGATATTTGAAATCCATAAATTGATTTATAGTGAAAAATGTTTTTTTGTAAATTAAGTTAACTAAATGTGCTTTCAGGTTATTAAAATGTTTACACGTGGGATTGATGTCAGAAAATAAATCACTATACAAGTCTTTAATCTTGAGAATAAAATATCCCATCAATTTTTAAGAAACACATTTTTATTTAAAAAATGCTTTAATTCAGTGTTTCATAAATATAACAGGTCTTTGCTAGGTATATGCCACAGATATAAGGGAAGATAAGATTTTAGAGTTAAATGAGACTTTAGGGATGACTTCTTCCAACCTCTCAATTTGCAGTTAAGGAGACTCCCAGAAAATGCAAGAGAAATTAGGTAATTTACTCAAGGTGATTATGATTATGACTTCCTTGTTGGAAACTTTAGTGCGGCTTTCTTGTCACTGGAGCCGGCTCAGAGAGTTTGCCAGGGAGCTGAGAAATTACAGGGTTTCTCAGGCTCCCTCAGCCTGGCAGAGCCTCCTGGATATTCTCCTCCAACTCCAACTAGATATTCTCCTCCAACTCAAGATTATAGAGCTAGTAAGTTGCAGAGAATGTGGGAATGTGAATTCCTTTGTCTCCCAATCCAAAACTTGTCCTGCTCTATGTGGCAGTTGCCTTTTCACTTTTCTGTAATGCTTTCAGGTTGATAAAGCACTTTTCTTATGCCCCTGTGCAACAGGTTGTAGCTTGAGTATTGTTATCACAATTTTATAGATGGGGAAACTGAGACTCTGAGAAGTGATTTTAACAACTCTCAGAACAGGGATTTGAAATGAGTCCATCGTTCTTTCCACCACACCTGCAGTTATGTAACTTGTGATCTCAGGACCCTTTATACTCTTAAAAAGTATTGAGGACCCAAAGAGCTTTTGTTTGTTTTGTTTATGGCCATTGATATCTACCATATTATCAATTAGAACTAAAGACATCTTAAAATATTAATTAATTTAAACTAACAATAATAAACCAATTACATGTTAACATAAATGACATATTTTAATAAAAAGTAACTAAAACAAAAATAATAAAATTACAAAAAAATTTAGTGTTATGAATGGCATTGTTTTACATATTTTTTGCAAATCTCTTTAAGTGTCTGAATTAGTAGAAGACAGCTGGAATCTCATATTACACCTTCATTCAATCTGCTACAATATGTTGTTATGGTTGAAGTATATGATAAATGTCAGTCCTTATACAGATGTGTAGGTGGAAAAGGGAGGAGCATTTTAATAGGCAAATAATATCTTAATATTACTAGGAAAATATTTTCACCTTCTGGACCTGCTGAGACAGTCTTCAGACTCCCGGGGGTCCTTGGACCACTTTGAGACCTGCTTTACTATACCAGTCCCACATTCATTTTTTAAGATTTTTATTTTGCTCCTGACTAGAACTGAACTTTCTTCCCAACAAGGAAGCCTTTTTAGGTTGATATTTCAAAATTTGAAACACATTGTAAATTGTTGAACTATCTGGATAATGCTATATCTTTTGTAACATCTTCATCCTTTTCATTTTATTATCAGGTGAACTAACCATAACTGATTGGGTTTGAATTCCCTAAATTTACACTCTAAAGGAGATTGAAGTTTGAAGGACCCTAGGTTTGGGGAGGGGAGAGAAACTTTAAAATCATCTAGTCCAACCCTTTCCCAACCCAATTCCTCCCTCCATTTTACAGATGGGGAAACTGAGAGAAGAAAGAATTTAAGATCCTAGGATAATCAGTTTAGCTGGAAGAGACCTTGAGGGCCATTTTAGTACAACCCCCTCATTTTATAGATGAGGAAACTGAGGCTTGAAAGGTGACATGACTTTCCTGAGGTTAGCTTGTAGTAAGTGGCATGAAGTGAACTTGACCCCAGATATTCTGACTCCAGGTCTACAAGCTCTTCCCTTTGCCCTTGGTGCCCTTGCCCCAAGACACTGTCCGGACTTCCTCCCATTTCTACCCCCTACCTTTATGCCCCTTCCATTGCTCTCATTTTCCCCCACAACCTTCGAATCCCTTCTTTCCCAGGGATCTCTCACATTCTTCCCCTGTTCTGGATAAGACCCTCCCCTCAGGGTCCCATCTTTCTCTACTTATTCAGATCTCTATCATCCAAAGCTTTGTGTTTTCCATTGGCAAAGAAGTCCTATTAACACCTTTAGCTCTTTCTGAAACTTTAGATGACAGGATCCTGACTGAAATTGCCAAGCAGGGAAGGGCTAGTCTTTTGGTTGATAGGGTAGGAGGTTGACTATATGGTGTGATTTGAAGGGCACTGTCCAAAGATGTTCTTGTCCCCAGATTATCTCCCTCTTTAACTTCCATATGGTGGTGAGAATTCCTCTCACTGGAAATTCATTCCTTTGGGGAGGAACTCTCCTGAAATCCCTTTTGAAATATAAAGACCAAAAGGCAATCTGGCTTGGTGGTATAGATTCCTAGACTTGGAGTTAGGTAGACCTGGGTTCAAGTCTTGCCAATACTACACGTTAGCTTTATGAGCTTGGGCAAATCACCTTTTAGTTTCCCAGGCAGCCTATTACATGGTGCAGAACAGTTGCTGATCTGCATTGATAGATGCATTCCTTCTTCATTCTGTTACACCAGTGAAAACATAGGTTCACTTCTCCCTCCATCATGAAACTACTCCTGGGAATGGTAGGCATTGGCAGCCATTAATGTCTTAGATGAATTATCAGAGATTTAGCTAGTATGTCAGAGAATGAGAAATGAGTGGGCATTTTAAAATTCTTAAGTTGATTTTTTAAAAAGGACTCCAAGTCCTTATTATTTTCTTTGACTATTATTTTCTACTAGGTTAAGGATACATTTTGAGTTGTGGTTTGTATTAATCACATTGATTTTGGGGAGTTATTTGCTGAATCAATCTGATTTTCTTTCTGGTTCATTTCAACCATCTTCAGTTTTTTCTCTGACTCCCAAGCTGTATCTGCACCCTTGATGTAAAGTACTATTTGATTTTAGAGCAGTTTAATATAATTTTACTGAGTACTAGATTTGAATAGGCTCACTCAGGGAAGTAGCTTGTTTCTCCTGAAAGATTTTTCATTAGCTTAACTGTTGAAAGCTTTTTTTTTTTTAAAGTACTTTGCAAACCTGAAAGCACTATGTAAATATTAGCAATTATTATGACTGATTCTATCCTGTGATAAAATGAAATCATAATATGTCACTGCTTCTTTGTTTGTCCTCTGTATAGTTTTTGTTTTTCTCTCTTTTTCCTTTTTTAAGCACTTGCAAACCCCGAAGACCTCCTTCCCTATGGGGAAAGTCTGTTGCTTTAGGATCCAGGCTTTAGGGTCCAGGGTAGTCAATTGCTGGGTTTGTCTCTTGTTAATGTTCAGGCTCTTCTTGATAAAGACCATCCTGAGAAACTATTGTTGTCTACTAGGTGGGGATGAAATGTTACCAGCCTGAGTTGAACTTCAGATCTACATTATCAGTGACAGGCTCTTAAAGTAAATTCTGTTGGAATAAGAGTATCCTCTCATGAAGATTGAATTATGTCCCCTCTTCACTGAGGTTCCACCCATTTTAGCGGGCAGCGGTTATATAGTACTGATCAACTTAAAAATTGTTTTCCCTTTTCCCCCTTTCCTCTCCAAATATCTCCTCTCAGGTAAAAGTTGTGACAGGAAAGGATGGGCAGACTGGGACTCCTGTTGCTATTGCAACCCAGCTTCCTCCAAATGTTTCTGCTGCTTTTTCATCCCAGCAGCCATTTCAGGTACTTTTTGATGGTTCTCAAATGTAGTCTCATCCCAGATTTTAGATTCATCCAGATTTGGTATTTCCTAGAATTCAGTGGTTTTCCAAGAACCTATACCTTGTTATTAATCAAGGACATATGTTTGAAGGTTTTTTTTTTAAACTTCAGAATTTTAATGCATTGTTATTTTTCTTTCCTCTGAAAAGTGAGGAAATTGCGTGATCCTATTTTTGGATTTGGGGCTTGCTTTCATTAAATTTCACCTTGAGTGTTTTTTGTTGTTGTTGTTTATTTCTGGATACCTTTGGTTCTTTTATGATTTTTTGTGTACTTGTAGTTTGTCTTGAATGTAAATGTAGATTTTGTTTGCTCTGGGAAACATACTTCTTTTAAGAGAAATACTTCTTATAAATTCTCTTCTTTACTGGAACTTGTTCTTTTAATAGTTGTGTTTATAAATATTTGATGTTTTTATTCCAAGAACAGAAAATGAAGTGTTAGAAATAAAACAAGCTCAGTAATTATTTCCCCATACATTTTTCTTAGTGTTTCGTAGAAGAAGAGTAATATGTTCTTAACTGAATTCTCACGGAACAATTTTAAAGTTTTAAAAAATTGTTAAAGGTTCTTTGTTATATACAATTACAGCCTCTGATTGCTTTGTATTGATTCAGGAAAATGCATTCCTCTTGTCCTAGGACTAAATTTACATACTTGTCCCATTTCCTGCCTTGTTGATCCTATGTTTTACAAATAACAGAATTTTTTACTGTTCATCTTTCAAAGGACTTACTAAGTACAACAAACATAGTGAGATCACCCATTCCCAAAGCAGCACAGTTTTGTTTAAGCAGGTAGACTTGCTTCTATTTTTGTACATGCCATGCTTCTTCCCTGTCCCAGTAAAATACATGCTTCTTGAGGGCTGTGATTATTTTCTTTATCTTCGTATCCCTGGCATGTACCACTGTGCATTGCATGTAGTAGGGCTCAGTAAATGTTTGTTCAATTGAATGGAGCACCTTTAATGGCTCTCTACTGTCTATAAAATAAAGTTTAAACTCTTTAGTCTAGCATTCAATTCAAAGTCCACAACCTGGTCTCATAACCTTTCTTTCCATCTTTATTCCTGTTCTTCTTGTGCATAATTTTTTGGCTCCACCAAAACTCTGTTTATTATACTCAGAACATATTAATTCATTCAAAAAGCATTTATTAAGCATCTACTATATACCAGGCACTGTGCTATACAGCCTATACTTTTTGGCCTCTAAAATGTTGCTTCTTCCATTATGTACTTTGGAGTGCCTTATCTACTACTTTCCACTTACTAAAGATTTTCCCATCCCTGATGTATGTGTTCAAACCTTACATTCTTTGTGAAACTTTTCCTTGTTACTCCTAGAGTGATCAACTAATGAGATCATCCCCTCATCTACTCTAAAAAACAGTTATCATACCAGCGGTTGCTAGTATTGCCTCCTTACCCCTGTCCTGATTGTCCTTCCCCACCACAAAGTCTTTCTGAGCCTTACTCCCAAATGTGCTGCTTTTGCAACCTAAATATCATAAGTGATACCCAAAAGCATCTCAGTGGATTAAGAAAGATCCTTTTGATACATTATCATAGATCTCTACAGCTTCATTGGTAGGGTCTAGGATCTTATTGTGAGGATAGCTATTGGAAGTAGTCCAGGGTTGAGGATATACGTAGGTGAGGCTAAAGGAATGGGAATGTACAGGGAGTTAGTGAGAACAGTACTGAAATGTCTGGTTAAGGAATACAGAAGAGGGAGATAGTCAAGTGATGAGTACAAGGGCTCTAGGAGTGGCAGCACCCCCAGCCCACCTGTCCTGTTTCCGGCCCAGTCCCTCCAGCCATCATTGAGGGGGCCCACCATTACCACCAGCAACAACTGCTGACCAACAGCCACCAATAGACCCAGGAAGCGGGAGCACCTCCTGATCATTCGTCTTGCTTCTAGTCCATCCCTCATAGCAATTATCTGGGAAGGGGATCTTGTGGAAGGAGGTTGCCAGTCATCTGCACCAACTGTCAGCCATCTGCCGCTCATGGGGCAGAAGGGCCAGGCTAGCTGAAGCAGTGAGGATTCCTCTGGGAGGAGCAGGAGGCAGCATGTGCCAGGCAAATAGAACTCTGTATTTGCAGCTTAGCTACCATCTCCCCTCATGGAGGCATCCCAAGACCCTGACCCCAAGAGCCTTGGGCAGAGCAGTGCTTCCAGCCCAGTGCCCCAGCCATCATGCTGGGAAGTAGCCCCTGTGGAGGGGCAGCCTGGCAACTGACTACTGAAGTGGGCTCCACAGCTACAACTCCTAAAGGAGCCGAAAAGAAAGTTCTTGTCACCAAAGTCCTTGACACCATCAAAGGGTTCAGCATTAGAAGTGGATAGGATTTTATCATTAAAGAAGCGCATTTCTCTCTGCTTTACTTCTATGCCTAGTCGCAACAGTGCTGGGAACGTATAGCCGAGTCAGGGTTTTGGTGTAGCGGCTAGTTCACCCCAAGGAATGCACCAGTAATAGATGAAACTGCTTCTAACATAAGGGTTCTTACCTTGGTATCTGTGACCTTGGCTTTAAAAAAATAATTTGGGTAACTGTTTCAATATCATTGATTTCCTTCGTGATTCTATTGTTTCATCATGCTGCCCAAGGGCAAGAGAGGAGGAAAGAGGGGAGGGAGGGAAAGACAAGGAAGGAAAGGGAAGAAGGGAGGGAGAGAACGAGAGACAAGGAGACAAGGGTCCTCTCTTGTTCTGACTTGGATTGGGTCCTTGTTCCAAATGGAATATTGGATCCTTAAAAAAAAAAAAAATTATACTTGGGAAACTTGTAAAGCTAGCGCCTTTATGTTATGCACCCAGGATTCTTTAGGGTTTCATGATTTTTCTTTCCACATTTTTGATGATGACTGAGGCTTTGCATGTGAAAGGACCATGTTTGTTCCACAGAGTTTACCTAAGCTTCCTTCTGACTTGTGTCATGGATTACATTGTGCTTGCCCTCTTCTGCTTAATGGTTTGCTTAATGAGCATTTTCCAGCCAGGCGGATATAATCGCTTTTCCCAGGAGCACTGAACCCACTTTGAGTTTTGACATACAGATATTTTTACCAATGAATTAACCCTCATTCATTCATACATTTGATGTCACATATGTGAGTCTGGACATGACATGCCTTGGACAGAGCTTGTGGAGAACAATTCTGCTTCCTCTTCAGCCAATGAAAAACATGCTGAAAAACTCACCAGCCTTGCTTATTTTCTTTTACCAAATAAGAACCAAGGGAGAATGACTTTTGTTTAGGGAC
Source organism: Vombatus ursinus (assembly GCF_900497805.2). Taxonomy (NCBI): domain Eukaryota; kingdom Metazoa; phylum Chordata; class Mammalia; order Diprotodontia; family Vombatidae; genus Vombatus; species Vombatus ursinus. The sequence continues at coordinate 4,610,696 of NW_020954713.1, read as the reverse complement.
TTATTATGATCCGCAGGTACCTCGTGGTCATAATGGCTTTTTTTTTTTTTTGGTCATAGGAACTACCTGAATTAGTGGAGAGATTCATTATTTAAGTTCACTGTCATATCAGTTAAATGCATACTAAAATTTATAACGTTTTTGTTTTCTAAAAGCAAATGCACACAGGTTCGCCAGTAGCAGGAACTGTGACTACTTTTGAAATTGAAACATTTAAGAGACAACAAGCAATGACCCAAACAGGTATGTAGCTTTGAACCAACGTACATTTTTTAAACTTGCAAGATGTCAATAACCTAGAATTAAACAACTTTTCCTTTTTAAATCATCTAGTACTTATCATCTCAGAACTTTGCTAGTCATAGTTTCAAGTCTCTTGTTTGAGTCATTATTAAATCTGATTTGTTCTTGTTGTGAATGAAATGGTATAACATCTGCTAGATGTAATACAATTCCTGATGAATCATTTTGGTTATCGGAAGTACATGTTGTCATTGAAATACATTCTCCTGGGTTTGCTGCATGTGTTCTATGAAATTATAGTTTTGTGTACTTATATTAAAAACATTCTAATACAGTATTTGCTTTGTAAAAATAAACCTGCAACTCTCATATGATGCCACAAATGGAATTTAAATATTATAGATTCACCTAAGAGACGTCGGATTGATGTGGGCTGTCATGGGGTGGCCCTTCAGTATCCAGCTGTGACTTCAGGAGTCCCTCTTCAGCAATTAATGCCAACAGCACAAGGTATTCTGTCACCAAAAGCCATGTACATATTTTGTTGTCCAGAAGGTTTCGTGTGGGTGAGTCTAGGACTCTAATTTGGATTTCTAGTTGACTACAGATTCTTATGTATAAGTGAGTACCTAGCATGCTATGCTTATTATATCTGTAGAGCTGGGTGATGGGTTTTCATGGTATATGTACAGACTTAGAAATGGTAACAAGTGCTGATTTCAAACCAGAGTTAGTGAATATCGTAGAAACTTTGGAGGAAAAGTCAAGAATGTGCCTGGCACATGGTAGGAGCTTAAGAAATTACAGTTGACTGACTGACTCATCTATTGGAAAATGGCTCCTGGCCTTATATATTAGTGCCAATTTCCTGTATATATTACATTTTTCAGATATATTAAATGCAAAGATTTTTTTCTCTACTCAGCAGTATTTTTAAAAAAATCTAGTTGCACTGATTTTGTTCATGCTTTTTCCACAATTGTTTTCTTTGTTTTTTTTGTGTTGAGCTCTATTCATTGTTTAGTTCTACTAGCCCAATTTGTGAAAGTACCTTCTGTTGTTTTCTAATTTTTTTATTATGTGGCTATTTATATTTAGTTTGAATATTCATTTGGAACTTATTGTGGTGGTATGTGGTGTTAAGACCACTTCTGCCAACCTGCTTTTTTAGTTTTTCCAATAGTTCTTGTGAAATAAGTTCCTCCCCTAGTATTTATGTGGGCTTATCTGACACTAGGTTGCTATGTTTGCTTGTCTAGCCTCTTCCAGTGATGTATTTTTTTTATTTTTGAAACCAGTGTCAATGAGTTTTAATGATTATTACTTTATAACATAATTTGAAACTTAGTAATGCTTTTGTGCCCTTCATTCCTACTCTTCCCTCTACCTTATCTCTCTTGAGATTCTAGACTTTTGTTCTTCCAAATGAATTTTTGTCATTATTTTATCTAGTTCTTCAAAGTAAAACCTTAGGAAATTGTTTAGTATAGCACCATATTAGTTTAATATCACCATTCTTCTTACATCATTGCAGCTCTACTGTGAGCAATGAATCTCCAGTTATTTAAGTCTTTATTACTATAAGGAGGTATTTAAAATTTTATCTAGAAAAGTCCCGAATATGTCCAGATAGGCTAATTCTCAGATATTTTAGGCATTTCATAATTATTCTGAATGGAATTTTTCTTACTAGTTTGTCCTTTTTTTCCCTTTATATTACTGCATAGAAATGCTGAGGGAAACCTACTAGTATTTTTCCATTGCAAATATGCTAGCTCTTGGTTTTAGGTACTTTTGATTATATTTTAAAGGTTTTTTTTTTAACACAAATGAATATCTTATTTTGTTAAAAATTTTTTCTCCATCATTAATGTATCACATTTTTGTTTATGTTATTAATTATGTTAATTATTTTTCTGAGTTGAACTATCCTTGCATCTCTGTTATGAATCCAGCTTAGTTGTCATGAATTTTGAAAAGTATATATTGCTATAATTTCTTTGCTAAAATTTTATTTCAAATGGTTCATCATTAATGAAGTTAGTCTATAGTTCTTACTCTCTGCTTTGTCTCTTCTTGATTTGGGTATCAGGACAATATTTGTCTCATAAAATGATTTTGATGGAATGCCTTATTTCTCTATTTTTGAGAATAATTTTTGTAATATAGGTAAACATGGTTCTTTCAATGTTTGATAGAATTTGCTTGTTAAATTTATTTGGACCAGAGTATTTTTTTTCATTGGGGACTAATATTCCCTCAACTTCCTAACCATCTTTTTTTCTCCAGTATCTCTCCTTTCCCAATCTATTTCTTCTGTTTCAAATGTTCCCTTTTCCAGCTCTAGCTTTCTTCTCAAGGCTCATTTCAAATGCAGTCTCACCTATGGAACTTTCCCTGATCCTATAGCTAGAAATAATTTTCCCCTTTTCCCAACTACCATGGATAGCATTTTATACTTTATTTATTCCATTTTTGTTTTACATCTCGTGTTGAAGTTATTTCTGTAATGACTCATCTCTCCTATTAGATTCTAAACTGTATGAAGGTAGGATCATGTTTTTTTTTTGTGTATCATCTAGGTATTCATACAACACCTAGCATATAATCTACACTTGATAAATGTCTATAGAATGAACTAAGGAGTTCAGATTTTTAAAAAGACATTCAGAAGAGATGGAAGGAGAAGCAGAAATAACCAAAGATGAATCCAACAGGGCACACACTTGTAGGAATAATGTCAATAACTCTAATGCCTGATCAAGCTAATGTTCACCAAAAATGTTAAAAATTTTAAAAGGGGCATTTTTAGCTGTTTTTGGAGCAAGAAGAATACATCGATTCCTGGTAGAATTCTGTGATGGACTCTTACACAAATGATTTGTGAATACTTAAAAAAGAAAGGTTAAAAGGAATCTCACAGTAAAAAAATCTTATTTCTTTAAAATTTATTAGACTTTTGGATTCGTTATTACATGGGTAGAGCTACAGGTAGTATAACTATCTTGGTATGATTAGAGACCTTGATTTTAGCAAAGCATTTGACAAATTTGACAAATTCAAATTTTTGTGGATATGGTGGAGAGCTGAGTGGTAGTCTGGGTAGGTGCATTTGTAACAGGGTGAACCAACCATAAGTTACGGAGTATTGATTAATGGAGGTAAGTTTCTGGAGGCTTTATTCTTGGCCCCTGTTCTGTCTAACATTTTCCTTAATGTTGATGAAAATATAGAAAGAATACTTATTCATTTGCATATGACACAAAGCTGGTAGGAATAATTAAGACATTAGATAACAAAATGAAGATTTAGAAAGACTTCTATAGAAGGGAATAATAGGCCCAAGTTAACAAGATACAGTTTAACAGAGATAAATATAAAGTCTTGCATTTGGATTCAAAGAATCAATTTCACAAAAACAGGATTGAGCAGTTATGACTTAACAATTTATTTGGAAAAATATCTGAGTATTTTCATTTCATTGGCAGAAACCCATTTTAAGCCTACACTGCTGTGGCTGCTAAAAAAAACCCCAAAGAAACAGCTAATGTAACTGTAGGCTGCATTAAGATAACTGTAGTGTTTATTTCAAGAAAGATAGTAGTTCCGCTGTATTTGGCTTAATAATTTATAGTACTAGGCACCATATTTTAAGGAACATTAAAAAATCAGTGTGTACCTGGAGGAAACCAGTGAGCAGGATGGTGAGAGATCTAGAAAAACCATGTTATGCAGAATGGTTGAATGAACTAGGCGTATTTAGCCACAAAAAGGGAAGAGGGAGAAACTGATAGTATTCCTGTTGGCGTAAACTCATCAGAAAGCAGATTTTGTTACAATATGAGTAACAGGATGGGATGTTTTGTAAGATAATGAGCTTCCCATCACTGAAAGTATCTAATCAGAGTCTGTAAATTACTACGTAAATACAGGGTGTTCCAAAGCTTCTTAAAAGCTTGCAACCTGCACCAAGACCTTTGGAACATCCGGTATAACCTATTCAGTATTTCAAAAGCTCTCTGGTTTCACCACTGTGACTATTTTTTCCAGCAGTGCAGATTGTAACCCCTATCTACCTGTTCAATAGACAATTTTATGACTTTACTGCATCAAAAGAATTTATTACTTAGCTAACTTTCTGATATTAGGCTTCTCTAAAATTAGCTAGGTTTGTCCTCAGCAGACATAGAGTCTGATGTCAGATCCATACATGAGGACATTCTTTTTTGGCAGTTTGTGAGCTTGTGCTTGAGAGCTCGTGCTCCATTGTCTTAGCTTTTGAAAATTCCAGGTGTCACCTCCATCCCACCATGGGTCACCTGACTCAGACCAAAAGATCTGGAGCTATCAGCATTGTTATTATTCTGACATATTGCTGGAGTTTGGAAGCCCTAAGGTTCTTCTCTATCTCTGTGATTGTGTTGATTTAGGATGAAGTTTGGAATTCAAAAGTAAATTAAGCATTCATAGGCAATAAATGTTGTGTAAGGTAAAATGTAATAATATTTCAAATCAGCTACTTTTAAAAGTCACTGAAAGAACTGAGCAAAAAGACTCATGTTGTTTGTTGTGATATTTATAGCTCATTGTTCATAGATTTTTAGAACTAGAAGGGATTTTAGAGGCCATCTAGTCCAACCATTTTACAGATGAGGAAACTGAGACCCAGATAGGTTAAATGACTTGCTCACATAATACAGTTTTGACAGGTTTTCTAAAGCGATATAATCTTTGGGTATAATGTATTAAAATCCTCAAGTATTTCCTCTTTTCCTGCCTAATATTTTCTCAGATGAATTTCCATTGAACTAGGGCATTTTTAAAATTGCTATTTGATTTCTTCTGGGTTTGCAGGCGGAATGCCTCCCACTCCTCAAGCTGTACAGCTCACTGGACAGAAACAAAACCAACAGCACTATGATCCATCCAAAGGTCCTCCCGTGCAGAATGCTGCAAGTCTACATACTCCTCCACCTCAGCTTCCTGGGCGGCTGCAGCCTGCCAATGCTCCGGGCACATCCCTGCCATCAACCCTGCAGATCTCACAGCAGCCCCAGCAGCAGATGATGGAGACCCAGCCCCAGCCCCAGCCCCCAATTCTGGTGAAGACCCAGCCACCCAACCTACCCCTTCCTGCTGCTCCAGCCAGCCAGCCCCCAGCACCCCTTCTCCAGCCTCACATGCCAGCACTCCACGTCCAGATGCAAGGACAGCCACCCGCACAAGTCTCTCAATCTCAGGCTACAGTACAGCAGCAGGTATTCAGTGATTTTGGTTTTACTACATCAAATTATAATCTAATAATGAAATGTTTACTTCAAATACACAGAACCTTATTTTTATTTGCTAGATTTGTGGGTGTTCTTAGTTACATGTGATAAGCTAAATGATCATCTGTGTGATCATTTCCCTTGTGTTCACCTGCAAGGAACTGGACTTTTTTGTTGTAGTGCTTTTAACTATAAACACTTTTTTGAAATTAAATTGTCAGATTTATAACTTGAGACTGCTTGGTCTGCAACCTCTAGTGGGATGTAAATGTTAAAATGTTATCTGATTTCAGTATAGCTTTTTATATTCATGAGTAACAAAATGTTTCCCGGACAGACTGTTTCACTGCTGCGACCATCTGTAGATCTTGCACAGGCTGCTCAGCATCTTCTGGCAGATTCTCTGCTTTTCTCATCTCTTCCACCATCAGTTTCTTCAGGCACGGCACTACCCTCTGTATATCCTTTGCAGACAAATAGAACTTCCCCAGAAACCAAATCCTTATCCCCAGTTGTTTCCAAGCCCCCAGGTTTAGCTGTAGCTACAGCACCAACAATTCAGACCCCAATCCAGAATGCAGTGGACCTACCCCCGGAGAGTTCCCAGGACAAGCTTGCTGAGCAAATAAAACTGGTAAGAACTATTTTTCTTGTCATTTATATTTAAGCGATTTTGTAAGAGGTTTAAATTGATTGGAAAAATCAGACTGTGACTATATTTGCTATAGAGATTGTTGGGAGAAAGTTGCTTTGTAAACAATTGATATGGAAATATGAGCTGGCATTATCAATGATAATAATATACTACTTGCTTAGGGCCCACAAGTTGAAAAGCTGTGTATGAGGTGCTTAAGGATACATGATAAGTCAGAGATACAGTTTTTATCATCAAAGAGTCTAATACTCAGCAAGAGAAATGATACAATCAAAGTAGCCAATAGAAATATGTACCAACCTTGGCATTCTTCAGTGGAACTGTGGTCCTACTGATGTGGCCTTTCCCTTCAGCAGTGCAGACTGTGATCCATTGGTGTCTTTTTAACTCTGCAGGTATTGCCCTGGTTCTCTCCTAGATTCCTTGCTTTGGTAAGGGGACAAGTGAGTGGAGTTGAATAATGTTAGTCTTTTAGTTGAATTAATTCACTTATATTTATTTATTTATTTATATTTTTGGTGAGGCAGTTGGGGTTAAGTGACGTGCCCAGAGTCATACAGCTAGTAAGTGTTATGTGTCTGAGACTGGGTTTGAACTCAGGTCCTCCTGACTCCAGGGTGAGTGCTGTATCCACTGGGCCACCTGGCTGCCCCCAATTTACTTATATTTATAATGAAACAGGTTCTTACATAGGCTGCCTTGATAGCCCTTGTTACCCAGGATAAGTGAGCAAAGTGCTGAGATTATGTCAGAGAACTTGAACTTGAAGAGACCTCAGAGAGGTGTTTCTACCCATTCCCTTCCACTTGCATGGAAGGACAAGAGGACCCGAGAGTTTACTTAATTTGCCCAAACCCACCCCTCTAGTTAGTGGAAGAGCTGGAGCTAGAGCCAGTGGTCCAGGCTTCTATCTAACGTCTTTTCTAGGCATTGTTTAGGTTGACCTTGTGTTTGATTGGTCATCGATTCGTAGTATTATGGAATGTCACAGTAGAGGTCTTTCAGGCCCAGAAAGTTCTTGTGGCCTGTCCAGATTGGCCCAGAGACTTAGTGATGGGGCCGGACTCCAGCTCCTGATCTCAGAATTTCCTGTGGATGTTCTTTCCTCCTTTGAGACTTGAAGCTTCCTTCTTTATAGTAGATCTATGCGAAACCCCCCGCTCCCCCTACAAACTTCCTAATAAATAGGGCTGTGTTAAGTGGAAGGGGATGCCTTGAGTGAGGTGGGGCTTACCCTCATTGAAGTGTTCAGGTACAGGCTGTATGATCACTTCTTAGCTAGTTTCAGGCATAGATTGCAGTAGATGCCGTGAAGGTATTTTCAATTCTGAAATTCTTGGATTCTGCAACTTTGGATTGCTGTTAAGAATGTTAAGGACTTCCAGTGTCAAGGTGCCAGAGTGAGGAAGGAAGCCCCTGAAGCCGTCCCAAATTTCCCTCTAAACAACCAGAAAACCACCTCAGAATTGATCTAGGTGCAAGGAAGCAGCTTACCAGCCATGCGGGAAAGGTCTGTCTTACTGGGGTGGGAGGGAAGCAAGGTCCAAGAGCAGCAGCAGCAGCCATCCTCATAGCAGAGGGCCTGCAGCAAGGTTCAAAACCCGGGGCAATCCACCAGCCCCTAGCAGCCCCCTAGGCAAGTGAGCAGTTTGTGCAGCACAGCAAAGCCCCACCCCCAGCACAAGCCTTGACCCCATTGCTGACCAGTAGTGAAGTCCTGCCCTGGGGCTGGCCAACAGCGAGACCCCGACCCTGGAACCTACCAGCAGAGAGGCCCTGTTTCCAAAGCAACCCAGAAGCAGGGCCCCACCCCTGGGGCAGACCAGAAATAAGATCCTTCTTTCAGGGCCAGATACCAGAAAGACTCTGTTACCATAATAATCTAGCATCAAGGCTTCCCACCCCTGGAGCAGGTCAGCAGCTAAACCCCACACCCAGGGGAAGCCAACAGAGAGACCTCACCTCCCAGTACAAGTCAGAAGGGAAGCCTATCCTCCAGAGAAAGCAAACAGCTAAGCCTTGAAGCCCAGTGAAAGCTAGCAGTAAGACCCAGAGCCCCAGCACAAAAAGCTGGGGACAGTGCAGGATCAGAGCCCAGCTCTCACATAAAAACACCAAGACACGAAAAACCAAAGTGAAACAAAACAAAACAAAACAAAACCCCAGAAAAAAATGAGCAAAACCAAAACAGAACAAAACAAGAAAAGAGCTTGACTATAGAAAGTTACTGTGGTGATAGGGAAGATCAAGGCATAAACTTAGAAGAGGACAGTTGTGTCAAAGTGGCTACATCTGAAGCCTCAAAGAAAAAATAATTTGGTTTCAGGGCCAAAAAGAATTCCTGGAAGAGCTTAGAAAGGATTTTAAAAAGCAAATTAGAGAAGTAGAAGAAAAATTGGGAAAAGAAATGAGAGTAATACAAGAGAATAATGAAAAAAGAGTCAATAGCATGGGAAAAGATATACAAAAATTTACCAAGGAAAATTACTCCCTAAAAAATGGAATTGGCCAAATGGAAAAGGAGGTACAAAAGCTCACTGAAGAAAATAATTCCTTAAAAATTAGAATTGAACTAGTGGAAACTAATGACTCTATGAGACATTAAGATACAATGAAACAAAATAAAAAAAGTAAAAAAATAGAAGAAAATGTGAAATTTCTCATTGGAAAAACAACTGACCTAGAAAATAGATCCAGGAGAGATAATATAAGAATTATTGGACTACCTGAAAGCCATGATCAAAAAAAGCCTGAACAACATCTTTCAAGAAATTATCAAAGAAAACTGCCCTGATATATTAGAAGCAAAGGCAAAATAGAAATGGACAGAATCCTCTGATCATTGCCTGAAAGAGATCCCAAAATGAAAACTCCCAGGAACATCATAGCCAAATTCCAGAGCTCACAGATCAAAGACAAAGTATTGCAAACAGCCAAAAAGAAACAATTTAAATATCATGGAGCTACAGTCAGGATTACACAGGATTTGGCAGCTTCCACATTAAAGAACTGGAAGGCTTGGAATATGATATGCCAGAAGGCAAAGGAGTTAGGATTACAACCAAGAATCACCTGCCCAGCAAAATTGAATATAATCTTTCAAGGGAAAAAGTAAATGTTTAAGGAAATAGTGGACTTTCAAGCATTTCTAATGAAATCATCGATACTAAACATATATGCACCAAATGGTATAGCATCTAAATTTTTGAAGCAGAAGTTGAATGAGTTACAGGAGGAAATAGATAATAGAACTATATTAGTGGGGGACCTCAACTTTCCCCTCTCAGAACTAGATAAATCTAACTAAAAAATAAATAAGAAATAAGTTTAGGAGGGGAGTAAAATTCTGGAAAGATTAGATGTGATAGATCTCTGGAGAAAATTGAATGGGAATAGAAAGGAATATACCTTTTTCTCAGTGGTGCATGGCACCTACACAAAAAAATGACAATGTATTAGGACATAAAAACCTCACAACCAGATGCAGAAAGGCAGAAATAGTAAATGCATCCTTTTCGGATCATAATGCAATAAAAATTACATTCAATAATGGATAATAGAGAGATTAAAATTAATTGGAAATTAAATAATCTAATCCAAAAAAAACCAAGAAGGTCAAAGAACAAATCATAGAAACAATTGATAATTTCATTAAAGAAAATGACAGCAGTGAGACAGCATACCAGAATTTATGGGATGCAGCCAAAGAGGTACTTAGAGGTAAATTTATGTCTCTAATTGCTTACATCAGTAAAGTAGAGAAAAAGCAGATCAATGAATTGGGTATGCAACTTAAAAAAAAAAACTTGAAAAAGAACAAAATAAAAATCCCCAATTAAACACCAGATTGGAAATTGTGAAAATCAAAGGAGAGATTAATAAAATTGAAAGCAAGAAAACCATTGAACTAATAAATAAAACTAGAAACTGGTTTTATGAAAAAGCCAATAAAATAGATAAACCATTGGTTAATTTGATTAAAAAAAGGAAAGAAGAAAACCAAATTACTAGTATCAAAAATGAAAGGGATGAATTCACCACCAGTGAAGAGGAAGTTAAGACAATTCTTAGGAGGTATTTTGCTCAATATATGCCAATAAATTTGACAGTCTAAATGAAATGGATGAATATCTACAAAAATATAAATTACCCAGATTAACTGAAAAAGAAATAAAGTACTTAAATAAACTAATCTTAGAACAAGAAATTGAGCAAGCCATCAATGAACTTCCTAAGAAAAAATCCCTAGGACCAAATGGATTCACAAGCAAATTCTTCCAAACATTTAAAGAACAATTATTAATCCCAATATTATATAAACTATTTGGAAAAATAGGCAAAGAAGTCCTACCAAATTCCTTTTAAAACACAAATATGGTGCTGATACCCAAACCAGGAAGAGCCAAAACAGAGAAAGAAAATTATAGACCAATTTTCCTAATGAATATTGATGCAAAGATTTTAAATAAAATACTAGCAAAGAAATGACAGCAATATATCACAAAGATCATACACTATGACCAAGTAGGATTTATAACAGGAATGCAGGATTGGTTGAATATTAGGAAAACTATCAGCATAATTGACCATATCAATAACAAAACCAGCAGAAATCATATGATTATCTCAATAGATGCAAAGAAAGCCTTTGATAAAATACAGCATCCATTCCTATTAAAAACACTAGAGAACATAGGAATAAATGAAGCTTACCTTAAAAGGATAAGTAATATTTATGTAAAATCATCGGCAAGCATTATCTGTAATGGGGATAAGCTAGATGCCTTCCCAGTACAATCAGGGGTGAAGCAAGGATGCCCATTATCACCTCTGTTGTTTAATATTATATTAGAAATGTTAGCTATAACAATGAGAGAGGAAAAAGAAATGAAAAGAATTAGAATAGGCGATGAGGAAATAAAACTCTCAGTCTTTGCAGATGATATGATGTTATGCTTAGAATGTCCTAGAGTATCAACTAAAAAACTACTTGAAATTATTAACAACTTTAGCAAAGTTGCAGGATACAAAATAAACCCACATAAATCATCAGCATTTCTATATATTACCAACAAAGTCCAGCAGCAAGAGATAGAAAGAAAAATTTAATTTAAAATAACTATAGACAATATAAAATACTTGGGAGTCTACCTGCAAGACAAACCGAGGAACTATATGAACATGACTATAAAACACTTTTCACATAAAGTCAGATCTAAACAATTGGAAAAATATTAACTGCTCATGGGTAGGCTGAGCCAATATAATAAAAATGACAGTTCTACTTAAATGAATCTATTTATTCAGTACCAAACCAAAGTATCAAAAATTATTTTATAGAGGTAGAAAAAATAATAATAACAAAATTCATCTGGAAGAACAAAAGGTCAGGGATATCAAGGGAATCAATGAAAAAAATGTGAAAGAAGGTGGTATAGCCATACCAGATCTCAAACTGTATTATAGAGCAATAATTATCAAAACAGTCTGGTACTGGCTAAGAAATAAAATAGTGGATCAGTGGAATAGATTGGGTACAAATTATATTATAGTAAATGACCATAGTAATCTAGTATATGATGAACATAACGATCCAAGCTTTTGGAACAAAAACTCATTATTTGACAAAAATTGCTGGGAAAACTGGGAAAATTGCCAGTATGGCAGAAACTAGGTATGGACCAACATTTCATACCATATACCAAGATAAGGTCAAAATGGGTACATGATTTATACCTAGTGATACCATAAGCTAATTAAGAGAGCATAGAATAGTTTATCTGTCAGATTTATGGATAAGGGAAGAATTTAGGACTAAAGAATATATAGAGAGCATTAAAAATGTAAAATAGATAATTTTGATTATATAAAATTAAAAAGTTTTTGTAGAAACAAAATCAATGCAACCAAAATTATAAGGAAAGCAGAAAAGAGTAGAAAATATTTGGAACAAGTATCTCTGATAAACACCTCATTTCTCAAATATATAGAGAACTGAGTCAAATTTATAAAAATACAAGCCATTCCCCAATTGATAAATAGTCAAAGGACATTAACAGTCAGTTTTCAGAAGAAAAAACCAAAGCTATCTGTAGTCATGAAAAAATGTTCTAAATCACTATTGATCAGAGAAAAGCAAATTGAAACAACTCTGTGGTACCACCTCACACCTATCAGAGTGGCCAATATGACAAAAAAAGAAAATGTTGGATGTTGGAGGGGGTGTGGGAAAACTGGGACACTGTTGGTGGAGTTGTAAACTGATCCAACCATTCTGGAGAGCAATTTAGAACTATGCCCAAAGGGCTATAAAACTGTGCAAACCCTTTGATCCAGCAATACCACTGCTAGGTCTGTATTCCAAAGACATCTCCCCAAAAAGGGAAAAGGATCTATTTGTACAAAAATATTTATGGCGGCTCTTTTTGTGGTGACTAAGAGTTGGAAATCAAAGGATATCCATCAATTGGAGAATGGCTAAACAAGCTGTGGTATATGATTGTGGTGGAATATTATTGTGATATAAGAAATGATAAGCAAGATGAAAAACATGGAAAGACTTACATGAACTGATGCATAGGGAAGTGAACAGAACCAGAAAGTTGTACACAGTAATAGCAATGTTATTTGATGATGAATTGTGAATAACTTAGCTATTCTCAGCAATACAATAATCTAAGACAATCCCAAAGGACTAATGATAAAGCATACTATCCGCCTCCAGAGAAAGAACTGATATTGATTGAACACAGACTGAAGCATGCTATTTTCACCTTCTTTCTTTCATTTTTTCTTTTATTTGAGTCTTCTTGTACAAAATAACTAATATGGAAATGTTTCACATAATTGCACATGTTTGCTTACCATATGAGGGAGGGATAGACTTGGGAACTCAAAACTTTAAATAAAAAAGCCTTGTAGACCTTAAAAAAAGAGAATTTTACACAAAATACCGCCAGCATTAAAGTGTCAGGAGGGCTGAAGTGCCATTCTATAGAGCCTTGATGATCCCATGATCTTCCCTTTTATCATAATTTTGTCACCTTGGAATAGCCATAAAATATTGTCTTAAAATAAATATTGTTATAACCAGTGTGAAGCCCAGCATTTAAAGGGAAAAGTTAAACTACTTGCTTCAAAAGCCAAAGCTTTATGATGTGGGTACCATAATTTTATTGGTATTAAGTCTTCAGGATACTTTAAATTAATAGCTCCATTAACTGTTATTTTCAGAGTTAGAAAAGGAAAAGTTAGTGGGTTTTTATCTTATAGTCCAGTGCTGAGATCAAGCATTTTACTCATTTATAAACCTTGGAGTTGTTTTGCTTTTCTCTTATTAGTGATTTGGAGCATTCTTTCATATGGTTGTGAATAGACTACAATTCTCCTTTTGAGAATTCTTTGTTTAGGGTTGGCCTGTGGTGGCCCTTCCTGCTTTTGTACCACCACACATGATTTTTACATTGTTTAAATAGAGTAAAACTTTATTTAAAATAACATTTTATATACAATAAAACGTTATTTAAAAATGCAAAAAAAATTCTTAGCTCAAGGGGCGTAAAAAAAACACACTGGATCTGTCCATAGTCATGTTTCATCGACCCCTGCTTTTAGACCATTTTCTGTTAGGGAACTGTAATAAATACTTTAGTGGAATGAGCACTGGACGAGAAATCAGAACACCTAGGTGTTCACTAAGTTCACACTTCAGCACTAATTAGTGTTGGACTTTGAACTGATTGTTTAACTTCTCTGTTCCCCAATTCAATATTTGTGAAATAGGGATAACAATTTCATCTATGTCCTAGGATTTTTATGAAAATCAGGAATGACCTATAGGCAGCATGGTACAGTACTAAATTTGGAGTCAGAAGACCTAGGTTCAAATGCTGGCTTTACCACTCCCAAATTATGTGTGTGACATTGGGCAAGCCATTTAATTAACCTCATTGGACTTCAGTTTCCTCATCTGTAAAATGAGTTGGCTATATAAGATGATGGCTCAAGTCTCTCTGATCCTATGCTAAAGGTTTTGGAAAGTAACATTACTATACAAATCCTGGTATTCGTTTTTCTTTTTTTTTTCTTTTTTGGCGAGGCAGTCCGGGTTAAGTGACTTGCCCAAGGTCACATAGCTAGTAAGTGTTGAGGTTCTGAGGCTGGATTTCAACTCAGGTCCTCCTGACTCCATGGCTGGTACTCTATCCACTGTGCCACCTAGCTGTCCCTCTGGCATTCATTTCTTCAGGAAATTCATTATGTGGGAGTCACTGTGCTAGGTACAGAGCGTACAAAGACCAAAGTGAAATAATGTCTGTCCTGAGTCAGCAATCAATCAGCAAATATTTATTAAGTGACTGGTGGTGACTACTCTGTACTAGGCGCTGTGCTATGTGCTGGAGAGACAAATACAATGAAAGGAAAAAGTCTCCACTCATGAGAAGCTTACATGAATGAAGAGGCAACAGCATCTCTCAGCTGTGGAAGGAATTTCCATGCTTTTGGATGTTAAGAGCCCTATGCTTGGAGCACCAGCTGTGGCTGGGTCCCTTGATGCTGTCCCATACTTGCTGAGTGGTCTGGGTCTAGTCCCTTCCCTTGGCTTGCTGAACCTCAGTTGCTTCACTGATAAGACAAAGGGGTTTGTGTTCTTCAGTTAAGGAAGTGAATTGTTGGTTCTATTTTATAAAATGCATATGTAATAACCAAAGAGAAAATAGATGAAAAATTCAGGAAACATGACAGGCCTGGCCCAGAGGCATGAAATGACAATGATGGGGGCCTTCAGTGATCCACACATCTGCTGGAACACTTTGTTTCAAAAGCAGAAAAACTATTAATCTCCTCTCTTGTCTTAGTGGTAATTTCCTCCTTCAAAAAGTAGAGAAACCAACACAGGGAAATTTTCTTTTGAATCTGATTTGTACCAAAGAGAAAAACTGGCTACTAGAGTGGAGTGGAAATGAGGGGAAAGTGACCACTCCCTCTTCAAATTTACAACAGAGAAGGGGAGAGCTTAATTTAGGTTGACATGTGCCCTAGGTTTTAGGAGAGTAGATTTCAGAGGCTTCTGAGGAAGCACAGGTAGGATGCCATGGACCAAGATTGTAATCAGCCCAAGAGGGATGGAATGTTCACCTGCACCAGGTGAATATCATTCTTGGTTGCTGAACCAACACTGGTTGATGTGTCTGTTGCACCCTGGTGATTGAATTTTGAAGGACTGAAAAAGAAGAGAGGTACCACGGGACCAGAGAAGGCATCCTGATTCCTCTCCCCACCTCCTTTTTTTTTTTTTTTGTAAAGGAAGATGGAAACTGAAATACTGGCCAATTAGCTTGGTTTTGATTCCTAGTAAAATTTTAGAATGCATTATTGAAGAGATGTTTACTGAGCATCTAGGAGAGGAATCAGTGATCACGAGAGCCAGCATGGCTTCATCAAGAACAGGCCATGACATACCAATCTTATTTCCTATTTCAAAGTTACCAAATTGGTAGATTGCTGTATTGCTATAGTTATGGTTTACCTTGATTTTTAGAAAATGATGATAATAAAAGTAGCAGCATTCATAGAGCACTTTAAGGATTGCAAAGTGCTTCACAAATACCAGACATCTCATAAGTCTTACTGTAGTTTTAAGCTATTAGAGCTTAAGACTCAGAACACCTGTTTCTATGGCATTAGGAGGCACCTTGCAGGAGAGAAATCTGTCTCCTATCACCTGTATTTGGTCTGCAGAGGGCGGTGTCTTACCCCCAATGCAGAGTTAGAATTAGAGCCTCCCCTTTCTTTGGCAATCATCCTTCAGAGTAAAGCAAAGAAAGCCCTTCTCCTCCCTTGTCACTGGTTCAGAACTTTCACCACTTTACACATCTCTGGACCAGAGGTCTGTGGGCAGTTGGCAGGCTCTATATTAATCTGCAGAACACAATCACATTTATGGAGGGGTAGAAGGGATTCATTTGAAATGAGTGCTTCGTTCTTAGGAATCTGTTTGGATTCTAGACTTTGAGGGGCTTTGACTATCCCTATAATTTGTAGCTTTCCATTTTCCCTAAATGAAGATGGATGCAGAGCCAAGAGAAGGTGGGCCCCAGTTCCCAGGGACTTAACTCTTGTCTCTGTTTTGCTCATGGATTTTGTTTTGGAATTGAGATTCTTTTGACATTAGACTGGAGGCCAAGTCATAATTGTACATTCCACCCCCCTCCCCAAAAGCTACAAGTATTTGGTTGATTCATGGCTTATTTATTTTTCCATTTATCCTTTTGGGCAATATTAACTGCTTCCTATGGGCTGGTCCTAGAAGTTGATCCCTTTTATTAAAGCTCAAATACAGAAAAGGTCTTTTGGTTCTCATGTTAATCTTACTGCAGTTCCCCTTTCCTTAAACTCTACAGACCTGGCAGACTGCATTTTCTATCTGGGATTCCAGAATGGAAAACCAGAGGCTTTGGGGAATGTGACTGAAATAAATAGTTCCCTAAGATGTTTAAACCCTTCCTCTGCTCCCTGCCTAACTATTGGAGCAGGTGGAGAGATGCTTGGAAGCTTGATAATCATCTGGCCAAGTGGGATTCTTGAAAGGGAAGCCTCCTCCTCAGTGTTAGAGGGCATTGGTTCTTGAAACTGGAGTTACTCAACATCCCAGGTTTGGAAGACTTCATGAATCAAGCAAGTGTGGCATACCCATTCTAGCTCCCATGTTCCTTCCCTGCTCTTTAGTCCTGATCTTAAAAACAAATCTACTTGTGCCAAGGGTAATTTACTTAAAACTATGGGAATAGCCCCACCCTAAACTAGAGATCAGATTAGATGAGCAGGATGAATGGCCCATCCCACTTACTAACTTTCCTATGTCTGTGTTAGTATCACCAGGCATTGGTGGTCCAGAGTCTTTCCTTCACCTCAAAATGGAATCCATCTATTTCTACGTTGGTGAAGCCGCCCTTTTCCTGACGGGGGTGAGGTAGGCTTTGAAGATGTCTTGGAGAACCCAAAGGACACTTGCATGTTGGATGCCCATTTTAAACTTCTTTTTAATAATCTTTTATAAAGAAAATGCTTGTTTCCCTTGCCTAGTCCAACTGACCCCCTTATTCTCTTGCTCCTTTCTTTTCAGTGCCATTTTGAATCAAAAAGCTATGGCTAGCAGAAGTTGTGCTGAGACCACCTCCCTTGCTCCTGGCCACCTCCTTACCCACTTATCTTTCCCACTCCCTTCCTTTTCATTATCATTCTGTTTTTTTTTTTTTTTTTTTTTTTTTTTTGCTAGGTAATGGGGTTAAATGACTTGCCCAGGATCACACAGCTAGTAAGTGTCAAGTGTCTGAGGCCGGATTCGAACTCAGGTCCTCCTGATTCCAGGGCTGGTGCTCTGTTGACTGTGCCACCTAGCTGCCCCTTCATTATTATTCTGGATGGAAATCAGAGGCTGCCAGCCACAGTCTTTAGGCACTTCTATATAATTCTATGGGTTTTGTGAGTTTTTTCTTTTGTTTTTGCTTTGGTTTTTATTTTAATTGTTCTTCAAAACCAACAGGTATTTGGAAACATAGGAAAACTCTCACCAATGGTTGCTGTTAGTTAGATCAATAAAGATCTTGACTAAAAAAAAATCAAACTCAGAACAACCCTGTCAGGTGGGTGCTATTTATATCCCCTTTTCACCAATAAAGAAACTGAGGCAGGTAGATGTGAAGTGACTTGCTCAGGATCACACAGCTAATATGCGCCTGAATTTAGGTCTTCCTGACTCCAGGTCCAGAACTCTATCCATTGTACTATTCAGTTGCCTCCTAGAAAACGATTTGACAAAGTATCTCACACTATTTCTGTAGGAAAGATGAAGTGCAATGGGCTCTGCAATAGTACAAATGGATGCATTTGGAATGGTTGGACCTAAAAGGTAGTCATTAATGGTTCTGTGTCACCGTGGTGGTCTCTGGTGCAGTGCCAGTGGGATCTGGGCTTGACATTGTGTGGTTTGTTTTTCTTTTAATTAACTCATCCACACAGAATGCACTTGTTAAGGCCTAATAGGTGCAGAGCTCATGCTGATGCCTTCCCCTCTTCTGTCCTTCTTCACCCCTGTCTCAAGTGAAGAGGTGGCTCCTTCTTGCCAAAGCAAACCCCTTGACACGTGCGAGTGATCACATTCCATGTGTGTTCTCCGACAGATTGCCGCCTCTGTCATCCCTGTCCTCCCACTTACCTTCAGTTTCTGTCTGTCTTCTGTTTGTTCCCTTACTTCCTGAAAACACACCTATGCTCAAAAATCCTCTGTTTGATTGATGCGTCCTTGCTAGCTGTCGTCCTATTGCTCTCCTCCCTTTCGGGACTAAACTTGAGAAAACTGTCTGCTTCCAGCACTTCCACTTGCTTTCCTCTTCCTTTCTTTATGACTCTCTGCGGTCTTGCTTCTAGCCTTGTTATTCGTCGGAGACTTTTCTTTCCAAAGTTACCAGTGACCCCTTAATTGCCAAATTTAATGGCCTTTTCTCATCCCTCATCCTTCTTGACCTCTCTCAGCCTTTGACACTATGGACCATCCTCGTCTCCTTGATACTCTCTTCTTCCTAGGTTTTTATGACACTGCTTTTGTGGCTCTCTTCCTATTGTCTCCTTTGCTGATCAACATCCAGGTCACTTCTATTAGCTGTGGATATACCCGAGGCTCTATCTTGGGCCCTTTTCTCTTCTTCTTCTGTACTGTGTATTTCACTTAGAGATCTCATCAGCTATAATAGATTTAATGATCATCTCTCTGCAAATGACTCATAGATCTATTTGTCCAGCCCTAACCTCTTTCCTGACTTTCAGGCTCCTATCTCCAACTGACTATTGGATACCTCAAACTGTATGTCTCATAGCCATCTTAAACTTAACATGTCCAAAACTGAACTCGTTATCTTTCCCTCAAAGCATCCTTTCTCTCTGACTTCCCTATTACAATTGAAGATACCACCGTCCCCCCAGTTCCTCAGACTCACAGCCTGAATGTCATCTTCTCTTCCATACTGTCTCTCAGCCCCCACGTCCAAATAGCTGCCAAGTCCTATTGCTTCTTCCTTCATAGCACGTCTGGTGTCTACCTCCTTCTTTCCTTTGACAGGGGCCACCATTCTGAAAGACCTTGACAGGTTAGAACAGTGGACAGGATTGACTAAGATGAAACGGAGTAGGGATAAATGTAAAGCCTTCTCCTTGGGCTGAAAAAATCACAAGTACAAGATGAGCGAAGGAAGGCATGGTTAGACTTCGTTTGTCTGAAGAAGATCAGAGTGTTTGGGTAGACTTTTAAGCTCAATATGAATCACTAGAATGATATTGTAGGCAGCAAAGTTAACGTGATCTTGGGCTTAATTTTCCTAAGTAAGAGAGTGCTAGTCATATCGTTCTGTACCCCGGTCACACCATATCTATAGTATTCCTTTCTAGAGAATACATTTTAAGAAGGATATTGATAATCTGGAGAACATCCAGATGAGGAAAACAAAATGATGACAGCCATCCAACCCATGCCATAGGAAGATAGGGTGAAAGAACTGGGCATGGTTAACCTGGGGAAGAGAAGAATCCTGAGACTAGATGGTTGTTTTCAAGTGTTTATAAGTCTGTCATGTGGAAGAGCAGTCAGGCTTGTTCTGTTTGGCCTCTGAGGGAGAACCAGGAGAAATAGATGTAAGTTGTAAAAGTGGCAGATTTAGGCTGGATGGAGGGAAAAAATTCCAAGAGTCAGAGCTTCCCCAAAATGGAATGGGCTCCTTGGGAGGCTGGGTATTTGATTTTTTAAGCAAAGGCTGAAGGAGGGCTTGTTGGGTATATTGTAGAGAGTGTCCCCTTTAAAAAAAAGAATTATATGTATTTTTTTTCAATTAGCAAAAATCCATTTTCCCTCCCCTACACTTTCCCAAGTGAGAACAAAAGAAAAACAAAGCCCCTGTTACACACATGTATAGCCAGGCACAATAAATATCTACATTGACCAAAAGTATTCTTTTTCAGGTTCGGGTTGGACTTGATGCTGCTGAGGTCCCTTCCAACTTGGAAAATTCTGTGATTCTGTGTTTTAGGAGAACAACACCCACCAACGAATTGCAGAGTTGAGAAAGGAAGGTTTGTGGTCTCTTAGACGTCTGCCAAAACTTCAGGAGGCCCCGCGTCCAAAGTCTCACTGGGATTATCTCCTTGAAGAGATGCAGTGGATGGCGACAGACTTTGCTCAGGAGAGAAGATGGAAGATGGCTGCGGCCAAGAAGGTATCTTGTTTATCACCAGACTTTGGGGTCACTGCTTCTCTGAAAAACAACCAGCTGGCATTTCACGTCATCTCAGCTGGCCCTCACTGCTGCAAGGCAACCCTTTCACTGTTCTCTGGCTGTCTCTCTATTGCCATCTCCCATGCTGCATCCCTGCTGCTCCCTGCTACCTCCTCTCCTCCCTGGCACCGCCCTCTCTGGAGCATCTCCTACTTTTGAATCTCATTCTCCTTTTTAGATCATTTTCCATGTCCTGCCTTCTCTGTATAGGGGTGCCTGCCCCTACTACAATGCCCAGGTGACCACTTCTCTCTGATGCCTCTTTCACGAAAATTCCCTCCTTTCCCCTTACATTATAGTTATTTGTATAATAATAATAGCATTTATATATCATCTTTTATGTGCCAGGCACTGTGCTGAGTGCTTTACAAATATCTCATTTGATCCTGACAATAACCCTGAGAGGTAGGGGCTATTATTATCCCTGTTTTGCAGTTGAATAAACTGAGACAAACAGGGGATAAGTGACTTGCACAGTCACACAGCTAGTAAGCACTTGGGGCTGGACTTGAATTTGTCTTCCTGACTCCAGGTCCAGGACTCTATCCACTACCCAGCTGCTATGGTGACTATGGAATATCTGAGTGGATAAGTCCAGTAGGCAGTGGGTGGAGTTCGAGAGAGAGACAAGGACAAGATCTGTAATTTGAGAATCAGCTGCTTAGAGATGCAGCACCTGTAAGAAATGATGAGGTCACTAAAAGAGGGTAGAGAGCAGGGTCCATGAACTTGGTTTATATGTATCATACATACATATACATATACAGATATTCACATGCATATATATATTTATATACACACATAAAACCAAGGTCATATACGTGGCACAAACACTCTCTGGGTGCAGAGAGCAGAGCAAAGCGACAAAGGCCTGACAGAGCCTGTGGAATCCCTATGTGTACTGGGACAGGGGGAGGAAGAACAGTAGGGACAGAGTGGTGAGCTGAAGAGACAGCAGGAGAGCCAGCGGTGTCAGGGAGAAGGCAGAGGGGCTGCTCCTGCAGAGGCCTGAGAGGGCTGGAAAGAGTGCAGAACGAGGGAATGTTTAAGGACCCTCCCTCCACCAACATAGGCTGGTGTGGTCTCTGTCACCTAGAATTTTAGAGGATTGCCTGAGCACTGGAATAAAGTTCATACAGCCAGGACGGTCAAGAGGTAGACCTTGATCCTGCATCTTCCTAGCTACTTTGCCAGCTGTCAGAATCACGGAACTTGAGAGTTGGCAGGGATTCAGAGGCCATCCACAAAAGAAACCCTCCCCATAGCATATCCGGCCAGTGGGACCCCATTGCTTCTGGAGACAGCCTGTTTCAGCTCTGGGCGGCTCTAACTGTTAGCAAGTTTTTTCTGCTCATCAAGCCTAAATTTACCTCTTCATGGCTTCCACCCACTGGCCCTGTTCGTCCCTCTGGGGCCAGAACAAAGCAGTCTGATTCCTCTTCCATGTGACAGTCACTCCAATACTTGAACATAGCTATCATGCCTCCCCCATCTTATACTTGCATAGCAGATCGTTTTGTACCTAAGAGGGAGACTTCACCTTTGTCCCTGTTGAATTTCATCTTAGTAGGTTCAACCCAGTGTTCTAGCCTGGCAAGATTCTTTGGGATCCTGACTGTTATCTGCCATGTTAACTCTTTTCCCAGCTTTGTGTCACCTGCAGATCTGACAAACATGCCATCTATTATTTAAGTCATTGATAAAAATGTTAAATAGCACAAGGCAAGAGACAGGAGCACTCCACCAGAGAGACCTCCTGCCATGTCCCCATTGATTTGTTTACAACTGCTCTTTGAGTCTGGCCATCCAAAACAGTTCTGAACCTATCTGATTTTGTTTTTTGTCTAACCGCCGTCTCTCTATCTCCATCTCTTATGCCAGACTGTCTCTCCAAGGAGGATTTTGATTTTAGGAATGGCCATTGGGTTTTGTAATTAGGAGGCCATTGGTGATCTTTGAGTAGTTTCAGTAAAGTGGTTTTCGGGGCATGTGGAAGCTGGATTGTTAAAGGTTAAGGAAGGAATTTGCAGGAATGTGTGAAGAAGTGTAGGCAGTGAGTCGGAGAGCTTGTAGGCGAAGGCAAAGAAACAGAGATGGCAGACTGAGGAAGTAGCAAAGTTGCTCAAAGGGTCTTTGGGGATAAAGGAGACCTGATAACATTTGTAGATAGAAATGAAAGAACCATTGGAGGGGAAGAAATGGAAGATTTAAAAAGAGATAATTAATTTAGGAGGCTCCTGGAAGATGTGAAAGGAGATGATGTTAACTCCCTTGGTATATCTGCCAGTAAAGGCTGCCTCATTTTACACAAGGGATGTGTTTTGGGTGTGTGTCTCAGTTGTATTTTTATTAATTAAACTGTATTTTGCAGTTATTTCAAATTATATTCTTAGTGAGTCCTTAATTTAACTTATTTCATCTTTCAGTTGGCAGTAGTGCTGGGAATACTTTCATTTTTGATTTCTTTGCATCTTAGCCTTACTGTGAAGTAGCTAAGGTTCTATAAATATTTAAGTGCAGCCGTTCGTGTTTAAGTTAATATTCTCTGTAGATGATTCTTTGGTGAAGAATCACTTTATACAACATAGGAGGGTCTTGTTGAAGGAGTTTAGCCTGAAGAAGAGAAGACTCAGGAGGGATAGGAGAGCATTCTTTTGGCATTTGAAGGGCTGTCACTTGGAAGGAAAAGATCAGCCATGTTCTGCTGGGCTCTGGAGGTCAGAACCAGCAGTACTCGATAGAAGTTAAAAAGGGACAAATGTGGGCATCAATGTCAAGAAAAATGTCCTAACAATGAGATCTATTCCAGAGTGCAGTGGATTGCTTGCAAAGGGGGTGATTGATGGTTTCCCCTTCATTAGAGACCTTCAGGCATAAGCTGTCTGACTTTGCAAATAGAATTTTTGTTGAGGTGTGGCATTGATTAGATGGTCTCTGTAGTCCTTTACAACTCTGAGATTCGATGATTTCCTAAATTCTTTTGGGAATAATATTCCTTTACTTACTTACTGTATAGATTTATACTTTTCATTTTTGTTTTTCTTTAAGCATACAATGCATACACTGCATACAGTAGTTCAGTTTTCTCTCTTAGTTGAATTTTCCCTGCAAATTTGGTTAGATGTATTGATTACTTTTTCCATTCTCAATTCCTAAATTGACTTCTTAAATTTGGAGTCAGTTTAATACAAGTTAATATTTCCCTTATGGCCACAATACAACCTAAGTAAGATCTTTGGTAGAGTATGGCCGTCAGATGACTTGCTACTCATTGCTTTAAAATTAGATTCCTGAAAATGAAAGTCTAGAAATTTTTGAATAGACAGGTGTCTGATTATTTTGATTTGTGCTGAGTTCACTTTGACATTTTTTTCAATTAAGATAATTTTCCTTTGCCTATAAAATAATTAATTATGCAGTAGAATATTTACTTCCATGTAGAATTTTATATGACTTTTTTTTAAATGTCAAAGAAGAATAGTAAATACTTATTGAAGATGAAAATTTTAGTTAAACTAATGCTTTAAAATTCTACCTATCAGAATACATGTACTTGGTTAGTAAAGAGAAGCTCTAATATTATCATGGATTGTATTTTTGGTGAGTTTTATTCTGAATATAATTATTTTTATTAGATGATCAGAACCGTGGCTCGTTACCATGAAGAAAAGAAACTCAATGAAATGAGAAACAAAAAGGAGGAACAGAACAAATTAAGACGTATCGCCGCGTCAATTGCCAGGGAAATTGAGTACTTCTGGTCTAATATTGAACAGGTAAACTCTTACTTTTTAAGTTTAATATGTTATTATATTTGATTTTTAAAACCTATACTGTCTTGTTTCAATTTCTGTTTTTCTTCTCTTAGGTTGTAGAAATAAAACTGCATATTGAATTTCAAGAGAAACAAAAACAAGCATTAAATATTAAGAAATATTCAAGACAAGGTAACTAATTAATTGAAATGTTATATATTCTAATTAAAATTAATGCATTTCTCAAAACCATAGGCCATTCACTTTAGAAGTGATACTCATATTAGTAAATATTCTGTGGAATATAAATTATTTTGTATTGTGTTTTTATGATTGAATAGAATAAAAATCCACAAGCCTTATCAATCCAACTTTGCAGGTAAGGATCTAAGGCCACTACAAGCTAGCGTCAAGATAGAAAATGAAAGCAGTATGGTAAGTGGTTTCTCTTTATTATTCTAATTTTTGAGTTAAAAGAGATCTAAGAGGTTAGCTAGTTTAAACTATTCCTCTATACTTGACAGGTGATCATTCAGTCCTTACTTGAATACATTTGGTAACAGAGAGTCTCACAGGGCATCCCTTTTCATCGTCAGGTAGTGATAATTATTAGAACAATTGTCTCTTATTGAAGCAAAATGTACTTCTCTGTAACTTCTGCCCATAGGTTCCAATTCAGCCCATTAGAGTAATGCTGAATAAATGAAATTTCAGAATAGATTATCTTTGGATTATATGAAGTAATATTAAGATATTCAATATCCAAAAGCTTTCTTCTTAATTTGCATGAATAAAAGATATTTGGATGTTCCAGCACCTAGCACTGTGTCTTGGACATAATAGGCACTTAGTAGAGGCTTTTTGTATTTAAATAAAAGTAAGAGTGTTTAGGAAATGGAAAATAATCTTGTTCTTTGGGTTTTGAAAGAATTTTTACAAATTTAATGAGATGAGCACAAAGATATAGGCAATAAATTTGTATTATTTTACAAAAAGGATTTCATACCTATATATTTCACACCGTCAAGTCTGTCTGCAGGCATTTATCAAGTGCTTATTATGTATTAGCCACTGTATCTAGCATTGGGGATAAAAAGAAATGCAAAAACACAGTTCTTACCCTTATTATGAATTCTGTTTTGGACATGTTGAATGTGAGTTGTCCACTGCACAGTCAATTCAAGATGTCCAAAAGGGAGTTGGTATTGCAGGACTAAAGCTCAGGTGAGACATTAGGTCTAAAATTAAAGATCTGGGAATCATTTGTATAGAGGTGATAATTGAAGCTATAGGAGCTGATGAGGTCGCTAAATGAGATAGTATAGAGGGAGAAAAGAAGAGGACCCAGGACAGAGCCTTGGGTGGAAACCTGTTGCCTTTTCATTTAGTCATTTGATCACGAAGTATTTCCTAGGATTAATTCTCCTAGACTTACAAGTTTGACACAGTTGAGAAAGTTTCCATTACTTAAAAAGAAACATTTTTAAAGAATTAGTATAAGTATGAGAATATGTTTTAATATTAAGATTCAGTCTGTGTAAGTTCAGTGGATTGTTAGCAGAAAATTTATTTTTTCTAGGCTACAAATAAAAATCTTAAATCAGGGAAATGTTTAAAATAGAGAATTTGGTCACTGCTTTCTTTATAGAGCGATAGTATTTGATTTTCCTTTTTTTTTTTTTAAATTGTAGACTTCACCATCAGGAAAGAAGAGAAAGGCAAGCACATCTTTGACTGATGAAGAAGGTTTGTTTCTTCAGAGGCTAGGTTTCTAGGTGTTTGTGTCATTGTTTCTTTCCATTAATTAAAGTACAGAATATTCTATTTCCTTTCTTGGAGTAAGGGTAGAAAAATGATTATTAAGGATCAGTTTTGGTGTTCATTTTTTTGTTAATTGATAATTTGGCATGCATATTGCCACCACCTTTTCTCCTGCAAACTTTTGTTTATTAGTTTATTTGTTTGTTAGTGTAGAAGTATTGGCAGGAGAGAAGCATTTTGCCAGAGTGGTGGCTCTTCCGAATCCAAGAAGAACTGAACATTATATTGGACATTTGGAAGACTGGAGTCAGTGATGCCAGCTAAAGGCTAGTGATGGCAGGCGAGGCAGGAAGTGAGGGTCTTGGTAGACATGGAAATGAAGAAGGACAGAGTAGGCCTGGAAGACCAAGGGAAGAAGTTAGAGCATTGCTGACAGATTGGGTGTGGGAAGAAATGTTTTTGACTTTGACCGACACTCTGTTTTATTCTTGTTTCCTCTTATTTATTTTTATTGTCTTATATTTATATTTTTATTACATATTATATTTGTATTTTATTTTTCTTTATTCCTTTATTACAGTAATAAAGCATTGGAAACTGCTAGAATAAGATGCAAATCAAAGACTAGACGTTACTTCCAATTTAGTTTTAAAAAAATTTCATTATTTTTGTTTGCTTAATAATAAGAACTCTGTAGCCTGAACTACAAAGGATATCTTTTCAAAGCTGAGTGAATGTCAATGAACATTTACCTTGGGGATTCAGGCACAAGACAGCAGATTTCAGTATTTTGCAGTTCAGCAGAGAAGTCAAGAACCATTTTATCCAAATGGTTTTATATTTTAGGCTTTTCATATCTTCGTTATGTAAGATGTACATAAGATTTCATGTCTTCATATGGAAGATGGCCACTTGAATGTAGTACTACTAAATTTATGTCTCCAGTTCATATGGGCTTAGTTATTTATTCTAAGGGTAGCTCTGTATTACCCAGGCTTTACTCCCTCCTGTTCTGCTGGGTCAAGTCATTGTTTAGGCATGCTTTTAGGAGTGAATTTTCCCCATAGGACCACCCTTCTACGCTGAGATACATTTGATATGCCAGAGCTGGGGTTTTTGACCCCCAAATCTCCTTCCTTAAAGTATCAAGAAAAAAAATCTCTTGCCAGTGTAGACATGAGTTCAGAGAATCATGTAATGTTAGAACAGTAGTCTAATTCATTCAGTGGTTTCTTTTGTGTTCAGTGGACGATGAGGAGGAGACAATTGAAGAACAAGAATCAAAAGAGGCGAATATAAACCATCAGGCCGAGCTGTGCCGCTTAGTCCGAGAAGGTGAGTGGGTAGCGTGAGCCACCATTTAGTTTTGTTGTTGAATTTCCCCAGTGACTTTGTTATTCATGTTCATTTGAACCAAGGTGGCCTGAAAAGGCCTACCCAAAGCCCATCTTAGTGATGGCAATAGTTTATTTCAATAATAGAAATAATCTCTTGAAAATAGAAGCGATAATCTCTTGAAAGAGGGAATCATTGTTAGTTTAGAAAAAAAAATTGATATGAGGTGTGCTAATTGATAATGTTTTCATAGTGCTGGTGTTCTAGAAGCAAATATCTAAGGAGTTATTCAGTAAGTCCTATTTTACCTCTTTCCTGCAGTCTGAAATGATTGGTTAAAATAGCTTGTTTTCATTTTCAGTGGTTTCCCTTCCTTGAAGTGACAGATAATTCACATAAAAACGAATTGAACAGATTTCTATGTATTATATGTCATTAGCACAATTGGGGAAGTCCTTCCATGTTGAAAAGTGTGGGCCCCATGATGGCTTGTGTTTGTGTTGACCGAGGAGCAGCCTAGCTGAGTTTGGAGTGGGCTCTTCGCTTCTGGCGCTGACTGGTGTGTGAATCTCGTGGCCACTGCAACTGCTGAAGGCCTTCTTGTACGCTCCAGAGGGGCCACATTTTGCATCAGTAGAGCAGTGTCCCGGTGATCCCTGAAGTATTTGGAGTAAGAAGTGACCAGGGAAGTGTTAGAACTAATCTAGTAATATTTATAAAGACAAATTAAAATTCTTGGGGTGGTCAGTGACATGTAAGTAAATCAGGTAATAAATCTTTCCAAAAACCTCATGATAAAATGTTAAATGTTCTTTCCTGCTTAATCAGTGCCCAAATTTCCCACACTACTGGAAAGGAAGGGAAAACATTAGAGTAGAAAGAAAGTGCTTCTTCTAAGATGACTTTCTATTCCATGGTTTTTTCATGCTATGAATGTGCCTAGAAATGTTCTTCATGAACTCTGCTGAGAAATGTTTAGCATTTATTCATTTAATTTAATGCGCATTTATTGAATACTTACATTTATCACTGTGCTAGGCAATGTGAGTGAATGATGCCTCATTTTTCTCTTGACATTCTTCAGCTGAATTGCCTTTGGATGATTTAGTCAAGTTATATGAAGGTGCTTTTGTAGGAAGTTTCAAATGGCCACAGTCTGTGTGTGACAGTGAAGAAACTACCAGTGAAGAAGGTAGGTTCTAATGAATTATTTAATTAAAAGACGTTACATTTTTCTGTTCTAGAAAGCTGGAATAACCATTTGTATCCAGGGCTAATAAAATAGATTGTTTGTGTTTCTGTCAGGAGTATATAAATTACTTTATTTTTTAAGAACCACTTGTTTTAATCATTTTAAGTTCAAGTTCAAATCCAGTAAAACTTTTTGAATCCAGTTCAGTAAATATTTTTTAACAGCAAATTCATTTTATTTATTTAGTTTTTTAGTTTTCAACATTTACTAGTAAAAGATTTTGAGTCCTAAAATTCCCCCCCCATTTTCCCCTCCCCAAGATGGCATGCAATCTGATATAAGCTATGCATGTATGATCATATTAAACATATTTACACATTAGTTATGTTGTGAAAGAAGAAGCAGAACAAAAGGGAAAAACCATGAGAAAGAAAAAACAAAAAACATCCAAAAAAAGAGAAAATAGTATCCTTCAATCTACATTCAGATTCCATAGTTCTTTCTCTGGATGTGGATAGCATATTCCATCATGAGTCTTTTGGAATTGTCTTAGATCATTGCATTGCTAAGAAAAACTAAGTCTGACAGAGTTGGTCATCACTCAGTTTGCTGTTGTGAACGTTGTATCCAACGTTCTCCTGGTTCTGCTCACTTCGCTCAGCATCAGACCATACAAGTCTTTCCAGGTTTTTCTGAAGTCCGCCTGCTCATCTTTTCTTATAGCACAATAGTATTCCATTACATTCATATACCACAATTTGTTCAGCCATTCCCTAGTTAATGGGCCAGCAGGTATTTGTTCAGTTCTTTCTAAGGGCCAGACGCTGGGCATGGAGGTAAAAACTAAACCTGCAGGAGATTACATTTTACTGGCAGGAAGCAATGTGTCCATAGAGAAATCAATTTCAGAATCTCTAGCTTCTTTAAGGAGTCAGCCCAAGTGCAACCTCTTAAATAGATAAGACCTTTATTAATCCTTACTAGTGTCCTTACCCTCCTAGAATTACTTTGCATATAATTTGTATTTATTTATATGCATACATGATGTTTCTCCTCAATAGAATGTATGCTACCTAGGAGTAGGCACTATTTCATTGCCTGATGTCTGGCCCATAATAAAACTTAACAAATATTCATTAAATAGATAAATGAAAATATATATAAAATAATTTCGAGATGGGGTAAGAGGGTACTAATAAATGGGGAAATCAGGAAAAGGTTCTTATAGGTGGTGGCACATGGGTAGGGATCACTAGTGGTGCAGCTAAGGAGGAAGAACATTCCTGGCAGGCATGTGCAAGTAGGCAAGGAGGTGGGATAGAGGCCACTGTGACAGGCATCAGCGAACGGCCTTGTTTGGCTTCAAGATAAAGTATGTAAAGGGGAGTAATATGAAATCTGTGTGGAAGGAGAGTTTAGAGCCAGATTGTGTTTGCTTTGGAATGTTTTAAATTTTTAATTGTCTTTTTGTATTTCTGTTACCTTCATTTCCCAATATTGTCGTCCCCCGCCCCAATTCCACTCAGAGAGCCAGCCCTTATAACAAAGAATACGATGGGGAAGTGCCAGTAGCCCAGCAGACATAACTGGCACGTGCCAGCCGTGTCTGCAGTCTACTGCACCCATGGCCCTGCCTTTGCAGTGAAGGGAGGGGGTGTTTTCATATCTTAGGCTCCACACTTGATCATTATATTTGCACGGTGTTCTGTTAAAATTTGTTTTTTTGTTATTTTGGAGTTCAGACCATGAAGGGCTCAGAGTGATGTCCTCCATGAAGGAGAATAGGAGGGTTTCCAACTGGCACGATCGAGTGATTCCTGTGGTATAGACCACTTACCCCCTTGTGTCACACAAGGTGGAGAGGGCAAAGACCCCGTCCTGGGTGTGAGTCTTCGTTTTGTTATTGCTCATTACCCGTATGACCTGTGGGTCAGTGTACTACCCTTTTTGGGCCTCAGGGTTCTCCTCTAGAGTGGAGGTTTTGAACCTGGCAATTTCTGGGGCCTTCTGGCTCCCAGGCCTGCCCCTTACATCCTCTGACTGTCCTGTAGCAGCTTCATTAGTAAAGAGAAGTTTAGGAGGAACTCTCCCTAAGCTCTTTGACTTGATTGCAATTCAGAGGCAAGAGAGCAGACATTTTCTTAAGCACTTACTGTGAGCAGTGTTGTACTAGGCACTGAAGGGAGAGGCAATGTTTTTAATAAGCAACGTCCCTGCCTCAAGGGCTATGCATTCTTCCATGGAAGGTCACAATCTAATTAGAGGTTGATTAGGTCCTAACCAAGGGCAGCTAGGTGGCGCCATAGTGCATAGAGCAGCAGGCCTGGAGTCAGGAAGATTCATCTTCCTGAGTTCAAATTCAGTCCCAGACACTTACTAGTTGTGTGACCCTAGGCAAGTCACTTAACCTGTTTGCCTCAGTTTCCTTATCTGTAAAATGGAGATAATAATAGCACTCATTTCCCAGGGTTGTTGTGAAGATCAAATGAGATAACAGTTGTAAAGTGCTTGGAACAGTGCCTGGCTCATAGTAGGTGCTTTATAAATGTTAGCTATTATTATTATTATTACTTTATATGTATAAAGACACAGCTAGGTGGCTCAGTGGATACAGCACTGGGCCTGGAGTCAGGAAGAACTGAGTTCAAATGTGGCCTCAGACACTGACTAGCAGTGTGACCCTGGGCAAGTCACTTAAAAACTCTGTTTGCCTTAATCCACTAGAGAAGGAAATGGTAAAGCACTGCAGTATCTTTGCCAAGAGAACCCCCTGGACGATATAGTCCGTGGGGTCGTGAAGTGTCAGACACAACTGAACAACAAGAAGTACGTATAAACCTAATTCTTCTGATTTTGGCATCTTAGAGGAATCTGGTGCTAGGGAAAGTAGAGGAGTGGCATCTTGACTTTGGCTTTTGACTGTCAGTTCCAGATCCCCAGACCTCTACTTTCCCAACCTCAATACAGAGTCTGTAGGAATATTTTATTTAAATTTAAAGTGTTTAAATTTAAATTTTAATAGGCAAATCCAATACTTAAATTTCATGTAAGTTCTCTTAAAGTACTTATAAATTATAGAAATCATTAAATGATTATTCTCCTTATTAAACATTGACACATGTATTCATCATGCTTTATATCTTCTCTAGACCTAGAAGAGACCACCAATGCCAGAGAAAAGGAGGAAGTAGTCATCATAGATTCGCTCCTCAGTGTTGGGCAGTACCGAGGTGTGGAGAGAACCAGTCCTGGCAAGAAGCACACTAGAGATATTGCTGAAGTAGTGGCAGCAGCGGAAACTCTGTTACCCAAGGGCAGTGCCCGCATCACGACCGCGGTACATCTTGTTGGTTTTTGACAGCCTGTGGGTATTAGTGCAGGGGCCTGGGGATAGACCAGCTCCTCAGCCAGAATGCCAGCACGAGTTTGATTCCAGCTGGGGCTGCTAGGAATAAAACCCTTTAATCAGTGTTTGGTAAATCCTTCATGCAAAACTTAGGGCATCACTGGGCACCTCTGAAAAGGTATCATTTTGCTTTGTCAGTTGGTTGATTTTTACAAAGAAATTACTTATGTCAGATATGTAAGCCAACAGAATATCTGTTGGGCTAAATTGAGAAGCATTTGTGCTTTTCCTTGATTTAAAAAAAAAAAAAAGAGACTGTCACCGGAAGTTGTGGGATTTTTTTCTTTTTTCTTGAACAGGTCAAGTTCACTACTCCATGTTTATTGTATGGAGCACTAAGAGAGTACCAGAAGATTGGACTGGACTGGTTAGCCAAACTGTACAGAAAGAATCTCAATGGCATCTTGGCAGATGATGCTGGGCTTGGCAAGACCGTGCAGGTCATTGCCTTTTTTGCACATCTAGCTTGTAATGAAGGTAAGTAAATCTGCTGAAATTTAGGTGTTTGAAATATTGTTTGCATCTTAATTTCCATGGTGAAATTTTTCTGTAAGCGCTCTTTATATCTGTTTTTGGGGTAAAAAGGTGAATTATTTTTAGTTGCTGCTATACATTTAAAAGATAAGTTATAGTGTTTAAAATATATACATTTAAAATTTGCTTTTGGAAAATATGGATTTCTAGTTTTCTGAAAGAAATGTTGACTCTCTCTCTCTCTCTCTCTCTCTCTCTTTTTTTTTTTGTTGTTGTTGAGGCAATTGGGGTTTAGTGACTTGCCCAGGGTCAAGTGTCTGAGGCCAAATTTGAACTCAGGTCCTCCTGACTCCAGGGCCAGTGCTCTATCCACCGTGCCACCTAGCTGCCCCTGTTGATTCTCTTTGACAAGCAACATTAATCTCCAGTGGGGCTGACTGTGTCGGGGTTTATATTTTAGCTCAATTTCATTTGAAAGTTGTTACCTTTAGGTTCCATTCTGTCTCTGTGTTTGCTGTAGGTAACTGGGGCCCCCACCTTATTGTGGTTAGGAGTTGTCATATATTGAAGTGGGAACTTGAACTGAAACGTTGGTGCCCTGGTTTGAAGATTCTTCTTTATTTTGGCGGCCAAAGAGAGCTTAGAGCAAAGAGACAGGTATTGTGTTCTGGACTGTTGACATGGCAGCATTTCTTCTTTATTATTATCCCTGCTTTTGCCATTTTCTTCTTTATCTTCTAATAACCAGTTGTTTTCCATATCCATACCTACATAGGAGAGAACCAGAGAGATGGGTTACACGTTGCAGGAGGAGGGACTTGTGTTAGAAATGGGGAACATTCCCCAGCATGGAGTGGGTGACCAGAGGAGGTGGGGCCATCTCTTTTCCAGGCAGTGTAAGAGCTGGAGAAATGTGCCAGTCATTGATCGTTTTTTTCAGTGTCCTTTGGAAGGGTTTCTAAAGAAAGCCTAAAAGTGATGGTACACCCCCCGTACGCATTGGCTGCAGCAGGTTTTTGGGTAGCATTTGCCTCTTTATTCTGCTGTTGCCATGTTGGTTTAGTGGCAATCCTGCAATCCTGGAATGTCGACTTCATAATGGATTACTTTCTTTTTGGAAGGAATGGACTGAACCCAACAGCTTCAACGTGTGTATCACTTCCTACAAGCACTTCTTTAAAGGGCACCAGGCCTTTGCCAAAGTGAGGTGGAAGTACCTTGTTGTTGATGAAATGCAGCAAATCAGGAACATGACGGAAAAACACTGGGAGGCACTTTTTAGTCTCCGGAGGTCAGTCTGACACATGTACTATTTATTTTCCTTATGAAAGTAACTGAAACATTCCCCCCACCCTTTTATTAAAAGGGAAACAAAAAGACATATGTTAGAAGAATCATAGTTGAACATTGCCATCGAATATGTGTATTTGGGTGTGTGAACACGCCCTACTAAGTAGGGTGAAATGCCAGGCGTTAGCAGTATGCATATATTTCATGTTTCCTTTCAACTACACACTTATGCCTCTATGGCATTTTTTTAGAGCTCAATTTTTTTATTTTATTATATAGTAAATACAAAGATCATCTCATATGCTTTTAATAATGTATAATATGAGATGAATAGTCTATACAAATAATACATATAAGTAATGAAATAGTATTTGTCTGTTCGCTTTTCTCCCTCTCCCAAATCCCCACACTTCTAAATCTCTGCTTCTATTTAAAAGCAAGCAAATAAAAATTTGTAGAAATAGTAACTGACTATTTTCTGCACCTTTACTTATAAATGAGAGTGTGGTTAGGTTAAATCCAAATGAAATTGTTTGACATTATCTGAAAGGTTTACTGTTAGAAATATGCTTATGGCACACTTTATATGGACCTCAAATTTAATGAACTTCAATCTGAAAGCATTGGGGTCAAAAGGCCAAATTTAGTGTTTTAGAAATGAAAAATGTTGATGTTAGGTGAACTTGGATATTAGGTAGACAAGTTTTATATATTACACATTTGGGGTGGAAGTATGATTCTGAATGTTTAGTAACTTTTTGCTATGGTACTACTGGAAGGTTAATAACAGGAAAACCTTCCTGTGGAGTAAATTTAGCTGAAAGAGCTAAGGTAACATTTCTAAGAGACTTGTTTTCCTAAGAGTAATTGAACTGATCAAGCATTAGGTCTGAGAGTTTACTCAGCAGATAAGAACTTGATAAAATGCAGAAAGAACATTGATCATTAGCTTTTTAAAAAACATCAAATTTCTTTCTGTCGATGTTTGTCAGGGTAGTAATGGTTTCTGAAGGACGAGAATAAGCACTAATGAATTATTTTATTCTTCCTTTTCGTAGTCAACATCGTTTGCTCCTGATTGATACGCCTTTACACAATACCTTGATGGAATTGTGGACCGTGGTGCACTTTCTGATTCCTGGAATATCAAGACCATATTTGGATTTTCCAGTGAAAGCTGCTAGTGAAGAGAACCAAGATTATTGTCACAAACTTGTCATAAGGTTGCACAGAGTATGTCAGGTTTTTTTACCCTCCCAATCTCAGTATTTATTGTAGTGAACTATAAACTACTAAAAAAAAGTCTACATGCCCCGTATTCTGCCGCTGAAGGCATATGTGGATTTCCAGAGATTCTCTAATGGGACTTAGCTAAGTGTTCCTCCACTGCTCAGTTTTAAGGATGAGTGGTAGAGAAAATAAGGAAGGAATTAAAAAAAAACATTTTTTATCATTTCTGTCTATTTCGTGCTAATATGTGGCTATTATTATTATTATTCTAAGGTTTGCAAAGTTTGGGCTACCTTGGTACAGTAGATAGTGAAAACAGTACATGACCTGAAGACACTTTTCTAGAAGGAAAAAACTCCAGATAATTTGTGTGTGAAAAACAGATATGTAGTTAGATGAGAATCTCTCTCTACCTTATTCTCTTTAGGGTGAGTCAGTGGACGAGGTGAGATCTGAGGTGGACTTGACAGAAAAGAAAAGGAGGTAGCTCAGTGAATATGAAAGAAAATCATTCTTCTGGGCTTAGGGAGCAGTGTTAGAGAAAGCTCAGCTCAAAGGAGTCAAGAGCAGGTGTGTTTGCCTGGAGCTGAATAAGTGACTAGAGGAATGAAGAAGGAACTGAGAGGTTCCCCAGCACCAAGGACCCAGACAAAGGTGTTCAAGCTCAGAGTGAGGCACCAAAGATGCCTCAGTGACGATGGTGTTGTATTCAGTGCTGCGTCACTCAGTCTTCATGGGCCGCAAGTATGGGATGGTTTTACCTAAATAGTCAGGCTTGTGCTATGGCTTCTGTAGGCAGATCAGCAGTGTAGTCTGTTTGCATGAATCTAGTTTTCTTTCACACATTATGATAGATAGTACAGGTGTAATAGTATTACTGAGAATTTCTGTAATAAAACGTGTGTATTTTCCTAGATGATACAGCCATTCATTTTACGAAGATCGAAAAGAGATGTTGAAAAGCAGCTCAGTAAGAAATATGAGCACGTGTTAAAGTGTCGCCTTTCTAATCGCCAGAAGGCCTTGTATGATGACGTGATCCTCCAGCCAGGGTGAGGCCACGCAAGGCTCCCTCACCCCATTCTTGGTCTTTCCTTCACCGTCCCCCTCAGAGGACTGGCCTAGAGGCAGTCCCTCCTCCATCATGGACGATGGATGCTTGGGTGGATGGATGGAGGGGGTATGGTTCTGATGGTCAGTGTGGAGGGGGTCCACACTGATGCATGTGTGGTCCTGCCTGGGCTGCCCACTGTGCCCACCCAGCCAGCAGGGAGCCTACATTCTAAATGGTGGCATCGAGACAGGCCAAGGCAAGGGCATGATGGGGGAGGTAGAACCAGGGTCTAGAACAAGGGCCTTTTGAAATGAGTTCTGCACATCCCCTCTGATCAGCTAGTGGGACAAAGGCTGAAGGCTCCTTCTCTTTCTGTGTTCACAGAACCCAGGAAGCTCTCAAGAGCGGACAGTTTGTCAGCGTCCTGCATGTCCTGATGAAGCTGCAGAGGATCTGTAACCACCCGGACCTCATTGACCCCAGGCTCTCAGGTGCCTCGTACGTGTTGGAGGCCCTCGAGTTCAGGACCGCTGCTGCCATTGTGCAGGCCCTGGAGCGCGGGCTCTGGAAGGTGAGCGGGGGCTTTGCCCATGGCCCACACTGGGTGAGACTGCTGCTTCCCCCACTTCATTGGAGACAGCAACTGTCTGTATTTTTGGTGGGTTTTCAGACTGTCTTTTCTATTGATTCCTTTGACTGAATTGTTGGCTGATGAGTTCTGATCCCTGATGATGTGAGTGTGTCAGCTGAACATTAGTCTGTCATCCGGCTGATGTGAAACATAGCTGGTATGTAAGGAACACCCTGAGGTTGTCAGCCTGCAGTCCCATTGGATCCTCACAACCCTGTGAGGCAGGTATAAGAGCTACTGTACCCATTTTATGGATGTGAAAACTGAGGGCCTTGGAATTGAAACAACTTACCCTCCATGGTCATACAGCTGGTAAGAGGCAGAGGTGGATTCAAACCCAAGGCTCTCATGACTCTACTGCCAGGGCTTTTATGCCATACTTCTCAGTCGTATTTCACTCTGCTAGAATTAATCAGATAGAAACATTCTTGGCCTGCATCAGCTCCCTGAAAGATGTCTGTCACGCTCTGGGGGTGGTTGAATGTCCTGTTCCCTCCAGAGGAAGAGGCCTCCTGTCGTGGCCGTTCCACAATCTAAGTCACCGGCTGACTCGTAGGCTTTGTATATTTGAACTAAGCTTCGTTGTTGAACATCTTGGAGACAAGGTCTTTGCTTTTGTTTTCACCTAGGACACTGACATGTCTATATTTGATCTGATTGGGGTAGAAAATAAAATGACACATTATGAAGCCCAGGTGCTGCCCAAACAAAAGATAAGCAGGAAGCTGATGGAGGAGATCTACATGTCACCTGTGCCCCAGTCAAGGCCCCGGCCTGTCAAGATCAAGCCCAACAGGTAGGGAAAGCTCCCTGCAGCCTATGAACTATTGGCCTCTTGGGTTTTAAATGTGAGAAAAGAGGATGCAGCTTCAGGGATGTGGCTAGTTTCAGGGTATGGAGTGATAGAAAGAGTCCGGAGGACCGAAGTTCAAGTCTCACTTCTGACACACACATATGGTATGACTCTGGAGAAGTCTCATTTTCCAAACATAGATTTCTCTAATAGGGTCAGTCATGAGTGTCCGTTGCACGTCATAGGGCAGGTGTATTTACTTAGGTGACATTGAATGTTTCTAGAACACTTCTTGACCCCTGTCCCCATGCATCTTCACTAGTCAAGACTCTGCAGGGACTTCGACTTGCACCGTGGATCAGGTACAAAGAAGGACCCTCGGCTTTGGGACCTCTTCCAAGACTGTTGCAAACTCTTTGTCTTCCTTTTGGTTTCTGCTCTGCCCAATCATCCCTTCCACTTGTAACAGTCGTATCTACTCTGATAAGCACGTCCTTGTGTCCAAACCATCCCAAAGTGGTGTTTAATGTAGCTGTGAAGGCACTGCTGGAGTATCATTACAGCTACATTTAAGGCTCCTTTTCTGTTCTCTTTGAAAATATACTGAGAAGTTGTTGCTATGCTCTAAGTGGAAATCATATGCAAGAGATACACAAAATAGAGCGCTTCTCTCATATTCCATAGATTGTATTGGGTTTGACCTGGATGGGATGCAGTGTGAAATACTCCTTTACATCCTTAATGTGACTGAGAATCATACTTTAAAAGATCACCAAGTATCTGTTCTCATCTACAGCCAAAATAGTTTTAATGCTCTCTTAATTGTCTGCTTCTTGCTAATTCTGGTTTTCAGGTTGTTCCAACCTGTGCAGTATGGACAGAAGCCAGAGGGCAAGACTGTTGTTTTCCCGAGCCCTCAAATACAGCGCACTCTCACCACAGCTGCAGGAACCCAGCCAGGGCAAGGGCGAGGAAGATCCCCCATTGTAGATCAAGGTAAGAAGAGGCAATGTTCTTTTGGAGGGTATTGAAATATGCCAGTATTATGACAGTGATAGGTCTTGAACTATCCTACGTAGCCCATATGACACATAGCCCACTAGTATTCTGTTAACATATTGGCAGATGAGACTTCAGGAGTTCTCAGTGGCATAAAATAGACTGGGAAATGGACGATTTTTATTTCAGCCCTAATGGTGACTACTCAGGCTTGCACTTCTGAATTCCCAGTGCTCTGGTTTATATAACTAACCTTTAGAAGGCAATTAGATTGTGCTTTTGTGAAAAGGAGTTGGTTCCAAGATGAATATTCTATAAGAATGTATCTCAATATCATCTTGAAAGGTTTCTTTTAAATTCGAGTTGTTTCAAGTAATAGTTGAAACCTCTAACAGCTTTGCACAAACAAACCTTATTGATTACAGCGGCCGCAGCACAGTTTCAAACATCTCAGGCTCCTACCAGTGCTCCAGGACACCAGCCAGCGGCGACCTTCACCACAGCAACTAGCACAGCCAATCCTGTGAAACAGCGGGGTCAGAACTCAGCCCAGGCCTCCCAGCTAGGCCAGACCAAGCCCCAGCCCCAGGCCCCCTCGCACACCATCCAACAGAGTGTGCTTCCTCAGAGGCTGGTACTGACCTCTCAGGCCCAGGCACGGTTGCCTAGTAAGTGGCCTCCCCTTTCCAGGTTTCTCTCGTTGATTTCTTACAATAACACCCCAAGGTCTGGTCAGTCATTTGTTTCTGATTCTGAATCAGCTCTGCTCATTTCATTGCTTTTGTCAAGAAAAATCGCAGTTTAGACAAGAAATGATATGATTTCAGGCAAAATATGTTAGTGATGGCAACTCAGTTTCCTATTTCTGCATTTTCCTCTGCTGGGAGGATTTCCTTCAGATCAAATACTTTAGCTTTTTTCTCATTCTTTTATGTTAAATACTGATTTGTGTGGGAATAGTCTTTTTATCCAAGTACTTATTCCAAGAAAAAAGAAAGGAAGAGGCCCTGCGGGAAGGTTGGGAGGCCCTGCTTCCTGGTATGGGCATTGACCCCTCAGCCACATGAACGTTGGAATTATGTTATCGAGGAGGGGCACCAGCGCTCAATGGTGTCCATGCCATCTGCAGTGGGTATAATGTATTGGATGCTTAGGGATTTTAAACTTTGCTGTAGCTTGCTTTCATCAAATCTGTCCTACACCTGCTCAAGACAGACCTGCCTCATTTGTGCTATCATGACATCACAGCCGATTTGCTTTGGTGGTAAATTTTGAAATTTAGCTGCTTATTATGATTTTGGTTTTTCTGTTGACCTCTCCTGGTGAAATGGCATGTGATTCATTTTAGTATCTGTTTTATCACAAAGTGTTACATGAGTGTTAGTGTTCAAGTCGATTTAATAATATATGTCACATGAGATGACAGAAGCTTTTGTGGAAGTTTACTGGCAAAGTGATTCCTACTGAACATCCATTTGACCATCTAGATGTCTTCAGTGTAAGCATGCAGGGGTGGGGCTCCTGCTCTGTTTACTGGTCCACTGGAGAGTTATTCAAGCTAACTCTATTGTCTTCTTTTTCAGGTGGGGCGATGATAAAAGGTGCTCAGCAGGCTCCTCTTACAGCAACTCAGAACAGAATAGCTCAGCCGGAGACCCCCGTGACCCTGCAGTTTCAGGGGAATAAGTTCACCCTGTCACATAGCCAACTCTGCCAGCTCACTGCTGGCCAGCCTCTGCAGCTTCAAGGTGCTGTCACCTTTGAGTGGCTCACTTACCTGTGGCCAAGGGGGAGAGTCCTCTGTCGGAGAGGGGACGACGGTTGTCCTGAGGAGCCCCTCCAGGGATGCTATTCACAAGACATTACCCATGCTTTGTTTGGGGGCATTCTTCTTAGATTTTGTTACCTCCTGGAAAGCAGAGAACGCAAACATTCTTTTTTGGGTAGTGTTTTAACTGAAAGATAACTGCCCTTCATTAATTGTCGTGAACGATGCTAGCGAAAGCTTCCCAAAAAGCATGTGGTCAAGGTGCTGGGGAGTGAGCATTGGATATGTTCTGATGTAGGATGAGAAATAGTCAGGTAGGGCAGCAGTGCTAGGGTCCAAGAAAAGGTTCTCTAAGGAATGTGCAGCCATAAACCATTTGCAGGGGAAGGTGCCTTAGGGATGATCGAAGCCAGCACCATCTTGTTGTAAACCAAGAGTCTTAGGGATGTGAGTGACTCACTAGAACTGCTGCTAGTCAGTGATGGAGTCTGCTCCTGACCTCCTATCTTCAGACTGCAGGTCCAGGCATCTTCCCCCAATATCTGCTCCCCTGCTCCCCACAGCCCGATAAATGGCCCTGCCTGTAGCTGTGTCTCATTTGTCTGAAGGTTGGCGAGGTTTTGTGGGTATCTACTGTCTTGTATAAAAACAGGTAATAGTTAAACAGAACCAGTACATAGTATTTTTTCTGCCTTTCTCTATGGTACCTACTTTTGCAATAGTAATAATGGCTTGCACTTATATAGCGCATTAGGATTTGCGAAACACTTTACATGTGTTTACGCATGGACACTTAATAATACTGACAGACTGAGAATCTCACCTAGTGCCACCTCCATTAGAGCTCTGCCGCTCAGCCCTTTGGATTGGCTCACTTTCCCCCATGCTTTTCCTGTACTTCCCTTTTGTTTGGTGCCACCCTGCACCAAGAGGAACAAGGCTGCTTCAGAGCCTCATATGTTGGATATTTCTTCCTGGTGCTCTATTGCCATTGGAGTGGGATGTAATCTTTGGTGACAGAGGCATGATGAACTAGATTTGAAAAGTAGGCTTTA
Organism: Vombatus ursinus; assembly: GCF_900497805.2. Lineage (NCBI taxonomy): Eukaryota > Metazoa > Chordata > Mammalia > Diprotodontia > Vombatidae > Vombatus > Vombatus ursinus. Next base: position 4,569,461 of record NW_020954713.1, on the reverse strand, counting down.
GGGAACAGTATCTTTTCTAAAATATAGATAATTTAGCATAAACTTTTTCCCTAATTCTGAATTTTTTAACACTATCAAATAATTGGTAACATGTGAAATTGTTAAAGTAAACAAAGCTATATAGAAACAAAATTTGGCATGTATATATTGAGAGGAAAATAGCAGAACAGAATGAAGCTAATTGGGTTAAATAACAAGACACGTCTTACTTCCATTTTTCTACCATTTCGTGACTGTATTTGGTAGATGACTGATAAAATGAATTGATGTAAAAAACTTGATGGTAGTATGATGACCGATGTCATGCCTATGTTGATTTTAGGTCAGACAGTCTCCAAAAGGCAATATTCTTTACCTATTAAAGTAATTTGGCTAGAGTATTACACTTTGATTTTTTTTTTATTATGACTCTCCATTAAATTGCTTTCTTGTAGGAAATGTTCTTCAGATTGTTTCTGCTCCAGGACAACAGTATTTGCGTCCTCAAGCATCTCTTGTTATGCAGCCCATGTCTCAGGCTGGGACAGGACAAAATGCCCTCAGCACACTAGGAAATCAGCATCAGGGAAAGGCGCTGGGCTCTGCAGCAGTCTCTCACCAAGGTAGGCCACCTTCTTACCAGGCATGGCCTACTTTAGTCTAAGCTTTAGTTCCACATTCTCAAGTGAAATGAATCCTTTTGTTGGAGGAGCGTTTTGTGCAATAGAACCTTCCCACATGTCAACCCATAATGTTATTTATTCTAGGCTCCAGAAGGACACCAGTAGCTCATTAATGTTCATAACATCCTTGTGAGAACATTGGGGATCAGATTCTGTCTCATGAAGCAAGAGAAGGAATGGGATACTCATCTGTTAGTACATTCAACAAACATTACTAAGCATTACTTAGCACTAAGATTTGCTGTGTGCCCGTCAATAAATCAGATCCTCCACAGGGTACAAGAAAGAATAAAACGTGGATCTTACTGTTAAAGAGCTTGTGATAATCCCTTGAGATTCTGTGAAATTACATGCAAGCTAGTGGTGTGACATCAGCCATTGATCCCCTGTCTACTGATGGCCATCTCCTCATCAACCACGTCATCTCGGTGAAATTGCAGCATTGTAATTATACATAGTTACCTGTAAGGTCTTACACAGGTTCTTAAAAAACGGCTTCACAAATAGAAGGGGAGATAGAAGAGATCCAGGACGAGCTTAATAACAAGTCATCAGTGGGACATGACAGTCAGAAAAGCCAGTGCAATGCTTGGCTGCATCCAGAGAGATGGGGAAGTGATAATTCCACAGATGTTGATAACCCTAACCCTAGTTCAGATAATCCTACAGAAGTTGGTAAACTGGTGTGCCCCAAGGAAGGTGACCAAAATCCTCAGCTTGGCATTTAAAGCCCTTCATAGCTTTCCCCTCTCCTCCCTCTCTGGTCTTCTTAAACCTTACTCCCCAACCCTTTCTTGTTGATCCAGTGGCCCTGGCCTCCTGACTGTTACATGAACAACATGCTCCATCTCTTGGCTCTGGGAATTTTCTCCAGCTGTTCCCCATGCCTGCTGTGCTCTCCCTCTTCATCTCTGGCTTCCCTGGCTTCTTTAACTTCCACTAAAATCCCATCTTTTACAGGAAGCCTTTCCCAGCCCTTCTTAATTCTAGTGCCTTTCCTCTATTAACTATTTCCTATTTATCCTGCATATAGTTTGTTTGTCTCCCCAATTAGATTGTGAGTTCCTTGAGGGCAGGGAATTATATTTTGCTTTTTTTTGTGCCCCTAGAGCTTAGCACAGTGTCGTAATAAATGTTTCTTGATTGATTGGCCAGTGTGTTAAGGGGTCTGGAGGCCATGCCATGGAAAGATCCGTTGATAGAACAGCAGATGTTTAATCTGGGGCAGGGAAGACTTGAGGAGGACATGATAGCAGTCTTTAAGTATTTAAGAGGGGCTCAAATTTCTTCCAGAGAGTTCTTCTGCAAAAGTTGTAGAGAGGTGGATTTAGGAAAAACTTAACAAGTAATACTATTCCAAAATGGAGTCCCTGTCTTGGAGGAATTCAAGCAAAGGCTTGCTGTTGTTGAGTTGTTTTTCAGTCATGTCTGACTCCCCGTGATCCTATCTGGGGTTTTCTTGGCAAAGATATTGGAGTGGTTTGCCGTTTTCTTCTCCAGCTCATTTTATGGATGAGGAAACTGAGGCAAGCAGGGTTAAGTGACTTACCCAGGGTCACACAGCTAGTAAGTGCCTGAGGCCGAATTTGACCTCATGAATATGAGTCTTCCTGACTCCAGAGCTATATGCACAATGGTACCACCTAGCTGCCCCGTAAGCAGGCTCGATGACTATTTGTCATGGCTGTTGTAGAGGTCTTTCCTTGTTCAGTTGTGGCATTGGGCTGTTTGGCTTCTGAGGTCCCTTCTAACTTTGAGATTCTGTGGTTCTGTGAATTTTGACTTTATTAGGTGAGGATTTTGTGCAATGTAACTTTTAAAGTTTATTTTGTTCTATAAAGGTCTTCTCTGATCTTAAATAGCATTATCTTAAATGATTCCATCAACTCATTAACAAGTCACAACATCCTTGTGAGAGTATTAGGGGGGCACAGAGCGTCTACTGATACACAGAGAGGTCAGCTCCCTTCATTCACTCAACAAACGTTCCTAAACACTGCTGTGGTCCCCCTGCTGGGAACATAAAGTAAAAAAAAACATGATCCCTGCCCACAAAGAACTTAGAATGATGTAATCACAGCTCAGGGATGGGTCAGTGACTCCCATCTGCGCCAGGGGTTCTCCAAATTCCTAGCGGTCATGTGACTTTAGTGAAATTAGAGCATTTTAATCATGTTTGGGAGGGGAAATGAAAACAAAAAAGCTCCTCTTTATTTCTCAGTTGGTATGCCCACCAGAACTACAGTTGTTAACCTACCTTCTGGGGAACAAAGAATCATATCCAAATCAGCGGGAACTCAAACACAGGTAATTATTAACTTGGTACTAAATTAAGTTTACAAATATGTGGGGTTTTTTTTTAGGACTTTTTAAAAAAATTGGTTCTATGGTTTCATTGGTGTAAGGAGTTTCCAGTGGGGAACTCCTCCCAGTACAGTTAGCCCCATCTCTGCAATTTACAGTTTTAAAGAATTGCCTAGGTATCTGAGGTTAGGTGAATTGCCCAAGGTCACACGACCAGTATGTGGCAATTGTGAAACTTTAACCTAGTCTTTCTTGCTTTGAGTCCAGTTCTTAAATAAAAGAATTGGATGATAAAATGGTTTTTATCTGTCATAAATTTTGCTGAAAATTCCAAGTATTTGCTAAAATTTTAAATTTTACACTGAATAATTATTTTTGGCATGAAGTGACAAGTTTTAAAATTTAGTTTTAATATATCAGGCAACTTACCCCACTTGCCACTGTTGACCATTAGCAATTTTATTTTGTTGTATTTAAAAAACACTCTCTATTTTCTCTCTGTCTTTGGGGTGGATGAAGATAACATTGGCAGAAAAAAGCAGACTTTTAAAAGAACGTCTCGATAGGATATTTTCTGGCAATGAACGGCGTTGTTCCAGAGCTCCCGTTTATGGCAAAGATGTGTTGGGAATTTGCTCATTATTCGGGGAAAGGAAAGCACCTCAACCTTACTACCCTGGAGACAAATGGAAGTGGGCTGGCTTGGTGAATTGTTGTCCTTCCTCGTGTACACCAGAGGGTTCAGCAGACCCATTACAGTATCTGAGATTGACATCGCATCAACAGAATGAATCTCTACAGGATGCCATTAAAAGGTTATCATTTCCAGATCTTCATACTGTCATGTGAATGATCTGAAAGAATCAGTAATATTTTCCAGCATTTGAAAACTAGTTTTGTTTTTGTGGTCTAGACAGAAAATGAATTTCTAAAAATAAGCATTATACTTTTCTCGTTTTTGTTGATAAATTTAAAAAACCACAAAACATTTCTGTACTTACCTTTTGGATGGTCCTAAATAGCTTCCACATTTTACTTATGTAGTTCTGGAGAGTTTTGGAATTTTTATGATCGAGTTTTTAAAGTTACTTGTGAAATTGAAACACACTTAAGTGCTTATTATTGTAGCCAAACTCTGTACACTGAAATTTAGCATATTTTGAGATTGTTAATCTAGGCTAAATGAGGAGTGTTTCTCTTGATTATACAATTCAGAGTTCAAAAAAGTATTTGAAATTTAAGCTTTCCTACATGTTAGTGTTTCATGGTTTTCTAGGCCAAGTAGTTGCCAGGCCAAGTAAGCTCCAAAAAAACCTTTAGATTAGAAGAATTTATGTTCATTTTGAGTTAATGATTACCTCATGTTGAAGGGCTGCATTTTAGAGACCATTTCAGGCATATACCTTTAACATTTTCCATTTTCATTCTGATAATTTGTATTTATTTCATGATTATCCAAATTGTAAGAATTCATCCTTAAGCCAATGATCATAATGTGATCACTTGGCATTGGCCCCATTGTAACTCTAGGTGTTGTTGGAAGCCCGAGGGCCTGTGCTGTCTGCCCTACCCTCTGTGCTCACCCTCTGAATGGAACAACACTCGTCTTCCAGTGGAAGTTGAAATAAGCCCCGAATTCAAGTTTTAGGGTTCTGTTATGCTTGGGAGAATTCTAGAATATTTTATAAAACTAAACTGTGTGACTGGATCATCCCCAGGGAAGTCCTAATCTCTCCGCTGAAATTGCAGGGTCCTAGCACAGATGGTTTGTGGAACACCAGCACCCCCAGGCCTTCCCTTTATGATCCCAAGTAATGACTTGCTCACTGATGGGGGAACAGACCGATTCTGGCTTACAGAATGCCACAGGCAGTAGTGACGGGCCATGGAGGACTCAATCGGGTTCTTTTAAGCTGTGCCTAACAGAAGGAGAGAAGAAGGAAGGAGAAGAGGCGGCTAGGCCTTGCATGCTGGGTGGGGGGAGTGTGAGCAGGGCTAAGGACCCACTCCTCTGCCTTCTCCAATCAGGCTGCAGAGGCCCTTGGGGTCTGCTGCCAGACATGGTAAAGGGGCCATCCTCTTCCCTCAGGGAATTAGTGAATCCCACAGATGACATTTGAGAAAAGCAGGGCCCAGAAAGGAGAGGGCACCTGTCTAAGGTCACACAGGTAGTGAAATGGCAGTAGCAGAGCCGACATTTGAACCCAGCTCCTTTGGTTCCATATCCAGTGTTCTTGCCACTATAGTGCCCTGCCTCTGAGTCTTGTGCATTAGCTATGACCTTAACCCTTAATACCTGTGTAACTTTTGGAAAGTTGTCTAACCTTTCTCAGATTTTGTTTTAAAAGGAATAACATCACTCCCTAAGACTTGGTGGGTAAGCGTTGGGGAGACACATGGAAGTTGAGTGACTTGCCTGGGGGCCCAGAGCTAGTAAGTGTTAGAAGGAAGATTTGAACCTCAGTCTTCCTCATTCCATGCCCAGCACCCCACACATGATGCTGCCTCTCTTAGTGTGAGGATATCATGAGCTAAAATATTTTTGAACATTATGACATGCAATGGAACACAACTATAGCCCTGAGATTGGTCATTTGAAAGTTGGGGGTGGGGGGAAGAACATGGCCTTTGTGGTCCCGGGCCTGGCCTCTGCCAGACTTGTGGGTATGTGGACCCCAGAGGCATCTCCCTTCTACCAAGAATCACTTGAGGGCCCCTGTAGTACTAATGTGCTCTGGGATTTGACGTTTCTCACAGGGTGCTTCGTGTGCTACCAGCCGTGATTGCTGCGCCCCCTCACCTCTGCACGTCAAATCCTTCTCCATCCTACAGCCAAAAAATGAACCTCTTCAGACACAATCTCAAGCTGGAACTAGCTCCTTATTTGCATCAACTGCAGCAGATAGCGGCTCCACATTCATTAGAGTTCCCTGATCTCCGACTGGTGCAGTGTGATTCAGGTACGGGAGAAGTGAGTGACTCCAGGTGGTCTTGGCTTGGCTGACTGCTTGCTCACTCATTTTTGTCTCTCTTGTTTCACTTAAAATAGGCAAGTTAGAAGCTTTGGCAATCTTGCTGCAGAGGTTGAAATCAGAAGGCCGCCGGGTGCTGATTTTGTCCCAGATGATATTAATGTTAGATATCTTGGAGTTATTTTTGAACTTCCATTTCCTCACGTTCATCAGGATTGATGAATATGCCAGCTATGAGCAGCGTCAGGTGAGGTGTAGTGCACAGGCATGAGCCTACATGAATGTTCAGTTGAAAAACCCATAAATAATCAAATAATAATAATAATAATAATAACAATAATACTTCTGTAATGCTTTAAGGTTTGTGAAGAGTTTTACCAAGTGTACCAACTCAGATACATAACCTGTGTAAATAAGGGCCCTTGGAGCTTAATGAATGTTGTGTAGGAAAATAAAATCTAAAATTGGAAACATTAACATGATATAACTTTCACTGAAGTCCTATTACAGAGCCTTATTGTTGCATGAAGGTGATCCTGGGTTCCCCAGCACTACATCCAGGAGAACACAGACTCTGACAGCTTCTACCAGTCTCAAGAGGCTTCCAGTCCAATCCTCATTAACAGAGTGTAGGTCACTGGTAGCTAAGTTCAAAGATGCTGAGCACTAGGTTGGCCCTTGGGTGAGATGGTTTTTGGTCATGGCAGCTCTTTAACTCAATTTGACAAATTATAGAGGTGTTGTAGTCTGTTTTGGTGGAGGGAACATCTACACCAGTGAAACTACAGATCTCTGAAGTATTGTATATATTATGCTACACTGTTAAGTGCTCAGCAGCATTACTTGAATACTGATTATAGCTGGGAAAATTTGGGCAGATAATTGCCAGAAAGGAGGAGAGATAGAAGCTTGGAGAAGAGCAAAGGCAAGAAATTTTGGAGGGTGGTACGAGGGGTGATGTGCCATCCTCTGTGGAGAGCAAACCAAAGGACATTAGAACGTTTTCACCTCTGAAGTATCAATGTATGAATGTCCCATATTGGAAAAGTTGGGCACCCAACTCATTCCTTGTTTGCTCCCACCTTTCGCTGTTTTCTCTTTGCAACCCACCTCTTTTGATTTAGTGCCTTGATGTGAGAATTAGAAGAAGGCTGTCAGGGAGCCAGGTAGAAGATCTGACTTGCAGGGTTATGTGTTTAATACCCTAAATCTTGGACAGGAAATCAGGATACAACCCTACTAGTCTAAGAATTATTTCACATTTGAAAAGTTTGAGAGGGTCTTCTTATTTGCATTTTTAGACCAAATTTAAGCCACACTTTTTATTATTAATGGAATTCAATACTAATGAACTTTTTCATTATTTAGGAACTGATGAAGAGTTTCAACAGAGACAAGCGGATATTTTGTGCCATTCTTTCCACCCACAGTCGCTCTACAGGTGTAAATCTTGTAGAGGCTGACACAGTTGTGTTTTATGACAATGACTTAAATCCAGTGATGGATGCAAAGGCTCAAGAATGGTGCGATCGAATTGGGAGATGCAAGGACATCCACATATACAGGTTGCATAGCACTGCTTTTCTACATTTTCTTTTTCAGTTTAAAATTAGGAGTTGATAATACACATAAATAAGTAACAACTTACTATACTGAAGTGTATCTGTGATATCATTGATATGGTTGATCCCTTTAACAATGCAAATGGAACCTCACCATGGTTGCCCATCTTGTGTGATTCTTATTTCTGTCCTCCCTTTCATTTACCTTGGAGGGTGGGTGCTGGTGGTCTTCCTCATGGGCTGTCAGTTTTCCCTTGCTCTCACCACATGGCCAGCCCATCTTTTTTGAGTATTGATTTCTTTGATGACATCTTTTATTCCTTTGTAATTTCTGTTTATGTGTGTTGTAGCCTGTTCGTAGCCACCCCATGCTGTTCTATTGGCCCTTGAGTGATAATGATTTTTAATTCTTTGTGGTCTGTAGGGTTTCTGACTTGCAGTAATACAGTACCACCGGAATATATGGATCTTGGTTTCATGTAGAAATTTGGGGTCAGTAAAAGAACTTCTTTCTTTCTTTCTTTCTTTCTTTCTTTCTTTCTTTCTTTCTTCCTTCCTTCCTTCCTTCCTTCCTTCCTTCCTTCCTTCCTTCCTTCCTTCCTTCCTTCCTTCCTTCCTTCCGTCCTTCCTTTTTTTGTTGGTGAGGCAGTCGGGTTAAGTGACTTGCCCAGGGTCACACAGCTAGTAAGTGTTAGGTGTCTGAGGCCAGATTTGAACTCAGGTCCTCCTGACTCCAAGGCCAGAGCTCTATCCACTGTGCCACCTAGCTGCCCCCCTGAACTTTGTAATTTCTAAAGGTAATCCAGCCTACCTAAACTCTGAAAATAGACAATGGATCGGACCCAGAGTTAAATAAGGGGAGAAGAACATATTAATCTATGAGTAAAGGAAGGGAACAGTGATACTGATTGTCCAGTAAAAAAAGACATTTAAGAATGAAATTGAAAATACCTCAGAGCTCTGCCCTTGATCTTTTCTTCCCCCTTTCTGTTTTCTTGGTGACCTTATCAGTTCCCATGGCTTCCCCTCTCATCTCTCTGCACATGACTCCCAGATCTTCATATCCAGCCCGCATACGTCTTCTGAGTTCCAGTCCCACATCTCTTTCCTGCTAGGTGTCTCTACCTTGCCATCTTCATAGGCATTTCAAAGTCAATATTCCCAGAGCAGAACTCATCATCACTCCCCTCAACCTACCCCTCCTCCTGTTTAAGGTGCTGCTATCCTTGCAGTCACCCAAGTTTGCAGCCTGGTACTCATCTTCTTCTTTATCTTTCTCTCTGCCGTGCATATTCAGTGCACCAAATCTTGTTGGTTCTACTTCTACAACACCTGTCATGTCTGTACCCTTCTTTTCACCCGTACGACAATCTCTAATTCAGTCTTTTATCGCTTTTCACCTGAACTATTGCAGTAACTTTCTGTTGGTTTCCCTGTATTTAGCTTTGCCTTTCTCCAATCTATTCTCCATAAAGCTTCCAGTTTTCTATTTCTAAATCATAGATCTGGCCATCAGTGCTTCCCTTTACCTCCTGGAATTTAAAGACCCTCTGATCTGTCTTCAACCAATCTTTCCAGATTGACCACCTACTACTCGCCTTCCTTCCTGCCCTAGAGTGCATTCTAGCCTGACTTGCCCACTAGAAAGTTATACTACAGTCTCTTTCCTTGCTCTGTGCCTTTTCATTTACCTCTGCCTCTTGGACTCCCAAACTCCCTTCAAACCTCATTTTTGTGCCTCCTGCTGTTAGAGGACCTTCCTGATTTCCCTAGTAATTAATACCTCTCTTTTTCTGTCCTCTGAAATTACTTTTTGTTTTGTATACATTTTGTAGGAACTTATTATTGTATGTGTTGTTTCTACCATTAGATTGTAAATTCCTTGAGGTCAGGGACTGTTTCATTTCTGTCTTTGTGTCCCAAGTACCTAGCTCAGTACTTGGACCATAATAATTGCTAAATGAATGATTGATAAATTGATTTAAATTTCAAGAATGACAGCAAACAAATGAAGGTGATAACGGTCTGCAAAAAAAATTTTTTTAACATCAAACACTTTTCATCATAAAGGACAGTGGAGCCAATACATTTGGTCTTGGATGTATTTATGGGGAAGTTGAAATAACCTGATGAAAACAAAAATGGGAAAAGCAACTAGACTGGAATAAATATACATATACACAGAGGAAGTATGTGTTGGAAGTTTCATAGTTTCTAGGAATTGAAGGAACAATTCTCAGGGTATCTGAAAGAGGGAAAGATACTAAAGGCATGGAAAAAGAATCTCAAACCCTATTGACAGAAAAAAATGGTGACTGAGGGAACTTCAACAATCAACCCACCTTTCCCATTCATATAAAATTTTTTGGAACTCTATATGCATTGAGGGTGTGCTTTGTGATGATTCAAGAAGAGAAGAGGCAGGCTTTCTCAAGTGTCATGCCATGGTATACCGTGTCTTTACCATCATGTAACTGACTGGAAAGTATAGTAAACACCAGGTTCCACTATGTTTATTGGTTGTTGACCATAAAAAGTATTTAATTGAGTAGAGGAAAATGACATTGTAAAGACTCTCTTCCAACCCATACATACATCAGCATTTTTCATGTTCTTTGAAAGGTTGGCAAAAGATTCATTTTTCTACAAACCTCTGTTTTATTATATCCAATAAGTAATAAACAAGGAGATGTTTGTTTGTTCAAAGTACTCATTACTGTCATGGAGGAAATCAAGTACACACACACACACACACATTGTACAGACACTGTCAATGCCCAGTGAGTGAGGTCTAGAATTGATTAAGATGAAAACAGGCTGGGGTTGCCTTTGGGAAATTGCAAAGTTCTTTTAGTGACCCCAAGCTTTCCCCTGAAAGGAAGGCTCATTTTTTAAATGACAGTATTCTGCCAGTGATGCTATATTGCTGTGAATCATGGAACACCATAGTCCTCAAAGAATTCAATCAGTCAATCAAGTATTTATTAAATACTTATTATTATGTGCCAGGCACTGTACTATGGACAAGGATGCAATTACAGTGAATGAAAGAATTCCTTTTCTCAAGGAGCTTACATTCTAATAGAGGAGACGGCAATAACATATAATGCACAGAATAAATAAAAAGGATAAATGTAAATAATACTAGTTAAATACAGGTTGATCAGAGAGGATATCAGCAGTTGAAAGGATAACGAAAGGCTTCATCTAGACAGTCATGCTTGAGCATGACTCTCTTGAAGAGAGGGATTCTTTGAGGTGAAAATGAGGAGGGGAGTATATGGTGGGAGCAGGAGACTGCCAGTGCAAATGCACAGAAACTCAGAGGGTGGGAAGAGGAGTTGTATCCAGTGAAGCTGGAGAGATAGGTTGGAGCCAGTCTGTGAATGGCTTTAAAAGCTAAGCAGAATTTATATTTGATTCTAGAGGCAATAGGAATCTCAGGAGTTTATTGAGTAGGGAAGTACCAGTGTCAGATCTGTGCTTAAAGAAAATCCCTTTGGCATCAGTGTGGAAGATGGCCTGAAGTGGGGAGAAACTTGGGACAAAGAGGCTGTCGTAAAAATCTGAGTGAAGGAGGCATCTGTGTGACTAGAGAGAAGGTATCAGATGCAGGAGAAGTGGTGGAGAGAGAAATGGCAAGATGTGGCAACAGATTAGCTACGTGAGGTGAGAAGTAGGGAGGAGCTGACGGGAAAAAACCAAAGTTACAAATGTGGGAAACTAAAAGAACATTGCTGTAACTGTGAAGGACTCCTGTTGAATTACTTCAGCAAATCAGAGCAGTCTGAGAGACGGGTGGTTTTTTGGGGAAAGATAATGAATTCAGTTTTGGACATGTTGAGTTTGAGATGTCTTTAGTGCATCTAGTTTGAGTGTCTAATAGTCGAGTTGTAATGTGAGATTGAAGCTTAGGGGAGAGACTGGTGTTGGATGTATAGATCTGGGAGTCATTGACATAAAGAGAACAGTTAAACCCATGGGAATTGATAAAGTCCCCAAGAGAGAGTGTAGAGAGAAAAGAAAAAGGGCCTAGGACAGAGTCTTGGGGAACAACCATAATTAGGGATTGTGATGTGGATGATGAATGAGCAAAGGAAACTGAGAAGCAGTTAGATGGGTAGGAGGAGAACACAGAGAGTTTTGGTTCCCAAAAAGCCCAGAGAGGAGAGAGTGTCTGGGAGGAAAGAGTGGTCAACAGTGTCAAATGCAGTAGATGTTGAGAAAGATGAGGACTAAGAATAGCTTATCAGATTTGGCAATTGAGACATCATTGGTAATGTTGGAAAAAGCACTTTCAAACAAGTATGGAGGTCCAAAGCCAGGTTGAAAAGGGCTGGAGTGAGTGAAAAGAGAGGAAGTGGGGACAATGACAATGAATTTAGATGGCTTTTTCTAGGAGTTTGGCTCAAAAAGAGTGGGGACTGTGTAGGACAAAAGCTTGATGGAATGGGATGGTCTTAGTGGAGGTTTTTTAAGGATTGAAATTGAATATTGATATCCTTGTACTATCTGGAGAACTTGAGGAGGGCCACCCAGCATGTTGACTAGACCTCCTGTGGAACACTTAACTGGGGGAAATTGGCAGTATTCATACAAGATGGGCAGGCATTAATCAACACTGAAGGGAATGCACACATTGATGAGATCACAGATTCATTGAAATATGTACAAAGCTATTTTGTTTTGATTGTTGTGGTTCTAGGGTATGGTTATTCAAAAATGACTGTATTTATCATTTTCAAAAGTGAAATATGTGAAATTATGTTGTTTTCTTTTCAGTAGTGACTTATAAATAATGCAAAAACACTAATCTACTCAGGTCATTGTTTTCTAATTTTAATAGATGTTGATGGGTTTTTGTGAAGGGTCACACATGATCTTTCTTTACAGAACAAATAATTTAAAGACAAAATCAATATTTAGGTACCTAGCACAATGAATTGCACATAGTAGGCATTCAATACATTTATGAATTAAAAATAAAGAGTTGAACAAAAAAGTTATTTTTAAGTAGAGTGGTTTGCCTGTTTATTTGTGCTTTATTTAATCTTTCAGATGACTTACTTGAAGTATATCTAAAATAAGGAGAATTTAATATAGATTTCTTTTATCAATAAAAAACATTCTTAATCCAACAAGCATTTATTAGTTGCTGTTTTGTGCAAGGTATTGTGCTAGATTGAGGGGATATACATGTGACTCCAAGTTATAAGTTAAGAATATTATTAATTTAGTTTTCAAATATATTAATTGACATGAAAGCATTAATGTTTAATTTTGTATCTGGTATTTTCTCTAGGCTTGTAAGTGGTAATTCTGTAGAAGAAAAGCTGTTGAAGAATGGTACCAAAGATTTAATTAGAGAAGTAGCAGCTCAAGGAAATGACTACACCATGGCATTCTTAACTCAGGTAAAAGGAAGGGTGTGTTTCTGAAGTAATTTCTCATTAGGAATTTTAGATTGTGTATACACTTAAATTTAGCTCTTGGTGCTTTAAATTGTATGACCTACTTGAGCAGCTGGACATACTTCTGAAGGAAATGACTCTTGTCAATCTCACTATGATATTCAGTGACTGAAATGCAAATGTGGGAATAAGCGTGGATGGTAAGAAATATATTAGAAAATATTCATCAGAAATAAGGAGTGAGAGAGGTCAAAATCTTGTGGACTGTACAAAAGTTTTACATCTATACATCATGAGATATTTTCTTTGAGAAAAGAATTGAAAGGCATTGGACTTAGTAAGTAATGAGTAATCTCATGAAAAAGGAAATTGGTCATATTTGAACATAAGAAGTAACTTGTCATTGATAGGATAACTTGTTATTGGTAATACATCATTTATCTGTGTCTGTTCAGACCATTGACTTGCTATAACAAAGACCAAAATTAGCTAGAGGAAAGAATAAAAACATAACAAAGATATGGCATGTAATTAAAACAACTCTATCCTGACCTATTTAAATGAGTTATTGATGATAGGAAATGGAATAAGAATGGAAGAAAGGACAACTACAACAACTACGGTAATTTCATACAGAAGTCTAACTGATGTAAATGAATTCGCATAACAAGGAGACCAAAAGAATCTAAAAATGACTTGATCAGCAAACATTTGATTTACTTGCCATGTGCACTATCACTTTAGAATAAAAACTCATTTGTATTTATATTCTAAAGAGAAGAGATGACATATGATGATATGTATTCTAGAGAGAGATGATAGAAGACTGTGAGCAGTATTGCCTCATGAAACAGAAAGCAGGAATGGAGGGCAAAACCAGTTGAAAGAAAGCTTGGTAATTGTGCAAAATCATTCCAAGGGCCTTGAAGTATGAAAATGAAAGGACGACACACAATTAAAATGGAAAAGATATGCAAAGATTTCTATAACAAATTCTTTCCATTATCAAGGACAGTGGATCCATAACACTTGGACTGTTAGCTTTATAGACCTGGATGTGCTCATAGAGGAGATAGAAATGATGCAAAAGAGACCAAAGAAGTGAAAAGCAGCTGGGTTAGACATGGAGATCCTTGCTGGAGGCCACACCATTGTGACAGTATTGAGGGATCAGTTCTCAGGCTTTCTGAAGGAGGGGAAAACCAAAGGTGTGAAAAAATCTTGGACCTTCATAATACAGAAAAAAAGGCAGCTGAAGAAACATCAACAACTACTGACTTATACTCCTGATTTGCCATCTAGATGAAATTTTTATGAGAATTGTCTACAAATGCATGGATGGCATCTTAGGTGAAGGTATTAGTGGAGAGCAAACAGGTTTTTTTAGCCAATGATATTCCACAGTAGACTGCATCTTTGCCATCACACAATTGATTGAAAGATGTAGAGAATACAAGATACTCTTGTGTTTATTGTTTGTTTATTATAAGTATTTGATCAGTAGAACAGAATATTACCTAAAGGCTCTTTTTCAACAAGGAGTTCCTCTTACATGGATCAAAATTATCCAATACTCCTTGAGAGATATAGCAACAGGAGAAGCTAGGTGGCGCAGTGGATAGAGCTCCAGCCTTGGAGTCAGGAGAACCTGAGTTCAAATGTGGCCTCAGACACTTGCCACTTACTAGCTGTATGACCCTGGGCAAGTCACTCAACCCCAATTGCCTCACCAAAAAAAAAAAAAAAAGAAAGAAAGAAGGAAAGAGAGAAAGATATAGCAACAGAGATCATCAAAGACCATAAAGGCTTTGTGAGCACAAGTATTAGATAAGGCAAAGTACACACACACACACACACACACACACAGAGTGAGTTGGGCACATGATTAAACAGGAGGAGAAGAGTAGACCAAATTGCCTTCATGAAATTTCAAAGTTCCTTAAATTGCCCAGAATTTCTCCTCTCTTTCCATTACCAATATTTTTCTGGTAGTGGTATATGCCTCTCGTCATGGGACACCAAAGTCTCTGAAGATTAAAAATTAGCAATACACTGGAGACAATGGAAGGGGCAAGGTGGGTATAGTCAGGCTGCAGTATGT
This sequence comes from Vombatus ursinus, assembly GCF_900497805.2. NCBI lineage: Eukaryota > Metazoa > Chordata > Mammalia > Diprotodontia > Vombatidae > Vombatus > Vombatus ursinus. The sequence goes on along the minus strand of NW_020954713.1, from coordinate 4,554,449 downwards.
AGCAAGGCACTACAGAGAACCTGTTTAAGGGATGTCATCGAAGAAATATTATAGAAAAAAAAGATAGGTGGTCACTGGGGAGAGGGAAGGACAACAGATGGTCAACTAGGATGCTTGCTGGTATGCTTGCAGTATTGGGAGAACTTGAGAAGGGCTGGCCCCCAGGACATTGGGTGGTCCCCTTGTGGTGAGCTTATGGGAGGACACAGACAAGAGTCACATAATGGGGCAGGCCTGACTGGCTTTACGTCTGCATTGCTAGAGAGAGCACCTGGGTGGTTGGAGCATTACCACTGCTCTGTGACCATGAGTCAATCATTGAACCTTTCAGTGTCCCAGGCAAGTCTCTGAGACTCCAGCCTGCATCAGTAAAGGAAGATCCCACATGAACATTTTCTGATACTGATGAAATCACAGGTCTGAGCCCTTTCCTCCCTCCCCTGGCCTCTGTAATTTCTCCCCAAAGCTCTGGAAGTAAGAGAAAACAAATATTTATTTCGGCTTATTATAAACTACATATGGGATGAGAAATTTCTTCTTAAAGGTGGACTTTTGTCTTCTTGGTTATTACCCTCCTGTATTCTATTAAAGAAGGAGAGGCAGAGTGCCTTGAGTAGACCAAGGAGAGAAGCTTCCCAAAGCTAGGAAGAAGCACATTTGATACTTCACAGTGATGTAGTGAAAGAAGGTCTGATTTGGGAGCCAGAAGGCCTGGCCCTGGAACTGTCACTCATCCTTGATAGCTGTGTGACTCTGGGTCACTTTATCCTCCTGAGCCTCATCTGTGAAAGGGGCGTGAACTCGAGGATCTCCCAGCCTTTCCTGCTTTCCTGAAGTCCTGTCGTCTTCTAACTTTGAAGGACAGAAGTTTTGGAGCCAGCATTTCCTTAATGTTAAATGTTCCCTTCTTGGAGGTTTAGATGTTCTTAAATGAGTGCTAGAGAAGCATCAAATTCAAATCATTGCCAGCAGAAGAATTATGCTGACAGTTAACCATACCATTTTTTTTCCCCTCCCAGCAAACTATCCAGGAGCTCTTTGAGGTCCATTCTCCTATGGATGATACTGGCTTCCGAGTGAAAGCTGAGGAATTTGTTCTTCTCTCTCAGGAACCTCCTGTGGCTGAAACAATTGCCCCCAAGGTTGCAAAACCTTTTATAGAGGTAAGAAATCATAGCGAAAATGGGACAAATGAGTCAATGGAATAAGATGGAAATGGAGAGTTTGCTTTGGCTTTTAATTTCATACTTAATGTTCCAAAATTTAACATGATTTTGACTTCGATTTTATACCAAATTTACTTTCCCCCCCAGAAAGCAAACCTTTTAGAAAAAATCCTCACAAAAATATGTATTTTCATTCTTAGTGAATTTCAGCTTTCTAGTCCCTCCCTTTCTTAGAGCTATTTTTAACTTTTCAATATTTAGGTATTTAGAAAAACTAAAATATTTTCTATCTGATAGAAGCACTAATGTATTTTAGACAAGATTTGATGTAGCTATATTTTGATATGTATGTTTGGGTTTCTCTCTGATGCATATAGTCTTTCTTCAGTAGTCTGTCTATAATAAACCTTCAATGTAGTAAATATTAATTGAATATCAAATGTCAGAATGTGAGAAATAAATGAATTGGTGGAAATTCTATTTTTTTCCCTTTTTTTTCTTTTTCTTTTTTTTGGAAATTCTGTTTTTTTAATATATGATTCTAAAAGTTACCCCACTGTCGTTGGTTCAACAAGTGATAAAAATTATGTAGTAGAAATCATTTTGGAGAGGTAACTGATCTGGTCATTTACTAAAGTCAGAGCCTTCTATTTTCTCTGGTCAAATGGTAGTTGAGTCTGAAGCCAGGCTAAAGGGTTCACAAACTTGGTTTAAATCTTCCTTTTCTGAAACCTTTTGTTTTAAAAGGCTTTGAACAGCATTGAACAAGAGGACGAAGGAGAGCCAGTCAAACAGGCAGAGGAAGTAAGAGCAACCGACATGGAATCTCTCCCGACAGCTTTCATCTCAGACCTGGATGACTTAAAATGTGGTGAAGAACCTTCACAGAGAGAAGAATTATTTGCAGTTGTTGACCAAGTATATATTTTCTCTCATGAATCGTTAATGCTTATAACAGTAAGGTGACAGTTGATTGATATGTTCAGAAATGCTGCATTTTGCTAGAAGCATTAAAAAAAGATTAGTCCTGATACATCATGTGAATTAAATACTTATCAGTTGATGAGAGTTAAAGTATAGAGATTTGCCTGAAGGCAGAGGAATGAGCTAGTTAAACCCTCCAAGTCTTGTCCATTGTTATATTTTATTTAGAGTAGTTTGTGTTCTTCAGAAAGCATGATAAATTTGGCTCAAATATTTTTTTAAAAGAACTCGGTAGTAACTGAACTTTAAAATATTTTTCAAATAGCTTACTCCCATAGAGAAATATGCATTGAATTATCTGGAGCTCTTCCACGTTTCTGGTGATGAGAGTGGACAAAGAATAATAGAGGTAGGCCTTTGTTATGAATGAATTCTGAATTCTGATTGTCTGAGTTGTATTAGGACCCCAGTGGGCACTTGGTTTAGGTATTTATTGTTTTGTTTTCCCATTTTTGTGTGCTTTCATTGGCACAAAATAACCAATAAGTTAGTCATGGGCATTGACTTACTCTTTTGACTTGGGCTTCATATTTGTAGAGTTGAAGTGTTACAAGGTCATCTAATTAATATAAAGTATCACAACTAAGAAGTATAAAGGACTTTATGGGAACTCCATCAGTTTCTTTTTCCCTTTTTTGATTTGGACCTGTGACTTTCATCCATGTAAGGATCTCCTGGTGTGGAAAAGTCCCTCCACCAATGGAGATAGGAAACGTGTCTGTGACTGGTAATATCAGAACGTTGTCTTGGGGCAGCTAGCGAGGCAACACTTGAACCCTTGTCTTTCTGACTCCAAGGCTAGCCCTGTATCTACAGTTCATTACTTATGCTCTCAATGACTGCTTATTGTCCCAGTTGGCAAAGTTCCTGAACTTTAGACAGAAATGAGACAGATTCCATAAAACGCATGGACATTTTTATAGTTGTACCCACGTAGTTTGCTTTTTCTTTTGGCTGTGCAAAAGTATGGTATGGTCCCATGGAAAGAACACTGGAGGCAAAGTCAGACACCTGAAGCACACTTTGGGTTCACTTAAACAAACCACATGATGTGGGGGTAGTGCTTGGCACATAATGAATGCTTAAGAAATGCTTGGTGACCCCCGTAAATCTGTAGACGAAATTGGACTAGATGATTTCTGAGGTCTGTTCTGGTTAAGATAAATCCTCCTGCGATGGTGGGAAGAACACTGAATCCAGAGTCAGTGGACATGGTCTGAGTCTTGACTTTGCTACTATGACTTGTATAATCTGTCTGAGCCTCAGTTTCCTTATCTGTAAAATTAGGGCCCTGGGCGGGATGACTCGTAAGGTCCTATCCAGCTCTAAATCCTGTGAGGGAAAGGGAGGGAACAAGCAATGATTAAGCACTTACTTGGTGCCAGGTGCTGTACTCAGCATTTTTTACAAATATGATCTCATTTGATCCTCACAACAACCCTGGGAGGTAGGTACTGTTTTGATCTCCATTTTATAGATGAGGAAGTTGAGGCAGACAGCAGTTAAGTGACTTGCCCAGGGTAACACAGCTAGTAAGTGTCTGAGACTGGATTTGAACTCAGGTCTTCCTGACTCCAGGCCCAGTGTTCTATCCACTACACCACCTATAAGGAAGTTTCACTAAATGATTATTGTTGTATTTATTAATTAACAGAAACTTATATGAGAATAACAAAATCCTAGAGTTGAAAGGAATCTCAGAGGTCTCATGTAACCTACAGTCAGAAACAGGAATTCCTCTACAGTATCTGTGGGAGATTCTTCTCTAACATTTCAGCCACAGGAACTCACTGTCTTAAAAGGCAACCCATTCTGTTGTTGGACACTCCTAAATATTAGAAAGTTCTTCCTTTAATTAATTTAAAACCTGCCTCCCCCTATCTTCCGCTCATTGGCCCTGGTTCTGTACTGTGGAGCAATCTGTCTTCAAATATCACAAGACTGCTCTCGAACCCTCCAACAATGTCTTCTTTGGGCAAAGCACGTCTAGTGTCTTCAGTGGCTCCTGAGAGTCTTTTATCCTCCTCTGGACGTGTGTCGATCTGTGGTGCTGAGACCTGAACGCATTGCCCTATGTGTAGTCTGAGCAGGGCGGAACAGAATGATGCCATCCCTCCCCTGGGTCTAGGTACTCTTGTTTCTCACACTAGAGTTGATGATCAGGCTAGATTTTTAGGGTCGGGCTTTTCATATATTTGATTCATATCAAGTCTGTGGTCAACTAAAACCTTAAGTCTTCTTCAGATGAACTGTCTTTAAGCCATTCATTTTGCATCTGGTCCTTGTACAACTGGTTTGTTTTGTTTTGTTTTATTTTTGGAACTAACCTCCGGACTTTACATTGATCTCATGGTGCAATGGAAAGAATGCTGGGCTTAGAGTCTAGAGAGTACCAGATCCAAATCCAGCTTCTGACCCTTAATGGCTTTATGAACAAGGCTGAGTCATTTAAACTCTGAGCCTCATTCCCCACATATGGGCCAGGGAGACACTGGTGTACCTATCTTACAAGGTGTTGTGATAATCAAATGAGATAACAGTATCTACTTTGTAAAAGTGATACATACATATCAACCTTCCTCATCCTCATCCTCATCCTCATCGTCATCTTGTTCTCATCTGTTTTGATGGAGTTAAGACAGAAATGGTTCCAGAACCCGTCACTGTGCCTGCTAGTTTTTTTTAAATAATTAATATTCTGCACACTATTGCATGGGTGGATAAAAGATCTCCTGATTCAATAAAAGTAGTAGGATGCAAGCTTATCCTCTGTAGGTTCCTTGAAAATACTCTCTGTACAACTTGAGTAGCAGACAGGACTACAGTGATGATTTGTATCTCATCCTGTTCTTATGTGACTTGGATCTTCTCTGTTAGGTCTCTGTGTTTTGAAAGTTTTTTTATTCCATGTGGTTTGGAGATTGTTAGTAATTGGTATGGTGAAATTTGTTTAAAAAAAAGTTTGCTCCTAAGTTTTATAAATGACGGTCTGGCCTGTGATAATGAACCTGTTCTAGTATTGTTGATTAGTAGAGTTCTCCCAAAGATTTGGAAGACTATATTTGGAGTACAGGTTATTTATCATCAGTTGGTCCATGAAAGATTATGAGCTTCTGGGGCATAAGAGAAGGGGAAGAGAAGGAGGATTTCTGTAGTGCCTATTATGTTCCAGGAATTGTGCTAAGCACTTTACAAATATTGTCTCATTTGATCCTCACAACAATCTAGACAAACAGAAGTCAGGTGACTTGCCCAGGGTCACACAGTTATTAAATATCTGAGGGTGGATTTAAATTCAAGTCTTCCTGACTCTAGGCCTGGCACTCTGTTCACTGTACCACCTAGCTGCCCCTATAATTCTAGTCATGAGGTTTTGGGAGGTATTTGGTTGGCACTAAATAGTCACAGCCTACAGTAATGTATTTCAGTACTACTGTCATTTCCTTGTATCATCCATGTTATTAATATTACCATTATTATTATTTGGGCCAAACCTGTGATTTCATTAGTAGCAGAAATTTCTTACATAAAAAAGAAAATCTTAGCATGGATTGGCTTATATTTAATGAAACTATGTTGGCTTATTGTTCTCATCATTTCTCATTCTAAGAGCTCACAAAACATCTTTTTGATAATCTGTTCTAAAATGTTGTCATAGATTGGTGGTGAATGTAACTGGTCTGTAGTTTGCATGATTTCCCTTTTCTTTCTGAAAATCAGACCTTGTCTCCATGTCCTTCTTGTTCTCATCTCCACAATTCCTTCACTACAGTGGTTTCATCTGCAGATTTGTTTCCCATCCTGATTTGTCATTCATCTGGGCCAGAACTTACTTAATTCTGCTCATTTATTGTACTGCTGGGGGTTTTCTTATTACATTTTCATCCATCCTGGGCTTTGCTTTCTTTTAACCATCCATGTTTGTTATATATTTTCTAGTTTAAAGGCCTTGTCTAACTTAGTAAAGAAGGTGTAAGCGAAAGGTAATGAGGAAGTTTGACTTCATTGTCCTTTGATGACACACTTTGCACAGGAGGAAGTGACCTGATCCTTCCCTGTTCTTCCTGTTCTAGACATCCCAGAGTGCCCTTTTCTTTTCCTTAGTCATTATCCCAAGTCTCAGCTCATCCCAGGTTTCAGTTTTCCTAAGAGTTTATTGTTATAGCTCTCCATCAGCCTTTTGTATGTCTTTCTCATTCCAGCTTCTGTATACTCAACTCTGAGCTGCCCAGGGAGCTTCCTTCCATGTGTAGTCACATTGGTCTCATTAGGTGCTTTCCCACTCTCTTCCTCATCAGATTCATTTGTGATTAGTGTCAGAACTCATTCAGTCCCATCCCTCTTCAGCTGTCTCTTTTTTAGAGTCATAGGCCAAGAGATCATGCCTTTTACTTTTCTAAACTTTCGAAATCTGCTTTCCTAAAGTCTAGGCTTTACATCTCACTGTGTCCCCAGGGTCTTCTCCTTTCCCCACTTGACTAGCAGGACTCAAATGACACGGTCACTTTCTACTAATGAATATTTAAAAAATCTAAAAATGTAAAACTTCCTTGTTGTTCAATTTTGAAATAGAGGAAATTGAAGAATGTGAAGAAAATTTGGGAACTCCATCATATGAGAGAATTGAAGGAAAAAGCAGAAAGCATGTTTCTAGAGGAGGAAGAGGAGTTATTGACTTACACGAGGGAAGATGCCTATAATAAGGTACCTATCCTTGCATAAATGCAGTGTATGATATCTTACATTATAGGACGATAAAATCTGCTACTGAAAAGTTTTCAGAGTTTAAGTCATCTAAGAGAGTAAGTTAACTGTGAGCCAGGGTTATTTATCTAGTGTGCATTGGGCAGGGCACTGGACAGGGACAGAACCCATTTTCCATGCTTTATGTTCTTGCTTTTGTAGGGGGACAAGCTTGTCTGTCTGTGAATCCCTTGAATACTTTTCCACATAAACTGCATTCACTTGTCTCTTACTGAAGGGACTTTTAGTGCAAAATGTAAGAACAAATCTCGAGAATCATTTTACTGTCCTGAGCCTTAGAAAAATAGCAGCTACACATAACCGTTTTATAAAGGAGCTTGCTGAAAAGAAATATTGCCTTAGAATGTGCCCTGAATTCTACAAGGTAAAAAACAAACTGAGCACGAAGGGCTCTTTTTGTTTTATTCTGAAAGGTGCCCTTTGCTTGAGAGGTTCCCAAGCCCTTGCTTTCTATCAGTAGTTGTGGCTTTCCACATTGTCAGATTTAGCTGTGCATAGAAAGCTTGCCTGGAATGGACTGTGATGTAGGAATCGCAAAATTGCCTAGTTGTTGGTGGCGATTTCTCCATTAGCAACGGACCACACATTGCCCATAACCATCTGACTCTAAGAAATTGTGTCTTTTACACAGGAATATGTTTATGAAGGTCCAGATGGACAAACCGAGATAATGCCAGTAAGTTAAACAGGCTTTCCTTTTGTATGTCTGAGAAGTACAGCCATGCGTGTGCACCGAGCAGCCGTGTCACCAGCATGGTTTCACTGTTTTGCAGCTTTGGACCCCTCCCACTCCCCCTCAGGACGACAATGACATTTACATCGATCCTGTCATGTGTCTAATGTATGAAGCTACACCCATTCAGGAGTCCAAGCTGCCACCAGTATACGTGAGGAAGGAGCACAGACGACCCAAAGCAGAGCCCTCTGGTAACAACACTTTCCATTGACAACTTAGTGATAGAAAGACACTTGTCTTCAGATTCAAAATCTTCTTTTATCCTCTTGGCTGTACAAAGTTTTCTGCCAGCCAGATTTCTTTCTTACCTTTTCTTATTCTGTGAAATATTGGCATGAGTTGTGGCTTTTTAGGGCCTTGGCACAGTCTGGCACCCAGAGTGGGTAGGATTGACTTGGTGCCCTACAGAGACCATTTTTGAGCCACAGCTACACAAACATAGTGAGCTAGACCTGAGGGGCCAGACAAGGGGTGCCACATCCCAGCTGGGATGCAGCTACCATGCAGACACACTGTAGAATATCAGGGTGCTCATTTATGCATTTGGACTTAATCTCTTTCATTGTCAGTGGACACACATAATTGTTTCAGCCCTGTGGGCTTTTGATGATCAGCTAGGCCCCTTTTCATTGTTGCTTTGGTCAAAGTTAATAGGGAAAAAAGTGACAGCGTAGTGTCTGTAAGATGTTGGAAAGCAGCAGCTATCTAAAGTGATAGTGGAACCCACATTTATGTGTGTCTAGATTGTATTTTACCGGAGCTCATTAGCTTGCTGGCCCTTCAATTTTTGCATTCCGTCTTCTTTGTGCTTGCCTTTACAAATGCCTCTCATACGGTCTCCTTAGCTGTCGGTCGGAAGAAGAAGCAGCGGCATGGGGAGGTCGTCATTCCTCCTCGATCCCTCTTTGACCGGGCCACTCCGGGGGTGTCTAAGATGCGCCGAGAGGGCAAAGAGCAGAGGAAGAACGCTCTGTTGAAGCAGCAGACTCAGTTTGCCAAACCTTCTCCAGCAGCGGTCAAACCAACAGCAGAGTGTGGGCAGGACAGCCCAGAGTGGCTCATTAGTGAAGACTGGGCATTGCTGCAGGTGAGGGACTTTCCAGACAGCAGTGGGCTTTCGATGGCCCTTTCTGCTTTTCTTTTTAAATTTGGGAAGATTTTCTAGTCTTGTGATTTGTGCTGGATATTTACATTTGAAATGTCATGTATAAAAAGGATGATTTTTTTCCCTTTTAGGCTGTAAAACAGCTGCTCGAGCTTCCTTTAAATCTTGCTATTGTGTCACCAGCACACACCCCTAATTGGGATCTTGTTAGCGATGTTGTTAATTCCTGCAGCCGAGTTTACCGCTCTCCCAAACAGTGCCGAAACCGCTATGAAAACGTCATCATTCCAAGGGAAGAAGGGAAGGTGAGCGGATTTTTGAATTGCTCACAAATCTAGGTGTGTCTCACAGTATTTCCCAAGTTTTTTGGGGACATTTTGTGCCAGTAGGAAAAGGCCCTCGACCAGGGACCCAGGAGATGGGGTTCTGAGTTCTGCTTCTGACCCTGATGAGCTTTGTGACCTTGGGCACGTGGCTGCCCTCATCTGTAATGCAGAGATAACATTTGCTTTACATGTGCTTATATGAAACTGCCTCATCCATGCCATAGCACTAGGCTAATGTGAGGTGAGTCCGTTGTGATTATTGTTAGGGGCTCTCCTGTCCTGAAAGAGGAAATGTGCTGCTTTTGATGCTATGTAAAACCTCTTTGTAGCCCTTTTTAGGGCTTTCTTTCAGGTGCTGTTTTTGGCAAGATGTTTTCATCTTTTCAGTCGATTATGTTCTGTTGCTCAATTCTTACAGAAACATTTAAATAACTAACCCTTTTCCTCTCTGGGGCTGGAAGAGCAACAGGAGTTGGTAATACGCTGGGGGTCCTAGTTCTGCTTCGGTGCTGTCATTTGGGAAGGGAATTGTGTTGTCAATGGATTCATGGAGGGCTGCGTATGGAATCAAGAACACCTGAGTGCAGATCCTACCCCAGAGACTTACTTAGCTACATAATCCTGGGCCAATCACGTCATCTTTTTCAATCTCAGTTTCCTCATTTGCAAATTGAGGATATAAATGCATCTGCTTCACAGGATAATTGTGACACTTAAATGGGACAATATTTGTAAAGTGTTTTGCAAACTTTAAAGTGATATATATGTGTTAGCTATTATTATATGGAAGAAAAACCCACCCATATACTATTTTGCAGAGTTGGCTATGAAGTAAAGTAGATTATGAAAAATATTCTCTAGTGTCTAAATTGTTTTTATGTCTTTTTCCACACTTGAGAAAACAAATTCCCTTTTATAAATAAGGCTCAGATGAAATTGAGTGCTTTTTGATATTAATTGATTTTTTCTATTTGACAGCTCCTGTTTGAAGCAAACCCGAAAAAGAAGGCCAAAAACATGTATAAGGTAGGTATTATCAGATGTTTTAAAAATAATTATTTGAGCTAATTGTGGAGTCATACTTGTACTGGTAAGGTATTACATTAAAAATAATTCTTGCATTGTATCCAGCCCATTGATATAAGAGCTATATTTGCCTAACAGGGACATATATGCTATATTTTATTCTCAGTGGAGTGTCTTCACTAACATTCTCAGCGGTCTTTCTGGGTGAATTTTGTGTATTTATATGTATGTGTGTCTGTCAGGGAATACTATTTTGATGTACCTGCTCTGGGCAGGGTCATATCCCAGGTGTTGAGGGAGCTGTGAAGCTAATTAAAATGTGAGTCCTGACTTACAGACAAGGCATACAGATAAAGAGATAATTAATCCATGGTTATCTGTCTGTCGGTCTGTCTATGTGCCAGATAGGCGTTATAGCCAGTGAAAATAATAGAGTTGAGGGGAGGGATGTGGGTGGGGATCATTTGGGAAGACTTCTTGGATCTCGTGGGACTTGATCTGATGCTGAAGGATGGGTGGCGATTATGTAGAGAGAAGGGTTAAAGGCATTTCCAGTAATGATGAGGCAGGAAGAAGGTGAGAAAAAACATCAAGGTAGAAATGCACAAGGAATGTTAAGAGCATGGTGAGAAGACCAGTCTGGTTTGAGCAAAAGTTGAATGTCAGGTAGGGATGGAAAGACAGGTCAGAGCCAGAATGGACAGGGCCTTGATGGCAGGGCTTAAGGAGTCTGGCCTTTGTTCTGTAAGCTGAGGACGGCAAATGGAGGCATTTGAACAGGAGCGGGGTGTCTGCAAAGCAGGGGCAGTTTGGGATGACTAACTTAGCAGAAGTGTATGGGATGGATTAGAGGAAAGAGACCTGGGAGATATATCGTAACCCCTCCATGTTCTTCAAGTATAAGTGCTAAGAGCTTATGAGAGATGATGGTGTTTGGGGAATGGATCTGTGCCTGAACTCTGCTATGGTAGTGATTTTCTCTGTTCATAGAACCTGAGGGTCTTATTTGTGCCTTGTAGTTTTTGCCCCATCACATTTAGATGCCCTAGGTAACAGTTGGGTCCTTCTTTGCAAGGATCAGTGCCATCTTTGCCATAAACAATGGTTGTCCTCATTTGGAAATGATATGTACTTGGGACCATCTGTTTCTGTGCCTTTGGGGATATTTTCAGATCTGGGCGATATCACAGCTCCAGGATGTGGCCATCCTAACTTAAGGACTCTGTTGACCCTAGAAGATTTGATTGTTTCCGTCTTCAGAGGAGAGTCTGCAAACTTTGTCTTGGGTTCAAGGGCCTTGCTGTATTGGGCCAAGAATTAGGGACACAGGCTATAGGACAAGTGAAACAGAATATGTTGGGGGATTATGGTTCACACCTTTCCCTTACACTCCTTTGTAGACCAAGAATAGTCGTCCACTTCGCACTAACCAGATCTATGCCCAAGATGAAGGTGCCACCCGCATGCAACTTTACATCAGTCACTTTGAGATGGCGAAAATGATTGCAGGAAAGAGAAGTCCCCTGAGTAAGCCCCTGTAAGTTATTTATGATTGTTCTCTTTTCATTTAATTAACGGTGTTTTTTGAGCTGAGTTGGCAGATGGGGACATTTGCAGGCACAAGGGCTTTCAAACCTTTCCATTAGGAATACCAGGGTGTGGGTGGGGATGTTTGAAGATATCAGGCAGATGTGTGTTTGTATGTGAGAGGTGTGTGTGTGTGTGTGTGTGTGTGTGTGTGTGTGTGTGTGTATGTGTACCTGAGGGATGGGAGAAGTGTAAGGGTATAGGGCTTCCAAACAGGTAAGAGGAATTGGTTTATGAGAGGAACTTCCTGTCGGGTTAATAGATGTGTTGTTGATTGAATCTGTTCCTAGACAAGATGATTAATGTAACTGTGTCCATGGGAGGGAAGGCTTTGGCAGAGTGCTGAAGGTCTCTGTCCTTAGCTCTGTTCTAGTCAGCATTTTTATCAATGTCTTAGATTGGGGAATTATAATCTTTTCTTCTCTGGGGCCTCTTTGGCAATCTGGTGAAGCCTGTGAACCCTTCTCAGAATGATTGTTCAAAAAAAATTCATAATTAAGGGAAATTTTAATTCAATTAAAGGTTAGTGAAAATAATGACATCATATTTTCCCATCTGAGTTCGCAGACCCCCTGAAATCTCTCCATGGACCCCTGAAGGGCTCTGAGGACCCCAAGTTAAGAACTCTGGGGTTAGATGAAGACATAGAGGATGTTCTTATTTCATCTGCAGTTGGCACACACAGTGTTGGAAAGGATATCTAATGCATTGGATCTAAATGCATTTGGGTCTAAAAGAATCTCAGAAATCGAGCATGATGCTAGCAAGATGAAGTTTAATGGGATGAATGTAAAATTATGCCTTTAGATTCAAAAAATAAATGGCACAAGTATAGAATTATAGATCTCTACCTTAAGCGCAGTTCATTTGAAAAAGACCTGGGGTTTTAGTTGCTCGGTATGAATCAGCAATATGATGTAGTTGCCAACAGGCTTTTTAGTTGTGGGCACAGTGTTTTAGGAAGGATTGTGACAAGCTGGAATAAATCTAGAGGATGCTGACCAGGACGGTGAGGAGATGTCATGACGATCGATTGAATGAACTAGACATATTTATCCTGGAGAACAGCTATTTTTTTTTTTGTTTTTTAATTTTTTTTTAGGCAATTGGGGTTAAGTAACTTGCCCAGGGTCACACAGCTAGTAAGTGTCAAGTGTTTGGTCTGAGGCTGGATTTGAACTCAGGTCCTCCTGACTTTAGGACCGGTGCTCTATCCTTTGTGCCACCTTGATGCCCCGAGAACAGCTATTGTTAACAATAACAACAGTAGCAGTACCCACCACAACAGTAATATTTGCTTGACTTTTAGGCTTGGAATGAATCCTTTCCAGAAGAATCCCAAACATGCATCAGTGTTTGCTGAAAGGTAGGGACCCAGAATTCATAACAGTTCTCAATTATAGGGAGCAGTTTTTCCTCTGAAATTTTTCTATAAATCTTTACTTCTCTTTCTAGTGGAATCAATTATGACAAGCCCCTGCCTCCAATTCAGGTTGCTTCCTTACGTGCCGAACGTATTGCTAAGGAGAAGAAGGTAAAGTAGCCACTAATGTGTCTCTTAACTGTTCATATTAACAGTCCATGTGTTGAACACTGAAGAAGAAATCCTTGTGTGGCATGATTCTGTAGTGAAGCACTTGCTGATGCTTCCGGCCCTCCTGGAAACATCATTGGACTTCTTCTGTAGATTTTTCCTTTCCTACATGAAAAGATTGATTTCTGTACCAGGGATATCCCAATGTGCTGTAATATAGCATACTTGAGTACAGATGCTCCTGTTAGCTTTGTGGGAAATGGTGGTGTCTTTCCCCACTTGTTTCTAGGCTTTGGCTGAACAGCAGAGAGCCCAGCAGCAAACAGGAATGCAGCAGCAGCAGCAGCAGCAGCAGAGCAACCAGCAGCAAACCCAGCAAGCAGCTGGGCAGCACCAGCAGCAGCCTCAGGCTCCAGTGCAGCCCCAGCCCCAGCCCCAGCCCCAGCCCCAGCCCCAGCCCCAGCCCCAGGTGGTCCCGCAGCCCTCCGCTTTAGTGCAGCCTGCAGCAGCTACCGTAGCCAGCTCTGCAGTCTTGGTAAGAACTTAGGGAAAAGAAACTATCATTTTTCTAAATTTATATTTTAAGAAAAGTTCTTCATATGTGTCCCTTCTTTTATTTGGTTGTTTGTGATACCCAGTGCCGTGTATATTGAGGAACCTGTTAAAGCGACATTGTTCAGATCCCCTGAAATAGCCGTATGACCGAACAGTACTTTTGGGCACTTGAGGTCGGGGGGAGGGGGAGAGGGAGAGAAAGAGACAGAGAGAGAGAGACAGAGAGAGAGAGAGAGAGAGAGAGAGAGAGAGGGCCAGAGAGAGAGAGAGAGAGAGTGCCATAAATGCATAAATGACAAGGATTAGGTTTCACTTGAATTCACCAAGTCTTGGTTAAGTGACATTATGCGAATAACCAAGAATAAAAATGAGTAAACTTTAAAGTTTAAGACTATATTTTTGTGGATAATTACTAATTACAATTCAAGTAAAATCACTGAATCAAAGAATCACAGAATTCCCAAGTCTAGTGACCCAAAGGGAACTCATTGGCATTTAATTCCATCTACAACTTAGCTGAGAAGCAGTCAACCCAGCCTTTGCTTGGAGACCTCTTGTGAGGAAGAGCCCATTGCCTTTGGAGAGAGCCCAGGGCACTTTGGGGGCCTCTGATTGTTAGGAAGTTTTCCCCTTTTTTCAAACCTCTAAAAGCATCTTTGCTATTTCTGCCTATTATTTCTAGTTTTCCCCCCCAAGACACAGCAAAACAAACTTGATTCCCCTTAAGTACATGAAGACAGTGACCATATCCTTCCTAAGTCTTCTGTGCTCCATGCTGAGCATCCCCAGATCCTCCAACCTGTCCTCATATGTCATGATGGCCCACATCTACCAACTGTTCCTGTCAACCATAGGTGTCAAACTCGATCAGAAAGGAGGACCACTGAAGCACATGAAGATTCCTGTGGGCTGCATGTTGACTTAGAAAATCACACATTCACGTTATCTATGTTCTATTTATTTTGTTAAATATTTCCCAGTTATATTTTGGTAGTGTTGTGGGCTGCATGAGGCCCACAGGCCTCTGTGTAGACATGGCAAAGTCAGCATGTTCAAAACTGAACTCTTTCTCTTTACCCCCAAACTCAGCCTTCTCTGAACCTTTAATTTGTGTTGAGAGCACCACCTTGCTCCTGTCTCAGGCTTGTTGTTATTCTCAGCTCCTCTGTCTCATTTATCTCACACATCCAGTTAGCTGCCCAATCTTGTTAAATCTCCACAATATCTCTTGTGTCTGTCCCTTTCTTTCTCCTCCCATGGCCACCACCAGCTCAGGCTCTCCTCTCCTCTCCTCTCCCTGGGCCAGTGCAGTGGTCTCCTAATTGATCTCCCTGCCTCAGGATTTTCCCCTCTCCAATCCACCCTGCACACAGCTGCCACACTGATTTCCTGAAATGCAGACCTGGCCATAGCACTCTCTTACTCCACGAACTGTGTCCTCCCATTATCTCGAGGATCAAATATGAACTTCTCCATTTGACAAAGAATTCACGGCCAACTCGCCTTTTCAGTCGTCTTCCACATACGCTCTGATCCCGCCAACAACAGGCCTTCTTGCTGTTGGTGATCCGTGGCAGGACATCTCAGGCCTTTACACTTTGTCCTGGCTGTCCTCCAGGCCTAGAGTGTCCTCCCTCCTTGTGTCCATTTTTCAGAAGCCCTACTTGCCTTTAAGGCTCAAGGCCTTTCTGTCTGGGGCCTCCTTAGACCTCAATGACTGTTTGCACCTTCCCCAGTTGACCAAATTACCTCTCACCTATTTTGTACATATGTATCCATGGACATGTTGTCTCCTTCAGCTAGAATGAAAGCTCCTTGAGGGGCGGGAACTGTTTTCACTTTTGTCTTTGTATCCTCAGAACCTAGCACAGCATCTGGGACATATTAGAGGTTTAGTATCATCAGTTATTCAACAAGACTTTATTTGAATACTTACTATGTTCCCAGCACTATGCCCACTGTGGGAATGTGGAGAAAGGGAAAAACACTGTCCTTGTCCTTAAGGAGAGAGATGGCATATAAATAACCAGATACAGGCCAGATATATTCAGTGTAAGTGGGAGATAATCTCAGAGGGAAGGCATTAGCAGGGAGGGGAGAGAGGAAGGAGGCTTTTGTAGAAGAGGGAAGTGGGATTTGGGTCAAGTCTTGAAGGAAGCTAGGGGAACCAGGACACAGACAAAGAGTGTTCTGGGCATTGGGGACAGCCAGGCAAAGGGCACAGAGTCAGGAGAAGGTACTTGTGAGTTGAATGATGATCTTCACCAATCTGGTCACCGTCTTCTGAAGGCTCACCTGCTTATCATTGCCCTTTCTAAAGTGTTACACCCAGAACTAAACATAATATTTCAGATATGGTCAGGCTGCGCCAAGAGTAGCAGCCATAGTACTCGGTTGACTCCGATTAAGCTGAGTCTCCCTCCTATGCCTGCCGGAAACTTTGAATTGGATGTTCTGTGGGCACCTCAGACTTAAAATCTCCAAAATAGAATTCTTTATCTTGGCCCTAACCCCACTCCCCCCTGAGCTTCTCTGTTACTGTTAGAGGCCAGCGTCCTTCCAGTTACCTGGGTTTGCAGCTCAGGGCCCTTCTCTACTCCTCACTCTCACCCCACATAGCCAATCAGTTGTCAAATTGCATCATATCTATTTCCCCAACTTCCATCTCTCACTCACAGCCCTGTTTCTCCATTCACATGGCCACCACCTAGTTCAGGCTCTCATCTTCTCCCTCCTGGACTGTAGCAGTAACTGTCCACTTGGTTTCATTGCCTTCTAACCTCACTTAACACAGATGTCAAAGTGAGTTTCCTAAAGTACCGGTCTGACCCATTAGCCCCGCCCTCTCCCCTTCCCTTCTCATGCCCTGGTGCTCTGAGCTGGCAGTGCCTTCCCTTCCAAGACTACTTTGCATTTCTCTCTCTGTGTATGTATGTATCCATATAGCCACACATCCACATATACACAGTATACATACACAGTGTACATATATGTGCAAGTAAATACATATGTATGAAATACATACATATATATATATATATCCATACATATGCACACATATATATTTTGTTATTTCCTCTCCAGTTGAAAGATTATTCTCCTTGGCAAAAGTAGCAGAAGCCAAAGTCGAGTCAGGCCTTCTCTCTGCAGTCTGTCATCCTCTTCCTCCTCTCTCCCCTGAGTGGTGGCCCCATCTCTGCCTTTTGTGATAATCCCTCTTCTCCAGTATGGCTTGGAAAAAAGATTTCTGTTGTCCTTAACTTCCCTAGGTGACTCTGGCCCAATCTGAGCCTTGGGGCTTCTGGTCCTGTTCCTGGATCTCACCAGGGGTTTGTTGTCATTCTCTGACTTGCCCTCTTGCTTTCATCTTTTATATGTGTTAGAGAATCCAGGTTGGTCCCTGAGTTCCCTGGGTATCTGTATAAATTTCCTCAGAGAAGAGACTTTCCCTCCTCATGAGAATTGCTTCTCTGTGTCTTCAGAATTCCATTCTTTTGGGCTTCCCTTCTTTTCTGGGCTGACTTAGCCTGTAGAATTTTAGTCTTAGCTAGAGTCAGTATTACTGCAAAATGACTGAACAACAACAACAACACTTTCCTTCGGCATTTTGAAGTGTGCTCTCCCAAAATTAAAGGTGCATGTGCAACTATTCCTCTTCTTCTGTATTACAAATTATATGTTGCAGTAGTCACTGTCCTACAAAGCTGCCACCACTCCCTCCTCAGGAACCAGTTCCTCCTTGTTGATGACACTTCTCTCTGTCCATCTTTCCCTCTTTCTGAAGGACGAAATTAGCATTAATCCCAGAATCACTGATTTATCATTGAAAAGGACCTCAATGACTAACTAGTCATAGATCGTCTAGTGCCTGAGAAGGATGCCCCGATGGCAGTTAGTAAGTGGAGGCTCCCATTTGGCTCCCATACACCAAGCAGAACAAAGCAGGCCAAGAATTTGTTAGCATGGTTGCTTTTGGTAGAGAAAGAGCTCTTGTATATACACGTCTAGGTAAGTGAAGGCTCTCGTTCCTGCTCTCTCATGTCCACATGCTGGTTTGTAATCACTTCCCCTGTAGTCCTCATCTCCTTCCTCATTTTGTCCAGGGGTCGCCGGTGTCTGTCGATGATAATATCACTCCTGTTTGTGCCTTGCCCACGGCTGCTTGGTTCCACTGTGTCTGTGAACCAAGCAGAAGCGAGCAGAAAGGGCATGTGACTTGTTCAAGGTCATAAGTCTAGCCACCAGGGGCAGAGCTGGAGCTCCAGCCCAGGTTTTCCAACTCCCAAATCCATCACTGTTTCCACTCCAAATTAGCTCAGAAAAATACAATGTCCTCTACACAATGTTGGATATTATTTTAGCTTATACTGTGACTTAAACTGTCTTTTCAACAGGCTGGAACAATCAAACCTGCAGTCACAGGTACAAGTGTCCAGACGGGTAAGAGCTTTTTGTAACAGCATTTTATGGTTTGTAAAGAAAACCATCAAAAGCCTTTTACTTTATTACATTTTCTCTGGTTTTTGGTTTGTTTTCAGCTACCGTGAATGGAAATGTCATCGTGAATACAGTTGCTGGCGTCCCAGCAGCTACATTCCAGCCCATCAATAAGCGTCTTGCCTCACCAGTTATGCCTGGACCACTGGCAGTAAGTAATGGCTTGTACTCCCTCCTGCCCACTGCACAGGTCCAATTTTCTTAGAGTGTTATTGGCTGTGGTATAATTAATCCAAACCACTCCCAAAGGACAAACCTAATCTTGTGACTAGGGTGTCTGCCTGGTCAAATTAGATGGTGTATGCAAAAAACTTTGTAAATATTAGCTCTTATCATGATTTTGTTAAGCATTCTAATGCTTTAATTCTTCATTTAATTTAATTTTAATTTAATTTAAGGCAGGATTTCATCAGTGTGGGTGCTTATTCTGCCCCTGTAGATAAAAAGCCTTTCATGCCTCATTGCATGATTTCTTGAAATTCTTTAGCCAAAACCCATCATAACGAGTTAGTCAACTCCAAGGTGATGGATGTGCCTCTGCAAACTTAACCTGGTCTAAAATGAGGGGTGTGACCTAGATGACTCTGAAGGTTTCTTCCTGCTCTAAATCCATGACCCTGTGATCCCAAACAAATGGCACATGGTCTGGCCTCTACTGGAAGCCTTTCTACCTTCATGGGACCTGCCAGAACTTGAACTTGCTGACAGCCTTGGGGGAACCTGGGTTGCCTCCACAGCATGATGAAGCACTGGAGGAAAACTTTAATGGATATTTATAAGAGCATCCACACCCCATCTGTCTATAGTGCTTCAAGGCTCACAAAGTGCTTTGGTCCTAACAACCTTGTGAGTGCAAGTTTGCCCCGTTTTACAGATGAGAAACTGAGGATTGCAGTGATGAAGTGACTTACTTGTCTGGGGTTACAGATTGCCTTTCTTTATTATTTCTCTTTTTTGAGGGGAGAGGGGTAATTTATTTAGTTACAATTGTATTTAGCTCTCTTGTACTTTTGTTGTCTGAAGTGTTTGCAAAGCAAATCATCTGTTCAAATCTGGTTTTCTTTGTAGGAATGCCTCAAATTTCTCTTTTGAAATTGAATGTCCATCTTTTTTCATTGATGATTAGGCTCAGGTTTGCAAGGTATGTCACCATAGGTTGTATCTTGAATTCCTTTGCTCTTTGGAACACATTATTCTGTTCCCTCTTACGGTTTTTGGTGGGTACAGAATCGTCCTGGGTTATTCCATTTTCTTTTCTTTTTCAATTGAAGGTCTTTCTCCTGATCACTTGCAGAATTTATTGTTTGTCATTGAAATTAATTAAATTTAACTACTATATGTCTTGGAGTTTGCAGCCTAGGATTTTCTTCTTTATCTTCCGGAGATGCTCTCTGGATTCTTTCAATTGGCACTTTGTTTCTGTGATCAGAAGTTCTGGGCTATTTTCTTGCATTAGTTTATGTATTGGGGTGTTCAAGTGTTTGACATTTATTCTTCTGGGAGATTTATAATCCTTAAGTTGTCTCTATACATCCTCTCTTTGAGGTCAATATGTGCTCCTTTGCATAGAGAGTAGGTCTCCTTTTAAAATTATTGCTTTTTGCTTTTCTGAGGTAGCTCAGGTGGTACAGTGGATAGAGCACTGGATAGAGTGAACCAGAATTCAAATGTGACCTCAGACACTTACTAGCTGTGTGACCATGGGTAAGTCACTTAGCTGCTGTTTGCCACAGTTTCCCCATTTGTAAAATGGGGATAATGCCTACCTAATAATACCTACCTCACAGGGTTGTTGTGAGGATCAAATGAGATTATGTTTGTAAAGTGCTAAGCAAAGTCAAGCAAAATGTGAATCCACAGTAGCCATATCCAAAAATGTACGTTTTGGTACTTTCTGTCCATGACGTCTCCATCAGGAAGTGGGTAATGTGCTTCATCCTACATTCTCTGGAGGCGTGGCCAGTCACTGCCTTGATAAGAGTTTTGAAGTCTTTCAGAGTTGTTTTTCTTTACAGTGTTACTGTCCTTGTATAAATTACTCTCCTGGTTCTGCTCACTACACTGTGTGCCAGTTCATACTACTCAGAATTCTCTGAAATCGTCTTTTATAATTTCTCATGGCAAAATCATATTCCATTGCATTCATATAACATATTTTGTTGGCCATTCTCCACCTGTCTAAGAGGTGATCTAAGGTACCCTCTTAGATGACTAGTTCTTTCATTCCCCCTGCCCCCACTTTTGACCCTTACTTCAGGGTCAGGAAGCTAGTTTTGCTTGTGTGTATGTGTTGTGTTCAACATTCCTCTGTCCGTTTCAGATGTGAGGTAGTTCATCTCATGCCCACTGCTCCACCCCTTTTTCCTTGTTTGTGTACTCATCTCATGCTTTCCAGTTATGAGAAATCAAACAATTCCTTCCACTTACTCAAATAAATTTCCTTTCTGGGTTTCTTTGTCTTTTTGTGTTTGTATTTCAGTGGTCCTACTCAGGTTTTGTTGTTTTGGTTTTTTTTAATCAGAAATGTTTGAAAGTTCTTTATTTCACTAGAGATCCATTTTCTTTCCTTTTAGAAATATACCCAGCTCTGCTGGGCAAGTTAGTCTGGGCTGTATAGGCCTAGATCCTCTCTCTGCCTTTTGAAATATTGTATTCCCAAATCTCTTTCTTGTTTCTTAATAGAAGGTACCAGGTCTTAAATCATCCTGACTTGATTGGTAGTTGAACTGCTTCTGATTATATGTTTGCAGTATTTTTCTTTGACTTGGGAATTTGGCTGGATTTTGGCTATAGTATTCCTGGGATTTTTACTTTGGGGGTTCCTATCAGGAAGAGATTGGTAGATTATTTCTACTTCTACCCTCTGGTAGCTCTAGACTGTTTTGATTTATGATATCTTGCAATATTGAGTCTGGACTTTTTTTTTTTTTTTGGTTAAACCATGATTTTTTTTTTTTCAGGGAGTCCAGTGGTTCTTAAATTATCTCTCCTCTTCCAGGTCCATGTTTTTGATATTAGATATTTTATATTTTCTTGTATTTTTTCAATCTTTTAATCTTATTGCAATGTTTCTTGCTTTCTCATGGAGTCATTGATTTCCATTTGGTTTATTTTAGTTTTCAGAGATTCCTCTTCCTTGATAAGATTTACCACTTTCTCTTCTAAGCTACTTATTGTCTTTCCAGTTCTTTCCTCAGAAGCTTTTATTTCACTTTTGAAAAATCTCTTGCTTAATTTCTCCTAAGTACTTATGTAGTCTTTGTGGAAAAAATCCATTTTTCCTCTGAGTCTCTCCTGGTAGTTATTCTGAAGTTAATCTCTCCTTTTCCTGGATCTCTAGATTTGCAGTTTAATTGTCAATAATTGGCAGGTGTTTTCTTTGATTGACTCAACTCCGCAGCTGTAGTTCCTGGACTGAGGATTTGTGGTAGAACCAGGCTCTTTTCCCAGCATGGTCTTGCCCTGCATCCCCTGGATTCTTGTGCTGACCTCCACTTCCCAGAGTCTGATTCCCTGGGATCTTTCAGGGCCAGAGCACTGGATCTTCAGGGCCCTCTTTGGCATCTCAGGACAGTGTTCAGGATGTCTGACCCCTGGGTTTCAGACCCTGCCTTTCTGGATTCGAGTACCGCAGTGCCAGGCTGTCCACTGTGCTGCTGCCTGCTGCTCCCTCCCTGGGGCTCCCAAGGACCGCGCCCCAGGGTTTTCTGACTATTCTGGGGCTTGTTTAGGGCAATCCTGTGCGCTTGCAGTGGACTTGCAGGCTACATATCTCATCTCCAGACATGCTGGACTTGTAGGCAAATTTTTTGCGTAGCTCTGGGTGGAAGAGATCACTTACTATAGTTTCTCATTTGGTTTCTTGATCATTTTTCAGTCTGGTGTGAACTGAGTGGTCTGCTTACCATTCAGGCAGCCATCAGTGGCAGAAAGCCCCCATACTCCCACAGTTAAGCATTAACTATTCAGAGCAAACTGAGAGGCATTGACTTTTTTAAAAGAATGTTTGGTTTATATTTGTACCCCTTTGAAGAAAAATTTACATTTGGTATTCTTTTTAAAAAAGGCTTCAGGAGGTGGCACTCCTGCTCCAGTGGTTCATAGCCAGCCTCGGCCAGCTGTCACACCTGCTGCTTCTGCTGAGCTCCTCTCTGCCGCATCCACTCAGGGGGTGAGAGCACTCACTCCTATCCCAGCATCCACTGTGGCCATGACCAGCCTGACCCCTGTGCAGGCTCAGACAAGGTCGTTAGTGACTCAGGTAACACAAGGTAACAACTGGGTTTTCTTACTCCTTTACTTGTAGAATAGATCTAAAAAGGGCTTGAAAAAATAGAAACGTTAACTTTGAACATGTAGAGTGACCACAGCTATTTATTAGCTGTGCAGATCATTTACTTTCATTGTGTCCGCAACAGAATATAGGACATGCATACTGGTTTCATTGCTGTATGTAAACGTATGATAAAGGGAAGCCAGGAAACCATCTTTTATCTGGAAATTATTTTTCTTTATCTTTAGCACATGTTTGTGTCTTCTAAACTACCTCAAAATTTCCAAACTTTTCCAAAGTTGAATCATCCTTCCTAGAGTAGAATCCTATCTATCATAAGCTAAGGTTTTACCTACAGATTCACTAATTTTATCACCCCTCAAAATATAGATTTGGGGGTTTCTTTTCTTTTCTTTTTTGGATTTGAGCACTTCTCTCTTTTCTTTGCAGGGACAGCCACAGGAGTTCAGCTTTCCAGCAAAACCATCACTCCTACCCACTTTCAGCTTCTTAGGCAGCAGCAGCAGCAGCAGCAGCAGCAGCAGCAGCAGCAAATAGCAACTCAGGTGTGGGTCCCAATATTTCAGGGCAAGTCATAGGCTGGTGCAGTTTCCAGGCCCAATAAAAACCGCAGGAAAGGTATCCTAGCTTAGAAAGTCCTTGTTGTCAGTAGAATGGCTTTAGTGATAAGAGGTCAAATGGGTATTAATGAGAACCCGTACTAGAATAGTGGTGGGAGTGGAAGGAGAGAGGATTGTATATCTGCTGTAAGAGATTTTAGGAGATAAAATGAACCCTTGGACTTCTGAACTGTTGGGGTAGAGAGGGAAGGGAGAGAGGATGGAAAGACAAGAAGGTTTCACACAAAATGAATGAACAAGCATTTGGAACAGAGCGCTTCCCTTGTTCCAAGCACTGGACTGAGGACTGGGGATAGAAACACAGAATGTCATTTTGGGGGAGACAATGCATATGGGGTTCAACTCAGGGCAGATGTAGAGGCTGGTGGTCCTCAGGATCTGGTAGAAGGGGGATAGCAAGATACAGGGTTCTTTCAGATGCACAGCATCAGGGGAGATGATGATGCCCAGGGGTCTGGAACATGGTGGTGGCAGAGCAGACAGTAAGGCTCAGTGGTTTTCCCTCTTACTGGAAAGGTTCTAACTACTGAGGCTTTGCTCATCCAGGTGTGTGAGTGGTGGCCATATCCTTCCTGTGGAGGGGAAGTGAGGTGGAGGAGCCCAATCTATAAATGCTGGGAAAGGTGAAGTGGGCAAAGAGTCAAGGGGCAGTGGTGGCTTTGTTGGGGTTAGTATCCCTACGGGAAAGAGAAAGGAGAAAGAGGCATTGGTCGGAAGGTCCGATGGGCAAGCTCTCTGTCTTGCTGGCACCTGTGGGATCTGGTGGTCTGGGGTAGAGGAGAATACTCACTGATGCCAGGCACTCATGGGGATCTGAGGTAACAGTAGGTAACAAGTGGATTTTCTTTATTCCTCTATCTGTACAAGGTATCTAAAGGGACTCAGAGAGTTATAAAGTGTCATACAGATAGCACTATTAATGTGTATTCTGTACACAGAATCTAAAGTTATTTATTTCTTAATGAAGTCAGAAGGAGGAACAAATTTGGGGGAATAGAGAATGAATCACTTATGGAGCGATCCTTAGTATGACTTTTTTTATTTTTATTTTTAAACTAACAGTCACTTGCTAACAGATTATTAAAAGACGGTGCTGTAAGCAAAAGCCCATCAACTTTTTGTTTGCTTCGCTTAGCTCTCCAGATGACCTTCATCTTCCCGTTATTTTTGTACTTCAAGAGTGCATAATTTCATCATTTAGGATGCTTCCTTCACTCCTGCAGATTTCAGTCCCATAATGACTTGGTAGAAGTTCTGTGTTTGTGTTGGGGTGGCAGAAATGCATCACTCTCTATGGCCAGCCTGGTAATGAGCTTCTCCCAACTTAATGAGGCTGGTCCTTGGATGATGGACATATAATCTGTCACTAGACCCATACTCGAAGACTTCAGATTGGTAGGACCCACAGAACATGCTCTCAGCTGGTGACACAACCTCAGAGGTGTCTTGGAGCAGCTTGTGCCAACTGATTGTTAAATTTTTAGTGTGAGCATTTACACTTTGGAAATCAGCAAATGCTACAAATCAGGGCTTGATTTATTGTTTTATTAATTGTGTAGACTTAACACAGTGATGGAAAAAATGTTAATAATGCAGATTAACCTTAGAAGTATGTTGTGAGTACATCCCCTTCACCTCCACGCCCCCCCCCGCAAAGAACTGGTTGTTAAACATTTACCAGTATATCCTTGGGAATAGTATCAGAGTGGAGGTCACTCAAGAAGCCCCGAGAAACCTTTCATGTTTATAAAGAATTATTTGGTGATAACATAGATAAAAATACTTGATAAAATTAAGTCAATATCAGGGAGCAGCTAGGTGGCGCAGTGGATAGAGCACTGGCCCTGGAGTCATGAGGACCTGAGTTCAAATCTGACCTTAGACACTTACTGGCTGTGTGACCTTGGGCAAGTCACTTAACCCCAATATCCCTCACCAAAAAACAAAAACAAATAAGTCAATATCACTCATTGATAAAAACAAAAATGATTAATGATAAATAAGTTTGCATAAAATGAAGAACTGCTGACATTTTAAGTGTGGCTGGGCTTGCAGTTGATTGAAGGTTTCCTGTACATTAAACAATTGATATACTAAACCATTAATTAGTCAAATCAAGTGTATTACCCAAATATTAAAAATTTCATGCCAGTAGGGAATGAATAGATTTGAAAGTCCATAATCAGTTAAAATGTTCATTTCCTATTTAGACTATTGCTGATTAAAGACACAGGCAGTCATTCTATATCCATGAATATCAGTTGCCTTATGATATTAAGACTAATGTACCTATAGCAATATAGTATCTTGTCTTAATGTCTCTATTCTTCATTATGTAAAAACATGTATGGTGTATTTTAATATACACACATATATATGTATAAATATATACAAACACACACACACACATATATACACACATATATATATACACACATACATACATACACACACACACATATGGAATTGTGGGTACAAGGATCAATTTATTGAATTCTCAGCCTGCCAAGTATTCATAAGGAACAACATGGGAGTTACATAAGTGTTGGCAACGCTCAGTAAAACAGAAGAAAATGAATGTTCTCGTCTCTCTGTAGGAACACCTGATCAAACTGCAGAAGCATAAACTGCAGCTCGCTTCCCAGCCCACGCCCCAGCAGCCGCCTCCGCCAGGACCACAGACAGCTCCAGCGCCTCCTCCACTGCCCCCTCTGCTGCCGCCTCCAGCACAGTCCCCCCAGCTCACTGCGGTCCAGACCCCCAGGCCTGGAGCCATACTGGCTGGCACCACCGTGGCCAACCTCCAAGTCACTCGCCTTGTGAGTTCTCCATCCCTCGTGTTCAGAGCAGCTTTTCAAGTAGACTGATTCTGGCCAAACTGGCCTTGTCTCTGGGCCTTTGTACTGGCCATTCCATGTGGCTGATGGCCTGACCCTTCGTCTCGGTGTCCCATCTGCAGATCAGGCCTTTGAACCCCCAATCACTAGTGCGCTCCCTCTCACACTACCTTGCATCTAGCTACTTTGCCTGTGGTTGTACTTAATTAACTTTACCTTTATGCTGCACATGTGTGATTATGTCCTTGTTATCTCTCTTGTCAGATCGTTTGCTCCCTGGGAGGAGGGGTTGTTTCAGTCTTTGGTCTTGTGTCCCCAGAAGCCAGCTCAGTGCCTGGCACGTTGTAGGAGCTTCAGAAATACTTGTTGATTGCTCGATTCCAATCTTTAAAGACTCGTGACAGATCCAAGGCACTGGGAAACTAACATAACCCCTGCTTTTTCCCGTGCAGACCCGTGTGGCCACTTCCCAGCTTCCGGCTCCAGGACAGCCTGCCCCTCCTGCCAAACCTCCTGGGGCGTCATCGCCGGCAGTCACAGCCCTCCCAGTGACCAGGACAGGAACTGGGGGGGCTCTCAGCCAGCCCCAGAAAGCCACAGGTGCTTGACCGGATCTTCAGGCATTTTGGTCGCTTAGCTTTAAGATGTGAAGGGACTCATTTCCACAATGTGTATCAGGCCAGTTAAAGCCCTTCAGTGTGGAGCTTGTTGGTTTTGTTTTTTCATCAGTGCAGGCCCTTCTTTGAATGTAGTCCACGGCCTGCTGAGCTTTTGCTCTCTTAAGAATGGGAGACAGAACCAAAGCATTTTCCTGTGAAAGGAGAGCTTGGGTTTAACCAATGGAAAGCTGTGGACTGCGGTGGGGAGGTGGGGGGAAGAGAGGAAGGCCTGTTCGCTTTCCTGTTCAGTCGTTGGTTTCAACTCCCATTTTCTGAACAAATGAGCAAAATGCTAGAGAAAATCCACCTCCTGTAATACGGACTGGCATTCTTGCATGCTAAGTGCCATTGTTGTTTTTCTTATATAGGACCAACAGCAGTTGCTCAGCCATTGCATGTCCAACAACTTCTGAAACTCAAAAACCACCAGCAACAGAAAGTCATTCAGCCTCAGAGTCAAGCGACTGTCCAGCAGAAGGTAGAGTTATTCTCTGAGCCCCTTAATGGGTACGGGTATGGGCTTCTCTTGACATACTATAGAGGCTGTGAATTTTACTGCATTATGGGAAGTTTGTACCATTCCCAGGAAAACCTGCAGGGTTCTTTTGGGCCCCTCCAGGATCTCTCTCTCTTTCTCCAAGCTCTCTCCCTCCCTCCCTTCTTTCACCCTCTCCTCTCTCTTCTTTCCCTCCCTCCCCCTCAAGATCCCCCTTCTCTTTCTTCCTCTCTCTCCCCACTCCTCTCCCTTTTCTCTGCCTCTCCTCTCTCCTTTTCTCTCTTCTTCTTTCTTCTCTTTCTCTCCCTTTTCTTTTTTCACCCCACCCCCTCCCTCCCTCTGTCTTTCCCACCTTTTCTTTTGTGGATATTAACACACTTGTAGAGTCAGAGTTTAAATAATTCTCATTGATATTTGTCATATTTTCTGACTTTTACTTTTTCTTTCTGAATCAAGTCCTTAATTTAGAAATATAGATTTGACATTATTTTGAGCAGATTCCCTGGCCTAAAATTATAATCTACATTATAATGTGTGTGTGTGTGTGTATATGTAATATATAATGCTACGTTACGTATTTCCCAGAACCTCCTCTGCAGACAACTGTTTTGTTCTCTAGATCAGTGCACAGCAAGTCACTGTCCAGGCCCAGCAGCAGAAAGTGGCTTATGCTCCTCAGCCCAGCATTAAAACTCAGTTCCTGACGACCCCTCTGTCCCAGACCCCAAAGCCCACAGGAGCCCAGCAAGTGCCAGCCCCATTACAGGTACGGCAGTGGTGTCACTGTACCCCGAAGGTCTCAAAGGTAATGCCCCCAAAGGACAGTCAGGCCAGTGTGCCATCAAGGTGCAAACTGTGCCTCTGGGAATGACCTTGCCCTGCTCTTCTTTACTCCTGCTGTGTCAGTCACAGGGAATTAAGGACTCCTCCTATCCCCTGGCCTTGAGATCTGGGGCTCAGGAATGGAGACAAGAGAAGGTTCAGAGGCCGTAGCAGAGGGGATGGGGCTGTAAGGAAGTACTCCATCACTGTAGGCCTTTTAAGTGCAGGCCGGATGGCCCCTTGTTAGGGACATCTAGGGGGAATTCCCCCTCAGGCATAGGGTAGTCTCATTGGCCTCTGAAGCCCCTTCTTACTTTGAAATTCCAATTCCCTTATTGTATTAACCTGCCCTCATACTTCTTTAAGGTGGCAAAGATTCCTCAAGTTGTTCAGCAACAAACTACAGTGACCAATATTCAACAGATGGTCTCTGTTTCCCAGCAGGTAAGTTTCAGAAATTACTGAAAGTACCTGACTACTGTCTTTGTCTACAATGTTCATTCCATTACCAAAACGCAGTCCATATTCTAGTTGTCTTGGTCACTGTGCTGTTCCACACTGTTTCCCTCCTAGCCTTCCCACTTCCCACTTCTCGCCTCTCTGGTGGAGTGCTGGCTCCGTTCTCCCACTCTTGGGTCTGTTTCCTCCATGCTGCTCCCTTCTCTGGGAATAGTCTCCCCTTTGCCATCTGGCAAACTACTTCTCTCTCCCTTATTCAAACCTCTCCTCAAAATTTCTTCGGGGGAGGCTTTCCTAGGCCACCATAGACTCTCAGAAGATGGTCAGTGATGGGGACTCTGAACTGCTGGACCCTTTCCTCTTTCCGTTTGTTTTCCCACTGGACTCCACTTGTTTTGTCTTCTGTCTCTGTTATCTTTTTGTTGTAGACTGGAAGTCCTTGGGGCAGGAGTCATGGCTTTTATTGTCCAGCACCTAGCATAGTATTGACAGTCAATAAATGTTAAGTAATAATCCAGTGCTGTGTTTTGCTGCCATCTGTTAAAGGTAATAAGTCTGAAGGCACAAATGCTAGAACTTTGAGGTCAGCTGGCCAGATTTCTTTTTAAGATGCTGTTTTTTTGTGTAGGCTGTGTCTTAAGTGGTGAAGAACCCTAGACTGAGTCTGTTTTCAGTAGTCTTGACAAATGAATCAGATCTATTCAACTGTGTAGCAGTGAGTCATTCAGATCCAAAAATAAATTCAGTAGTAGATAGGCACAGTCTTAATTTGTTTTGGGAATGCTAGGCATTTCAGCTTGAGCTAAGCTCAAGCACCTAATTATTTGGGGGGGGTTCAGTGGGGAGACGCAGACAATGGCAGTCAGTGTTGGTGCCCAGTTTCTTAGTGTGTCCTCATCCTCCTTTTTTTTTTGTTCTTTTTTTTTTCATCCTCTTCACTATTGGTAAACAGTACCTAAGTATGAGGGCTAGTAAATGGGATTTTACCTCAGTGAGCTTGACTAGGCTGTTTGCTCCCAGAGGGAGCAAATGAACTCTGGGCCCAAGCCTTTTAATGTGGAACCATCTACTTGTCCTTTGTCCCGTCCCCTTGAATCTTTAGGTTCAGCCTCAACCACAAACTGTGACTATGTCCCAGACGGCGGCCGGCCCACACCAAGTACAAGTGCTTCCTGCAACAACAGTGACTCCCCAGGCAGTTCAGCAGAAACTTATCCATCACCAAGTCGTGACCCCTGCCACGCCACAGCTGCAGGTCCCAGGGGGACCGAACCCTGGACAGGTTCCCCCGGCCTCCGAAGGGCCAAGTCAGCAATGCAAAGGGCAGATGCGGATGTCAGCGGTCAGATTAAAGGCCCTGCCCAAATCCAGCTGAAGGGGTGCCTGCATACAGCCAGCCAGAGGGAATTTGGAAACGCCATTATAAAGCACCTTTTAAAAGTGACATTTTAATCTATAACTGTATGCAATTGGCGACTTCTTCAAAGATGACTCTTATTCTTATTGGACCATCATTTCTAAAGTATTGATGCAAACTAGATAAAGAATGTCAGCTTTCTGTTCTTTTCCAGACCTTGTCAGAAACATTTTCCATCCTCTCAAAGTGGATGGTCTACCATGGCAGCCCCTGATATTATAGGCCACTCTGTTCAGAAGTAGGATGGACTGGCCTGGGCTGCAAGCTTTCTGGGTGAAACTGGCCCCCCTCCCCTTCCACAAGCAGTCCTGCCTAGAACAAGTCTGGGTGTAATGTGGTCCTTTAAATCTGTAGTCCTTCAGTGTGACCATCTGCGCCTAGCACTGCTTTGCACATTAGTAGGTGCCTAATAAATGTTTGTTCAATTGAATCTGGATGTATAGTTAAGATTTTAACAAAAGTTCATCTTCCATTCTTGTAATTCTTTTGAACTGTTAGTTCTGTGTACATTTCCTGAAGCTGTGTGTATGTGTGCGTGTGTGTGTGTGTGTATGTGTGCGTGTTTGCTTTCATTCTTCACTTTGTGATAATGGTTATTCTTGGAACGTAATGAGTGTGTTGATCTAGTTCTATGTATAGTAAAAACTGTAACCTTTTTGTAAAAGGAGTATTCACTTTGTATCTTGGAGAATTTCCTATTTGTCTAGTTTGATACTTCCAGTTTGGGAGAGTTTTTAACCGCTGGGGTTTAATTTAGGTTTCATTTGCTTTTGTGATGTTTCTGTGTTCAGTATAAAATCTATTCAGCCTTCAGCTGGGGAAGAGAGAAGAGTAAACAAAACCCAAGATTAATTCTGAATTGTGCAAAGAGTATGCTTTTATATGATTATTTTACTAAAGTGGATAAGAATAACGAATGTATATTCAGGTAGACGTTTGGAGGATGAGGTCACAGTCCAAGACTATCCTAAAGGAGCCTGCCTCATTTTTAAAGAAATGATACCATACAATATAGGGTCCTAAGACTTCTCCACATATGAACCTTCTGCAAATAAAGCTCGCTTGTGGAAGAGGCCCAAAGAGCTCCTCTTAAATTGGTCCTGCCTTTTGGTTTGACTGTGGCACATGTGACAGCAACAAGGATTTGTTCCATTACGTTTCATAAAGTGCATTTTTTCCCCTGCAATATGGGATTATTTGATGTTTTGGTGGTGGTTTAATTAAAAATAAAAGCATTTTTACTTTATGAAACACCTTTAAAGACATGACAGCATTATTGGGATTAGGTGAAATGTCATGGCAATGCAAGAGACAGGGCTTCTGAGATTCAAGTAGGAAATACCATGTCCAGTGGTTCTGGTCTAGGTCCAAACTGTTAGGTCTTCTGGGCATAGGAATGTTTTCTGGGCTGTGTCCCTTCTCTGGGTCACTCAGGTCAAACATTTTCCTGACTGTGAAACCACTCTTTGGTACCCATTTATCTTTCAGGACTTTCTAGATGGGCAGGCAGTGGGTAGGCTCAAGGTGCCATCTGAGTTGGTGAAACTTGGCAACAAAAGGAAGAAACATTTTGCATCCCTGGCATACTGCTGCCCGTTTCAGAATCATGCCAAGTTAGCTTGTTTACCGTTTGGAACATTCAGCTCTGTGTCCCGCACAAATACCGCACGGTCTGCCGCAAAGACGGAAACACCATTCTTAACTTGAAAAAAAAAATCTCTCTCCCCCAGTGGTCAGCTGGTACTAGGAAGGCAGGGCCAAGTATGAATTACTGATGAATGTGGGCGATTGTACTTGCTTTGTGGGGCTGTATGGAATTGTGATGTATCCTACCAAACAGAGAGTGTAATAAAGTGTACATTTTGATAGTTGGTGGCATTCTTTCCAGTTTAATATGGTGTGCAGGGGAAAATCTGTAATTTTTAGAAACTGATGATGAATAAACAGCCTGGAGGCACCCTGGGATTCACAAAGTTTGCCTCCCCCTCATCCTGCAGCTCCTTGCACATGACAGGCACTTACTGACGTGGGTTGAGAGTTGACTCGAACCCAGCCTGATCGCCTTAATCGTCCCATAGGATGGACGTGGTTTCCATTTCTGAAGTCCCTTGACCTTGTCTCTGTGACGGTCCTGACCACCTCCGTGATCTCTGGCCCCCAGCTGCGCTGGTATCTGAAGTTTAGGTGTTCAGGCCATATGCCACCGCTTGGCCAGGAGGATGTCCCCTCCTCTGCATTCATCCAGAACCACCCTGGACGTATCCCATTTTCTCACTTCACTTGAGATCGGTACTCAGTACTTGTTTCTATCAAAACAAGTACAAAGACTTGTTTTCTTTTCTTTTGCTTTTTGGTGAGGCAATCGAGTTAAGTGACTTGCCTAGGGTCACACAGCTTCATGAATGTCAAGTGTCAGAGGCCGCATTTGAACTCAGGTCCTCCTGACTCTAAGGCTGGCACTCTATCCGCTGTGCCATCTAGCTGCCCCGTGTTTTCTTTTTAAAATTAAGTTCTCCTACCCCATCCCCACTATGATTGGTGGCCCAGCAATTACTGGGCTTCACGGCTCGTTTTCAGGAGGCAGTTTCAGACAGTGATGATCCCCGCACATCTGTGGCAGCAGGCACACACCCGTCCCCAAGGTCCAGTGGATCAGCAGCACAATGCCTCCTTGGGCTTAGCCCAGCGCAAGCCATCCATCCTCTGCCAGACTCAGGCCTTCTTTTGTTTCCATTCGTTCTGTGAAGACAAAAGCCAGGTTGAGAAAAGAAGGCAGGGATCAGGTCTCCCCAGAGCAGCATGCTTGACACTGAGGGGACAGGGCAGAGCCTGCTGCAGTACCTTCCTGCCTAGGAGACTAACCCAGCAGGCTTGCTGACCACCCTTGCCTTCTTTGATGGTGGTTCTCCCTGGGGAACCAACTCTGCTGCTTTGGCCTTTTCCAGGTGGGTAAGACCAGCCCTTCTTTGTGGCTCTCCTCAGGTGGCCTCCTGAGGCATCCATTGCTCTGAGGCTCTGTGCTCCCTTTTCTGGTGAAGTCCCAGGACCCCAGACCTTGGGTACGTTGGTAGGTAAGGCTCTTAGCCCTGGGCAGCTGGGTTGTTGCTAAACTCCCAAAGGAATGCTATGAAGTAGGAGTGTCCTTCAGGTACGCTGCCTAAATCCCTGGTTTGGCTTTGCTTACTTGGTCATTACCAGGTGTGAGAAGCTGTGGCTGCTATATTCCCTGCTCCCCTGGCTTGGGAAGCTGGCCAGCCCTGTGGCTGCTGCAGATGGCCCCCCCCCGAGCCCTTACCCGGATGGTTTTCTGGAGCTCGGACAACGCTTCCTCATACTGAGGCACCAGGGACTTGAGGTGCTCACTGCGGATTAGATGCTTTCCCAGCTCTGGAGCTCTTGCCTCTCTCAGCATCTGAAGGAATTTCTGCTCCTGGAGATGAGAACAGTGCCGGCCAGGAGAGAACTGGGGTCGGTCTTCCCTCAAGTCATTCCTCATAGGTAACCAGCTACTAGGAACAGATTTTTCTCTCCCAGGATACAGACCCTGACACAAGGAGTCTGGGGCACACGTGGGGAAGGCAGCAGGGATGGGGACAGGACTTGAGTCCTCACGGGGCTTACCTGCACTTTCAGGAGCAGAGTGAATGCCAGCCCTGTATTCCCGGCTCTGGCTGTTCTGCCTACCCTGAGATCAGACACAACATGGAGGCAAGTGCCCTGTCATTCCAGTTCAGGAATGGGGCTAGGTTAGTAACCCATAACCAGAACCCCAAGAAGACTGGGCTCTAAAGGAAGAGGGACAGAAATACCCTGTCCCCGATGGCCCCACACCCCTTTACCGATGCACATAGGTCCTGATGTACTGAGGGGCATCATAGTTGAGGACAAGTTTCACTCCCTTCACGTCGATGCCTCGAGCAGTGGCGTCTGTGCTGATCAGGCTGTAATGAGGTCAAGGGAACAAACACTGCCCCACAGCCCCACTCTTCCCAGGCTGGACACCAAGCACCCCCTGTCACAGGCCTAGCTCACTGGGTCCATACTGGGCTGTACTGACAGTGGAGGGGTCCGGGGGGGCTGCCAGTTTAAGGACAAACAGCGAATGACCAGGGCTGAGCTGGTACCTGCATTCTTACAGCATCCCCAACCCAGGGGCCAGTTCTTTGCAGGCCCACCTTTCTGTGTGCTCTGCCCTTGGTCCACCAGCCCCCTGCCTCTGTAATACTCACAGCTGAATCTTGCCCTGTTCAAACTGCTTCAGGATCACCTTCCTCTGGCCAGGTCCGAATCTGGAGGAGAACTCAGCCACAGGTACCCCCCCAAAGGCCTTGACCAGCAAGAACAACCTGCAGAGAAGTGAAGGAGGTGGTGAGTGGAGAGCGCACTCACCCCCACGGCACCTCCTGTGGCCTCCTCTGTGCCTTCTGACCCTCACCTGTGTGAGACCTCCCGGGAGTTGGTGAAGCACAGAACCCGTGAGAACTTCATGTTCCGCATCAAGTGTAGGATGGCCAGTGGCTTGGAGTTGAGGGTGCAGGGCACGTAGAAATGCTGTGGGAGACACGGAGAGAGCTCGATGAGACTCACATGGTGATTTCTCACCACCCTATTCCACCCACTCTTCTCAGCGAGGGACTTGAAGCTGCTCAGATTCCTTTCCCTTTTCCCTCAGGGTCCTGGCAGGGTGGCCAGCCTCTGCCCCCTCCCTCCTTCTCCCTCTCAGGATCTTCCCCTGAGCCCTGGGAGGCCCCACTCTCACCGAGAGCCCTGCAGGGAAGGCATACTTCCCCTCCCCGTCCTGCATGGTCCCTGGCTGAGCTCCGGATCCATGGCTCTCCGGGCCAGTGGAGAAGAGCCGGGGCTGGTAGAGGCCCAACTCCTGAAGCTTCTCAGGATTCCGAGTCAGCGTGGCTGAGAACAGCAGCTTCTGGAGGGGCATCTGAGGCTGGCTCGTGCTGGAAGAGACAGAGCAGAGTGTCCGTGTGGGGTCTGGAACGAGGCTATCAGCTGCCCACTGCAGGCTGGGTCTGGAGATAGCAACACTGCCAATCCCTGCTCTTCTGTGCCATTCTTCCAAGTTCCTCCCCCCAACTGAAAAAGGAAATTTCCACCACGAGCAGGACTCAATGGCTGGCTGGCACGTGCACTTCTTCCCTTCCTCCTCTCCCCACCAGGCCTGGCTCTTTTCTGAAAGGGGACAGGTGACAACCTTTGTTTAATTGAAATGACCAATCATGGTCCCAATCTCCTGAGGAGGTAGGTGGTAGGATGTGGATTACTGGGTAGAGAAAATCCAGCCCTGTTCCAGTACCTGGCGGCAGTTATAGTTCGGGGTTCTACCCTCTGGAAGAGTGGGCTGGAGCCTGGGGAGCCGTCACCCTGGAAAACTGCTTTCACCACCCGAGGCAGCCAGGACTGGTGCATGCTGTCGATCATGCGGTCGGCTTCATCGATGATCTGCAGAGTGGTGGATGGCCGTGCTCAGAGGAACCCTGGGGCTCCTCATTGACAGGGCCCGAGCTCCCAGGAACGCTCCAGCTCATAAGCACTGAGGTCTCCCAGCCACCCCGTGCCTCCCCCCACCAGCAACCAACCAACAGGGAATACTGTGCTCAGTGCTCCAGTGGCCACTCTGGTCATTATACCCAGCTAGGCCACCCCAGGCAGCAGACAGAAGCCCAGGCACTGACCCAGACTAGGTCTGCAGCTGACAAGGCAGGTCCCAGGCTGGGCTGACTTACCAGAAAGCGCAACTGCCTGAGGCTAAATCCTGGCGTCTGGTCAATGTGGTCCACCAGCCGGCCAGGGGTGGCCACGACAATGTCTGCCAGGCTGCAGTACCCTGAGTCCCTGCAACACCGTACAACACCACTGTGACTGGTGACCGAGTCTGGTTCAAGATGGGAGGAGCTCTCCACTGGCCTTGGAAGGGCCACTCTAGCCCTGAACTTCCCCCAGAAGAGGCACAATCATAGACGCCCTCTTTCACAGTCCTCACAACAGCCCCCGAGGGTCCCAGAAGGGTCTGACATTAGACCCAGTGAAGCATCTTTAGTGTGGGAGGAAGACCAGGTGGGCTCTCTTGTGGGATAGGCCTGCTTGTGGAAGGGTGCAGGCATTGTTCAAGGGATGAGAGGCAGGGAACTGGGTGCCAGGAACTCAATTTCTGAGCTGACAAGGCCGGGGACACGCGGAACGTGCCTGGCCAACATCAGCCAGAGAGGGAGGGCTGGTTCCACTGGTCTATGGGGCCTGACACAAGTCAGCATGGATGCAAGAAAACCTACGTCTTCTGGACGAGAATCTCCTGTTCCTTTGCTAGAGATTTCTGCCCTGTGATCTGGGCGATGCGCAGAGCTGTGCCATCGGCATAAACGTTGAACACTTTGCTCACCTGGAGGGAGGGAGTGGGTTCAGCGCTAGCAAGCATACAGGATCATCTCTAGGGAGCGCAAGCTCCTTGAGGTAAGGACCGTTAGCCTTTCCCACTTACATCCCCAGCAACCAGTTCAGTGCGCAGCACCAAGCAGACATTTAATAAAAGCCATCGATGGACTAGCCAGCATCAGGCCACAGTCCCCAAGAGTTGAATGTGTGAACAAGAGCTGAGCAGGGGCAGCGGCTGGGCTCTGTGGGCAGAAAGTCTCCTGGAGACAAACACTATGAGGATTCAGCTCCCTCCACAAGGAGCCATCCACGCGACGCTCCAAAAGCAATACTTTCAGCCAAATAAGCAGGGACAGTAAGAGCCTATGTCCTAAATGCCTTTGGGAGTCCAGTGAAGCCTCCCCTTCTCACAACATTTTTAGAGCATAAAATAAAATACACAGGATTCCAATGAAAACCAATGATATTTAAATAAAAATGTAACTTTTTTTTCCCATCCAACTTCATGGACTCCCTAAAAGCTAACCACAGAGCCCCAAGGGAGTGGGGGCCTACAGAGCCCAGGCTAAGTACCCCTGGATTGGAGGGAGTAAGGACTTCTGGGCCAAAGCAGCACAGCAAACCAGAGAGAACAAAGGACCACTAACCTGCTGCGCCAGCTCCTTCGTTGGCAGCACCACCAGGGCCCGGATGTGGCACACTACCCGCTCCAGCAGGACCTGGGGACAAATCCAGAGAGGCTTCTTCAGCCAAAGTCCCTCAAGAAGGCTGCCTTCCTGCTGACCCCCCGGCTAAGCCCTTCCCTGTTCAGTCGGGGCCTGTGGCCAGGAACAACTCAGCAACCCTCTGGAGGTGGGTCCCCCTAGACCAGCAAAGCTCCTTGCCCCTCTGTCCCAGTCTGCTTACCTGGATCACGGGGATGACAAAGGACAGTGTTTTTCCACTGCCTGTTGGGGCAGACACACAGATGTCACTGGGCTGGTAGCCACCCCTCCCCACCAGGAATCCATGGGATGCACTCTCCAGGAGGGCAGGAATCACTGCTGCTTGAACTGGACAGAGCAGAGAACAAGATGGCGGCTCAGGAGGAAACAATAACAATGCCAACAACAGAAACAACAGCTGATGCTTACCTGTCAAGTGCTGTGAATACACCCTACCTCATATGATTCTCACAAAGCAGGCGCTACAGGTAACAGTACCACCATTTTAGAGACAGATTGTGGTCTAGAGAGGTTCTGTGATGTGGCCACTGTCCCACTGCCTTTAAATGTTGGAGGGGGAGTGCAGGGATTACATCATGCCACGCCTCTCTAAGGACAGACATCACCAGAGCCATTTCCGTCTACACAGGACAAGCCAGACGGAAACCCAGACCGAAGGCCAAGGAGCACGAGATCAAGCAGAGAGCAAAGAAGCTGGAAGATACTGATGTGGCCGAGGTCATCCTACTGCCCCAGCTTGATGGAGAGAAGGCCCGCGTCCAACTTGCCCCAGACTAGGACGGGGCCATCGTCAGGGCCAGAAGAGACACCTTGTCTCCTCAGCTGAGGCTTGCACTGCCTCCCTGCTATCCTTCTGGGTCAAGGCCTCTGCTCATGGGACTCTCATAAACCGCTGGTACTCACACCACACTGCGGTTTTGAGGCTGCCACGGCCATCCAGACACAGGCCAACCAAAAGGTGAGTGGGCAAGGCTGCCTCAGACTGCCCTATGTGTTTTCAAGGAAGGTAAAGCAGCTGTGTGCAGCCTTACTTCCCCGTAAGAGATAACCTGAGGTCTCAGAGAAGAATGTCTGGGTGTGAAGGACAGTACTTTGCAGGACTGGGGGTTACTACTTTGGAAACAGCAGGCTGGGGGGCCTTGCTGCTGAGGGAGCAGATCGCAGCATTGGGGCTACCTGGAAAATAGGATACGATGCCGTTTGTCTTTAATTTCTTTTGTAGGCAAGGATGGATTCCAGGGATATCCTGGATTGGGACAAGGTCATCTTTGACGCTCTTCTGGACCCGGCTGGGTTCTGCAAGCCATTTGGGTAAGAAAGGCTGGACCTGTGAAAAGAGTGACAGATTAGTAAAGAAGGAAATAAAGCCAAGACCAGGGACGGGGCCGACAGGCACACTCCTACCGCCCTGTACCATCCGCGTGTCCCCAAATCAACACCATCACCTGCAAACCTCTCTTCACTGCCTAACACCAGGAGAGCTGTGGCAACCATCAGAGTTGTGTTGGGAGCAAACACCAACATTCCAGATGTGAGAACTGGCTGCCCCGTCATCAGCCTACCTTTGGCAGGGCCTTCTTGTCTGGCACTCCCAGAATGAGCACACTGTGCTGGGGTTCACTGGCCTCTCCCGAGGGCTCACAGGCTCTCGTGGAGTCCTTTTCTTCTCCCTGCTCTTCACGGCTTTTACCTGAAAAAAGGGGAATTGGGGGGAGAGGGTGTAAGAGAGATAAACTGCATCAGTCCTTCTCCGGCATGTGTAGCCTGTGAGCATCACTAAGCTGCCCATCCCGTGATCCCAGCTCCCCGGCGCCATCTTGGGTAGGGTTTCTCTCACCTGCAGCAGCTTCTGGATTCTTCTTGCCTGTCTTCTTTTTCTTCTTTCCCTTTGGTTTTCTGGGGCTGCTGGTCCCTTTTTGGCTGGACTCGGGGTCTGTCTCTGATTCTGACTTTTCTAACCTGCAGGGGCTCCCATCCCCTCGTTTCCTCTTCTTGGCTTTTCTTTTAGGTTCCTCTGGGGCTGGAGAACTCGGGCTAGTTTTTGCAGGCCCAGGGGGTGCTGGGGTCTTGTCCCCAGGCAAGCTGGTCTCAGCCTCGGCCTCCTGCTGCTTTTGCTTCTTCAGCTGCCGCTCCCGGGCCTGAACCTGAAGCCTCCGCAGGAGCACCTGAGCTTGGTCCTCGGTACTAGTCACTTTTTCTTGTTCCTTATATCTGGGATAAAGGAAATCGTTAGTGCCTGGGGCAGGCCCTAAACCCAGAATAGCCATGGGTTGTTGGGGTGGGGAGAGAAGCACTCTCATTTCCTTGGCACTATCCAGTCAATTGGTGCTCTTCTCTGACCCTAATTTTTTTCACATCTTTTATTTTTAAAATAAATTGGCATAAACTTAAATCCAACAATTAAGTCACACCTAATGACAATTATACCTAATTCACAAATAAACTTACGGCCTTCAAACACAGAGATTCTAGGACAATCTAATGATGCTCATTTATAAAATACTTCCTCCATACAATCCTCTAAAATAATGTGAAGATTATAATCCCATTTTATAGAAGAGGAAACGGAGGCTCCAAGATGTAAGGAGACTTGTCTAGGGTCCTGCTGGCAAGCAGTTAATTGGGCCTGAAGCCTTAGTGGTCTGACTCCAGGTCCAAAGTGATATTCCTGGAGCCATGCCACTCCTAAGGTACGGCCTTCCTTGGGCCCCTTTGATCACCATCATTTTCCAGACTGCCCCTCTTTTCTTTGCTCCAAGAAGACTGGAGGGCTCAGAAGTGGAAAGGAATCATCCCTCTTCCTCACTTCTCACATCCAACCATTTGTTAGGTGTGGTCAGTCTTCCCTGACATCTGTCCCCTCCTCTCCCATTCATTCCTATTCCCACAGTCCTGCCTGGACTATCAGAACAGTCTCCCAACTGGACCTGCTTGGCCCCCACCCACTTCCCCTTCTAATCCAGCCTTCATACATGATGACATTAGATTGATGACAAGTAATCTATTAGATAGATGACAAAGTGATCTGTAACTGCCCAGGGCTGACCACATCTACTCCCCTGCCCCAAAGCCTTCAGTGACTCCCAAATGTCTACAGAACAAATTACAAACTCCATAGGCTAGCCTTCAAGGCCCTTCAAGGTACCTCGGAGAAGGAGACAGAGCACTGGCTCAGAGCTAGGGGAGACTGCTTTGAATCTCAGCTAAAATACTTGCAAACTCTGACCACAGGCAAGTTACCAGACATGTCCGGGCCTCAGTTTCCTCATCTGTGAGATGTAACATGGGTAGCACCAACCTCCCCAGGACGCTCCTGAGTAAAAGAGGCATGTAGGGCAGGTGCTTTGTGCAATGTCAACATCTGCCGCAAGGATCTGGTTTCCCAGACTCGTATCATTCTACTCCTCTCCACAAACCTCCATTAGACTCAGTTCAATAAAAAGTGTCTACTACATGCCAGGCCTCAGGAGGTGCTGGGGAGGGAGGAGGGAGGGATACAATGATGAGAAATGGCAGCCTCCATCCTCAGGGAGCATGTAAATCTTTAAGGGATGATATGCCCCATTGGTTAAAAAAAAAAAAAAAAGCCACGCAAAGTACCATGGGGACAGAAGGAGAGACAAAATGCCATGGGAAAAGTTCTGGAGGGAGAGAACTTCAGGTAGGGGGATCAGGGAAGGCTCACAGTCTGGAAGGAAGAGGTTGACCTTGACAGGCAGAGATGAGATGGGGCATTCTGGGCATGGAGGAGGGGACAGGCTAGGTATGTGCATGGCAGTAGTCCAACGTAGCTGGAAGAAAAAGTGCATGGGAGGAAGGAGAACGGGAATGAAATAAGGCTAGAAATGTAAGATGGAATCATTGTGTGCAAGCCTTGAATGCCCGGCTGAGGAGTCTGTATTTATTTTCTCATGGAGGAAAAGGGAGCCATGGTAGGTTTTTGAGCAGAGTGAAGTGGTCAGACGTGAGCACTGCTCCAACAGCTCTCATATAGCTGAGCATTCCCTCTGCCAGTGCAGGGCACAGCCCGTCCATGCCTGCCTGAACCATCGACAGGACTGGCGCATTAGGAGTATTACTCTGGTAGCTCTATAGAAGATGAATTGGAGTGGGGAGAGAGTGGAAGCAAGGAGGCCCGTTACGAGGCTATTCCACCAATCTAAGGGGAAAGGGATGTGGGCCTGAATTGGGAGGGCTGCACTGTGAGTGGACAAAAGGGCGCAGATGTGGAGACAGAAGTGACAGGACCACTGAATGGCCACTGAATAGGTGCTATGGGTGAGGGTGAAGGAGAAGCCGCCAGGACGCTGGCCTATTAGCTACCTCCTATTCTCACCCTGCTCCCTCCTCCATGCCCGCCTGATGAAACCCTTCTGGTCCTTCAAGGCCCAGCCTGGGCCCGGCCTCCTCCATAAAGCCTTCCCCAATGCCCGCAGTCCTTCCCTTACATCTGCCTGGAGCCCTCTCCTCTCTCTGGATCTCCACCTTTTCTCCATCCTGTTTCAGATGAGGAAACTGAGGCCTGGAGAAGGGCCAGGACCTGCCAACGTTTCTGGGTGGTGCAAAGCCACAACTCCCTGGACCAGTGAGCTTTGTTTCTATCACATGACCCCTTCCTCATCTTCCTCCTCTGACCTCTCTGCAGCACTTGATGGCTGTGTGCCTCCCGGCTTTTCTCAATCTTCTCTCTTCCTTTGGCTTCTGGGACATGAGATTTTCTTATTCTCCGTGTCCTCTGTCCTTACGGTAGATGGTCCCCACGGCTGACCTTTGGCCCCCTTCTCTCTATACATTCCCTTGTCCTGAACTTAGATCAAGTGTTGGAAAGGACCAAAGGCCATCTAGTCCAACCTCCTCATTTTACAGATGAAGAAACTGAGGCCCAGCAAGGTAAAGTCACATGCACAACGTCACACGAGCGATGGGATGTGAACCCGAGTCTACGGACTGATGTCAGAGCCAGAACTCTCCTCATTATACCAAGCTGCCTCTTCTGCAGATGACCCCCAATTCAACATTTAAAGTCCCAAGCATTCTTCTGAGTCCTGGAGCCCTGTTCCAAATGCGCATTATTGGGGGCAGCTGGGTGGCGCAGTAGATGGAGCACTGGCCCTGAAGTCAGGAGGACCTGAGTTCAAATCTGGCCTCAGACCAAACACTTGACACTTACTAGCTGTGTGACCCTGGGCAAGTCACGTAAC
The DNA here is from genome assembly GCF_900497805.2 of Vombatus ursinus. Classification (NCBI taxonomy): domain Eukaryota; kingdom Metazoa; phylum Chordata; class Mammalia; order Diprotodontia; family Vombatidae; genus Vombatus; species Vombatus ursinus. Next base: position 4,512,252 of record NW_020954713.1, on the reverse strand, counting down.
CCCAATTACCTTAAAAGTGAAATAAAATAAAACAAAATTCCAAATGCTCATTATTGGGCAACTCTACCCAGATGTCCCTCCAGCACCTCAAACTTAACAATATCGGTTCACGGAGTGGAAGGGGCCTCAGCAGCCATCAAGACCAAGCTTGCTCTAAACAAGACTCCTGCCTCCCCACTCACCCAGCTTCTCCCTGGAGCTGCCACCTCCCAAGGCGATCCACACCCCCAAGGCCGCTTTAACTGTGGTGAAGCTTATCGTGCCGCCAGGGGCAGTCTGCCTCTCCCTAAACTTTTTTTTTTTAAGGCAATTGGGGTTAAGTGACATGCCCAGGGTCACACAGCTAGTAAGTGTCAAGTGTTTGGTCTGAGGCTGAATTTGAACTCAGGTCCTCCTGACTTCAGGGCCGGTGCTCTATCCACTATGTCACCTAGCTGCCCCTCTCCCTAAACTTTTACAAGTTTTTCCTAATTCTCTGCTCTGTGCCAAGCAGCACAAACACTCCCAGACAGTCATCATGCCCTCCTCACTCTCCTCTTCTTCAGACCAGCCTCAACGTGCCTTTAACTAAAAGCCTCATCTTCCCTCAAAAACCTGACCCTCCTCCCCACTGTCCTATTTCCATTCATGGAATCCCCATCCTCCCCAGTGGAGTCACAAGCCTTCCCTGCCGTCATTCACCAAGACCTTTCTCTTCCACCTTCCTGTCTCTTTTCACTCCCATGGCCACCACCCTGTTCATGTCCCCATTATCTATCTCCATTCCCCAAACTGGTCTAACCATGATGCCTCTCTGCTACAATCATATCATCAGAGATTGTCTGAGCTCGGAGAGACTTTGGAGATCATCCAGTCTGACTCCCTCAATTTTACACATGAGGAAACCGAGGCCCAGGGAAGTGAAGCCACATGCCCAACGCATGCTCGGTGACCCTGAGCCTAGAATCAGGAAGATCTGAGTTCAAATCTACCCTCAGGTGCTTACTAGCTGTGAGATCCTGAACACATCACTTAACCTCTGCCTCAGTTTACTTAACTAAAAAACAAGGACAATAACAGTACCTACCCCCTCAGGACTGTTGTGAGGATCAAATGAGAAAACACTGTAAAGTGCTTAGCCTGGCACACAGTAGACACTATATAAATGTTAGCTATTATTACCGTTATTATTATTTTATTATTATTCTATTACCATTATAATTATTATTTTTAACACAAATAGCTGAGGCGGGATTTGAATACAGGTCTTCCAACTCCAAATCCGGCGCTCTTTATTCAATACCACCCGTCTCTTATCATGACTGATATTTAATGCTTGAGAGTTTATATCATTTAACATATTTGAGCTCACGTGTATAGGTATTACATCTTTTCTAGATGAGGAACTGAAGGTTCTGAAAGGCCTGACTTCCTTACTCTAACAGAGCTGGGAAGTGTAAGAAACCAAGGTCTTCCTGACTCCAAGTCTACTCTCTGTCCTTTAGACCACACTGTTTTTTGGAGGGTGGGGTGGGAGGGGGATGAGAGCTACTTCTTGCCTAGGATTCCACAGCCGGGATGAGTGAGAGTTAGGACGGGAGCCTAGCCTGGCTCTGACTAGACATGTAGCTTCACCATCTCCCCACATTATCATAGCTTTAGAGATGGAAGGCACCTTAGAGGTCATTAATCCACCTTCCCTCGATTTACAGATGAGGAAACTGAGACTTGAAGAAAGTAAGTGACTTGCCCAGGGTCACACTGCTAGTGTCTAAGGTGAGATAGAAACCCAGGTCTTCGTGCAAAGCAGTGCCTGCTCCACTACCCCCTGCTTCCTTTTATTATCATAAAAAGAACTGGCCTTTACATGTTGCTTTAAAGTTTGTGCATTTTAGGTTTCCACGTTTTAAAGTTCACATCTCCACAACTTTGTGAGGCTGGTTCTCAGCCCCCTTTCACAGCAGAAGAGATGAAGATTCTGACTGAAGGTTTGCTAAGCTCTTCCCACGCATCATCTCATTTCATCCTCACAACTCTGAGGGACATGCTCTTCTCATTCCCCTTTCATAGCTGAAACTGAGTCTCAGAGACGGCAAGTGACTTGCCCACAGCATGTTCCACAGGGCAGATCCAAGCCCTGACTTCAAGAGCTCAGCAGTTTATCCTCCACGTTCCTGGCAGGTGAAGCTCAGCTCTGATCACATCTCCTCCCCAGCTCAAAAAATCTTCCTTGGCTCTCTGCTGATTACTGAATAAATTCTGAAGATGGACTTGGCATTCAAGGCCCCCTATAAAATCTGCCTCCAATTTATCAGCGCATTGGGACAAACTCCCTGTGGAGCATGAAGCAGGTGCTTAAGGAAGGTGGGATCCAAGTGGAGGTGAAGAGGGGAGGGAGGGACCATCCTATCTTCCCTCCTCCCTGTCCTGTTCTTCTACAATTCCCCTCCCTCGACCAGCCCCCCTCTGGCCCCGCCCCCTCTCCTCAGCCCCATCTTTCCCTCTGGCTCCGCCCCTTCCCCCCAGCGCTGCATGCTTCCTCCTCCCTGGCTCCGCCCCCCTCCTCCAACGTGGGAGGGTGGTGGTGGTAACATTCTTGGGGCCGGTAACAGGGAAGGGTCCCGGACGTTCCTGGCAGCAGCTAGACCCCCCCTCCCCCCCCCAAGCCCACGGCGCCCGGCTCGCCCGGAGTGAGCCCTGCAGCGCGCCCTGCTTACCTGGCGATCCGGAACAGCGCCATCGCTTGGGCCGGCTCCGGCGCTCTCCGCACGCGCCTCCAGGCGCTCTGCGCAGGACTCCGGCGCGGGGAGATGACGTCACGACAAGCGCCGGCGCTGCCCATGACGAAGAGGGGGCGGAACCGCGTCTCCTCGCTCCACCCATTCCACTTCTTCCGTCCACGCGAGCCTCAATTCACCGCCCGACAGGCCACATGGAACCGGCGTCTGGGGTGGCGGAGCTGGGCCGTTGGCTGGAGGCCGCTCTGAAGAGCCGGAGCGGCGCCAACGCCGTGTTCGACATCCTGGGCGTGCTGCAGGTGCGGGGGGCCGGGCTGAGATGGAGTGGGGCTCGTGGGGGGACTGGAAAAGCCTTAGGGAGTGTGAGATACCGCGGACGGACGCGGGGGGCGCTGTGCGCGGTGAGAGGCCCGCGGGGGCGGGGCACGAGAAGGAGACTGGCGGCGGGTGGGCCCGTGACTCCACTTGGGAGGGGGCCAGGCAGCCCGAGTAGGGTGAGGAGAGCCCCCCAGAATGAAATTCCGAAAATACCCGGTGTCCCCAAAGTCTTGGTGCAGTGCTAAGGGATTGGCATCAGTCTTAAGCTACTAAAACCTTAAATCAGTTAAATGCGTTCTGAGCTGTTCGCAGCTTACATAAATCACTGAAGTTTTAAGCTGTTCAGTCCTTGTTGTTCGGTCATTTTTCAGTCGTGGCCGACTCTCTGTGATCCCATTTGGGGTTTTCTTGGAAGAGATACTGTAATAGTTTGCCATTTCCTTCTCCAGCTCATTTTGCAGATGAGGAAACTGAGGCAAACAGGGTTAAATGACTTGCCCAGGGTCACACAGCTAGTAAGTGTCTGAGGCCAGATTTCAACTCTGGGAGAAGTCTTCTTCAGACCCAGAGCTCTCTGCATTATGGCACCACCTAGCTGCCCCATTGTTAGCTTAAATGTCAGTAAGTTTTAAGCTGTGGATAACTTATGGCTTAAATAAATCACATTTTAAACTGTCTATAGCTTAAGTAAGTCACTTAAGTTCTAAGCAATCGACAACTTAAATGATTTTTTTTAATATTTCAATTCAATAAATATTTATTAAGTGTGCTAAATACATGGGATACAAAAAGAGGCAAAAGACAGTCCCTGCCCTCAAGGAGCTTACAATCTAATGGGGGAGGGGAAGCACAACATGTAAACCTATATACATATATTATATGTTATATGCACACAGAGCCCGGCTTAAAAAATTTTAATAAATTTTAAGCTATTGAGAAGAGTAAAGCAGTTGAGGACTTGTTACTGACCCCTCCCACCCCCTGTCCCCACTCTCAGTCTGATGAGGAAGATGATATTCTCAGCGCCACCCACACTTGCAGCCGACTCTTTGGGGCCCTGCTGGAACGAGGCGAGCTCTTCGTGGGTCACCTCCCTGAAGAGGAGGCAGCAATGTCAGGTGAGGATGCCTTGTCCTAGGCAGATGTTCTCTGCCCACAAAGGTACCAGCCCAGCCCCAGAGAACAGAGGTAGTGCCTCCTACCTAGTGGCTGCTACATTCATTTAAGGAAGAAAAGCTGGAGGTGGTCCAGAGGAGAGTGAGGAAACCAAGATGGACAGGGGCCTTGAGATGCTGCTGTAGGAGAATCTCTTAAAGGAACTCGGGCTGTTTAGCCTGGAGACAAGGAGATTGAGGGGGAAGGTGGGAGATCTGTGCTGCAGGCTTGGAGTCAGGAGGGCTTAGCTTCAGATCTCGTCTCTTGACACAAGCCATGTAACCTTGGGTGGGTCCCTGCCCTTCTCTGGGCCTCAGTTTCATCAGCTGTAGAGTAGGGATAATATGGACTAGTGCCTGGCTCATAGGGCAGTTGTGAGTCTCATTTGAAATGATAGATAGATGGATGGATGGATCAATCCCTGTGCCAACTGTACCGTGCCATGTAATTGGATGTAGGTCATTACTTTGTGCTCCAGGTGTTAGACCTAGAGCAGCGTGCAGAAGTAGAGACAGATTTAGGCTTGATGTAAGGACAATCCCAGTAACAGTTTGAGTTGTCTATCAGTGGGCTGCCTGAGAAGAAGATTCCCCATTATTGGAGATCTTCCAGTAAAGACAGCATTGCCATGCTGCTCATGGAGTACAGCTTATATGGCATCAGACTGTACAGTATCTTGTTCAGTTTGGCCCCTTCTTTATGATGCCTGTCTGTGACATTTCTATAACATTTTAAGGGTAACAAAGGGATTTCCTTGTAGTAACTCTGTGATGTGTTGTCCCCATTTTACAGAAGAGGAGACTGAGTGTCACAAAGGTTTAGTGACTTACCTGGGATCACAGGGATAGTAAGTGGCCTAATCAGGTTTCTAACCCAGGTCATTTGACTTCCAATTCTAATACTATTTCTTTTTAAAGAAAAATTATATACTATATAGTAATCAAAAATCCTTTCCCTAGTTGACTTCAGAATATATTTTGTGATATGTTTGGGGGAGAGAGGGTGGTCACTTATCCTGTAGAGGAACCAGAAAGTGCATAATTTTGGTTTGACTGTAGCCTTTGGGCCTAGGACACTCACGAATGTTGTCTTCAAGTGAACAGGAGGGAGGCAGCTGGGGAAATCTCCCATGAACTTGTGAGGTTTTTCCCTGGTATGGTTGGAGTGCTTTCTTGGACCCTACCTCCAGAGCATGAGCTGCTGCGTGTTAGGGATTGTGGAGTTGGAATATAGGTTGGGAGGGAGAATGTTTGGGCAGAAACAACGCTTGTCCCCAGGCTCTGGCAGTGCCCTTCAGAAGTATAAGGTGTGGATGAGACACCGCTACAACAGCTGCTGCAGTCGCCTCTCCGAACTCTTGGGCCATCGTTCTTTTAAGGTCAAGGTGAGTCTGGGAGTTAGAGGCCTGTCCTTCGGTTCTGTTGTCAAGTTGCCCCCAGCTTTGTCTTCTCTTCTCCGTCTTCCATTTGCCACCAAGATGCCTTCAGCTAAACTCCAAAGCTGTACAAAGCAGCCAGTGCTTGGAGGGCAAAATGAGTGTGTGGGTTGGAGGGAGGAGTGGATGAGATAGAAGACGTGGGCCCGTGGCACTTCCCACTCTCCTCAGTGGGTGCAGAGCTTTTTTTCCCATTGCCCTGGAATGGAGCACTTCATTTCCCACTGGACTCCCCACTGCTCTCTCTCCCTAGCTCTTAAAGACTTGGAGCTTGATTTCTAGAGACTGACTTTTTAAGGCCCAGGTGTGAAAACATGGGATTCGATGTGACTATTTGCAGATCACCCCCTCATGAGCTGTCTGCATGAGAAGAAACAGGCCAGGCCTTTGACAGCTGACTGATATAGGCAGTGCCGGTGTCCAATTACCTCTGACTAGTGTTAGGCAGCACAAACAAAGCTATAACCCATTGGAAGCCTTTAAATGAAAGGGGCTTATTCTGTTTTTCTGAAAACAGACCTATTCGTTCTAATAGTGTCAAATGCCCTTAAAGGAGATTTAGGATGGTTTCTGCATTTTAGCACAAACATCATTATAACTACAAATCTCAGCACTGAAAACGTGATTGGGTTATCCTGTGCAGTGAATTCCTGTGGCATTTTCCCTAAGTCCACCCAGCAGGCTGCCCTCAGGCCCTCCATCTACACTCAGGACCAGATAAGAAGCGGAGGCTGGAACCTTGGAATAAGGAAGTTAGGCTAGTTATAAAGAACACCCTGTCTGCCTGCACACCCTTCCCTTCCCCCAAGCAGCAGTTCTTGTTGCTGAGGGCCAGCTTCTCCATGGCCTGTGCTGAGAGGATTCGTGGGCTGGGCGCTGGCAGCCTCCCACTCCCTGGCCCTCCTGTTGTGGGATCCATGTGTTTACTCGTGGCTCTCTTCTCTTCCCTCCCTCCTTAGGAACTGGCCCTTTGCACACTCATGAAGTTTGTGCAGCTAGAGGGGGCACACCCGCTGGAGAAGTCCAAATGGGAAGGCAACTATTTGTTCCCTCGAGGCCTCCTCTTGGTATGGTGCTTGGGGGGGGGCACCTGATTGGGGAGGATTTTTGTTATAATGAGGGCTTGGGGAATGAGGACAGCTTAGTTTTTTATTATTGATGGATGTGGAAGCAAGCAGTGGGACAGATAGTTCAGAAATTGGTTTTATAGGACATTATGTATTTTGGGGTCTTCTTCATTCAACAAGTGTTTACTGAGTGCTGTGTGCTAGACACTTTGCATTCTTTAAGCATGTACCAACTAATGGGGGGCCTGGGGTGGGGAGCTGAGATGGGGAGCTTCCCTGGTATTAAAAGTTACTCTCAGATAATCCCCAGAGTAAGCAATGGAAATTTGCTGTGTTGATTTAATGAATTCAGATCCTTTTCTTTCTTCCTTCATCAAATCTATACACACTGCAGATTAAAACAGGTAGTCCCCTGAAATTCCTTGTATCTCTGCCAATGAGATTGAGAGATTGAAATGTTTCCCTATGCCATTTCACCCCATGAAGGGACCAAGGGAGAGGCTGTCTTTGCGCTTTCCTCAAGTGTAAACAGCTAAAGCACCAGCCTTCTCCCCAACCTCTCAAAGCAAATCTCACAGCAGGACAGCACAGAGGAAAGGTCTGGAGGCCTTTCAGAGAGTGAGGTGGTCACTAATTCTTCTCCTGTCTTGACTCCTAGTCTGTGGTGGAAGGCCTGATTCCAACAGAGGTGGATTCATCTCTGCTGATTTCCCGGTTCCAGGAGTACCTGGAACATGACGATGTCCGTTACCATACGATGCAGGCTGTGGTGGATCTGGTGGCCAGGGTCACAGACACACACCAACAGCAGGTGACGGATGCTTGGTGGATCTCTCTCTGAATGCTATGAGCATGGAGTAAGGTTCTGTGGCCAGTTTTCATTCAGATTTGTATTTGATTCAGTGTGGTTTCTTTTTGCCCTGGGTCTGTTATGTATATAACTGCATTTGAGGGGTCATGGCTGAGAGGTAGAGCCAGGATGGTTGAAATCCAACTTGTGAACTACGTTGTTGCAGAAGGGCTGACAATTAGGTGGCCACGAGCAAGGATGTGGTATTGGGGTTGAGAGAGGGGGAAGCCAGGAGCTTGGGCGATCAGCACAGAAGAGGGACACTGTTTGGAGTTGAAGGAAAATGGAAAGGTCTGGTACTTGCCCCAGCCCTCTTCGGTCTGGTGACTTTGTCATTCCGTCAGGGTGTTCCGCCCACGTTCTGGAACAACACCTTCACCCTGATCTCGGCTGTGAGCCTACCCCGCCAGCAGAGTGACATCTCGAATTTCTATGTGAAACACAAAGGTGAGGGTCTTTAGGAAGAGGGAGGGAACCTGTAGGAGGAGTATAAACCAAGGTATAAACCTTGGGCCTGACTTCTGAGTGATGAAGGGACTTGGTCTGGGAAGAGGCAGAGGAGAAATGAGCATGAAAGGGTTTTGGTCTCCTGGGAAGGACTCTCCATCCATCATTCTTGATGACGTTATCATTTTATGTGAACTCTATGAGGGCTTGAGAGTCCTGCCCGCGTAACATGCCTCGGTCACGTGGAAGGAGAAGTGAGGGCTTGATGGGGTCTGGAGTTGGGTTCTCCCCAGTGCTTCATCCTCAGGGGCTGCTGCTCATTGTAGCTGGGACTTTTAGGACAGTTCATAAGCTTTTGACTTGATGCCTCCCCCATCCCTTTTTCTCACAGAGATGCTGAAGAAGTGGAAGGTCACTCAGCTGAAGGTACCAGTTTGGGAGGGGAACGACTGGGGGCCCCCATGCGGCAGTCCTTCTGGGCTCTTTGGACGGGAGCTGGAGCTGCTGCCTCAGCTTTCCCTGCAGTAGAATTTGGAGAGTGAGACCCTCTAAGCCACTGCCCTGTCCTTGTGTTTCAGGAGCACAAGCACGTCTTTGAGAAGATGTGGTTCAGTTTTCTCAAGCACAAGGTAGAACTGAAGCCGGGGGCTGGGGCTGGGCTGGGGGGTTCCTTGATAAGATGTGTGGGGCATGGTCTGGGTCTGGGTTGTGGGTTTGAGAGTGGGTGTGTGCTCTTTGCCTTCTGGCTGCATCGCTCCATCGGCTGGGGCTCTGATGCTGGTGGAGCAAAGGCACTGCCAGCTCCCGAGGCCTGGAGCAGGGAGGGATTGCAGCCTTCAGGCAGCCTGGACATTGGTGTTGTACCCACTGCAGCTGCCTGTCAGCCTCTACAAGAAAGTGCTTGTGATCATGCATGATTCTATCCTGCCCCACATGAGCCAGCCGAGCCTCATGATTGACTTCCTCACGAATGCCTACGACATTGGTACGAGGCGTGGGATGGCTGGCCCCGGGGAGTGACCGAGGGTGGGCTGGGCGGCGAGGTCCATGAGTCTGGGATGAGTGTGTGTGTCTTTCTTGGTCAGAAAGTGTGTTTGAGGGGCCGAGGAGCCTAGTGTTAGGAGTGCTGGACGTGGAGTCAGGAAGACCTGAGTTCTAATCCTGCCTCTGATAGCAGGTGTGAGACTGCAGGTAAATCATATCTGTTCTCTGAGCCTTCAATATTGTCATGTGAGAGGGAGATGATAGCGTAAGTGCTTGCCTTGGAGGGTTGTTGTGAGGGACAAAGGAGATAATGTATGGAAGGTGCTTTGTGAACTTAAATGTTATAGAGGTATCGGATTGTTTTATTGTTTATGTCTGAGGGCGGGCTGTCTGGATGTCTGGGGCAGGCTGTCTGGATGTCTGGGGCAGG
>NW_020954713.1:4431195-4502839 GCF_900497805.2 Vombatus ursinus | reverse complement strand
TGGGGCAGGCTGTCTGGATGTCTGGGGCAGGCTGTCTGGTTATCTGGAGGAGGGTTGTCTGGATGTCTGGGGCAGGCTGTCTGGATGTCTGAGGGCAGGCTGTCTAGATGTCTGGGGCAGGCTGTCTGGGTGTCTGAGGGCAGGCTGGTTATCTGGGGGTGGGTCTGGATGTCTGGGGGTGGGCTGTTTGGATGTCTGAGGGAGGATTGTCTGGATGTCTGGGGGAGGGTTGTCTGGATGTCTCAGGGCAGGCTGTCTGGATGTCTGGGGCAGGCTGTCTGGATTTCTGATGGGTGTGTGTGTGTCTGGGGTTCCTGTGTCTATCTTAGGGGGAGTGATGGCTGTCTCTGGGGGAGGAAGGGAGGGCTTGGGGTCAGGGCATGGCTGTGTCTTGGTCAGAGGCTGCTGTGGCTTGATGCCCTCTGTCCGTCTCTTGCAGGTGGTGCCATAAGCCTCCTGGCCCTGCATGGGCTCTTTATTCTGATTCATCAGCATAATCTGTGAGTGGAATTGGTGAGGGGGGAGAACAAGTGATGGAGATCATAGGCCGGGGAGCTGCTCCAGCTCATTCTAAGCATGGCCTTCCCCCTTTTCTATCTGGTCACAGTTACATGTCCTCAGGCATGACCGTGCCTTCTTTTACCCCCTTGGCTCTCTCCTCAAGACGTCCATCACTGCCAGAGTCGGGCACTGGAAGCAGGGTTGAATGATTAGGGGTCCAGGGTCTGGGAGGATGGGAGATATGTCTGTGAATGGTCATTCCCCCATGAGATTGCCATCTGACGTAGGACAACCTCTCCAGGCCTCAATTTCTTCTTCTTTTCTGAAGGAGGTGGTTTTCTTTTCTGCCCGTGTGGGAGGTATTGTGAGGATCAGAGTGTGCAGTGAACTAGAAGGGGACCAGAGCCAGTTGTAAGGGGCCTGAAGCCAGGCTCACCCAGTCTCCTGAGTCTCTGATCTGTTCCTTTCCATCATAGCGAGTACCCTGACTTCTATCAGAAGCTCTACAGCCTGTTGGATCCGTCTGTTTTCCACGTGAAGTACCGAGCACGCTTTTTCCACCTGGCAGACCTGTTCTTATCTTCCTCGTGAGTATATGTCCCAGGACCCTAAGAGCATGAGAAATACCTTTTGGGCTTGGCCCTGGGACCTAGTGACACTCTCTGCTGAGCGTGCTAGGGGTATGGCATCGTCTTCTCAAACCCTGAAGGTCACTTTCCCTAGCCCGGGCAGAGCCTGGAGAGTCTGGGGAGCTCTACAGACCATTCCATGGTGGGGACCCAGAAAGGAGTGAGTGGGCATGTGCTAACTCAGTCTTGAGGACAAGAGGCCAGAGGCAGAGAGAGGTAGGGACCTAGCGTTGTCATCAGAGCTTAATGGTGGCCATGGAGAAGAAGATCCAGGGTACCTGAAGCCAGCTGTTGTGATGAGGAGATAGATTTGGGCTAGTCTTGATCCTGGCCCTGCAGCCTGTCACACGCGTCTAGGTTTGCTGGCTGCCTTAGGGGTCCGTGTCAGCCATGGAACAAAACCAAACCAGCTGGCTTGTGTAGAGGTAACCTTGTGACTCTTGGTAGGAGAAGCCATTTAGAGATGGAAGGGAGTTACTCTTCTCATTTTACAAGTGATAGGGTTGAAGTGTACAGAGTTTAGTTTGTCCAAGCAAATGGATGGGTAGCGGCCCAGCTGGACTTGGCCTAGGGCTCCTGATGATGGGCCGGGTCACACGTAGAAGTTGTGGAGACAGGGAAATCATTAATGCCAGACACGAACAAAAAAGGCTCAGGAAGAAAGAGGAAGAACCTGTATAGGTCTGTCTTATTCTAGCCAGGAGATACTGTTTTAAATTGAAAATTTTACAAATCAGACCTACGTTAAATGAACCAAATAAGTCTTGTGATGAATTCTTTTGTTACGTAAATTGCCCTTGGTTTCTGCCTTACAGCGTCTTTAGTGTATCAGTTTTTCCAGTGCACGGTGCTCCTTTTCTCATTGGAATAGGCCTCCCTGGGTTCTATAGGCAGGGGCTGGGCAGCTTCTCCCCACCGGGCCCTAACTGCATTTTTTGGACAGGCACTTACCTGCTTACTTGGTGGCTGCCTTTGCCAAGCGCCTCTGCCGCCTGTCCCTGACTGCCCCTCCAGAGGCGCTGCTCATGGTCATTCCCTTCATCTGCAACTTGCTCCGAAGACATCCTGCCTGCAAGGCCCTTATCCACCGACCCAGCGCGGAGGCCAGTGGTGAGGAGGGGAGGGTGGCCTTGGGCTTGAGCTCAGACAGACAGAGACCCTCTTCCTGCAGCTGAGGGGTGCACTTTGGGCTCAAGCCCAGTAGGGTCCTCCCCTCCTAGGATACCCCAGACAGCTGCTGCATCTCCCAGGACAAGGAGATCCTCATCCCACGGTTTGGAGGAGATCAGCAGGGAGGGCGGCAGGAAGGGCAAGGCCAGGCTTAGTGAGAAGGAAACCCTTCCTCACAGGCAAGCTTCAGATATGGCTGGATTTGAGGCTCTTCTGCCATCAACCTTCTAAGTGAAAAGCTGATGTTTTGGTAAAAGGCAAGAGGGAAGAAGGACTAAGGGCCCAAGGAGTCCATGGAGGAGAATCTGCAGCTCCTCCTGATTGGTGTGTGTGGGTGCAGACGCCTTCTCCCTCTCCTCTTTCCATCTTCCCCAGCCCACTTCCTTGTGCTCGGGGAGCAACCAGTGCTTTCGCGGCTGTCTTTGCAGAGCTCCATGCAAGGAGCCCTGAGTTGGGGAACAGGAGGCTTTAGTCCTGGCTTTGCTGTTAACTTTTCTCTGGCCACCAGCAAATCACAGTTCTTTCTGGGCCTTGTGTCCACGGTCCCTTGGAATGTAAAGTTCCTGTGATCCCTGGCTTTTTGTCCCCAGGTCTGACCGCTGACCCCTATGACATGAAGGAAAAAGACCCAGCCAAAAGTCATGCCCTGGAGAGTTGCCTGTGGGAGCTTAAGGTGAGTGGGCTCAAGCCTCTCCATTGGAAGCTGGTCCCTTTGCATCCGAGCCAGAAGGAGCAATATGCTAGGAACTGCGGGGGCAGGCCCCAGCGCCCCCTCCCCATGCCAGGGGCTGCCCGTGGAGGAAGGCCCAGTCTGTCCCATGAAACTCAGGGCTTCTTAGCGAAGGCAGAGGTGGGTGGGGAGACAGGTGAGCTGGCTGCGGTTCTGGTCGAAGGGGACACACTGACGATGCTCTAATCTGATCTTTTGAAGACTCTTCAGAGACATTATCACCCTGAGGTAGCCAGAGCGGCCCTGGCCATCAACCAGGCCCTGTCCCCTCACGAAGTCAGCATTGCCCAGCTGCTGGAGCTCTCCCCTTATGAGGTTTGTGTGTGTGGGGGGGGTGTGTGTGGGTGGGTGTGTGTGTGGGTGTGGGTGTGGGTGTGGGTTCGTGTTCCTCAGGGGAATGGAGTGCTGATGGCTCTGCTGTCAAAGTGCAGGGATGGGGAGGCTGTCAGCATACAGTGTCTGGTGACCAGAGCCGCCGCTTGTCACGCTGTCATGGGCTGGTTACTGGTTTCCTTCCTACTCAGTGTGTACAGGACTTCCCCTGAGCCTGTAACCTGACTGGCATCACCACACCTCTGCAATCTCTTTCTTCTTCAGATGTTCGAGAAGGACTTTAAGAAGGAGGAATCTGGCCTCGTGCCCCTGGAGTTCCTGCAGCCCCAGGGGCTACTTGGCCGGAGAGGTGACCTCTCTGGAGAACACTTTACCTTGGACTGACGTACTTGCCTTCACTGCAATCTCCCTTAACTTCCGCAACCTCCAGATTTGGGATTAAATATTTTTTTACAGAATAGCTTGGTGTATCTCATTTTGTAGGGAGTGTGGGGCAGATCTGGCGTGGGGTGGTGGTGTACCCTTGGCAAGGCTTAGAAGAGTCTGTGTTCACTTTTCCCTGGGGACCTTGAGATTTCTTTCTAATACATGGTTTTTACTACAAAATACCAATGTGCTGTGGAAAGGGGCATTTTCTAAGACTGAAAATAACTAGAAAGCCATAGTCAACTAGGTGGCATCCTGAAATCAGATTTGGCCTCAGACGCTTACTGGTTGTGTGACCTTGGGCAAGTCACTTCCCTCTGTCTTCCTCAGTTTCCTTGTCTATAAAAATGGGGATCATACTAGCACCTGCCTTCCAGGTTTGTTGTGAGGATCACATGAGATCGTAATCATCAAGCGCTTAGCACAGTGCCCGGCACATAGGTGCTATAGAAATGCTTGTTCCCTTTCTTTTGTAGTTTAAAATGTCCTTGGTGCTTTCTTCTTTCCCTGCCACGTTGTGCCCTAGATGAAGATTTGCTTCACTTGTCCCCCATCTGGTGCCCGGGGTGTGGCCTTGGTCACCTCTGTGACCTGAGCAGGTGGGGAAGGATCCCATTTTAATCCAGTTCCCTGCAACTTTTTCCCCTCAAAGCCTGTATGAAAATGCTTACTCAGTACAACTGGCACTGTAATCTATAAAACAAGCAGAGAAATTTTTCTGCCCGTCTGTCTCCTCTCTGTTGTTGGCTGCATTTTGGCAAAAGCAATAAATAGAAAGTTATTTTGAGGGCAAGTAGATCACCCGGCTTGTGCTGCCAGTGAGAACAAACCTAAGTGATATTTTTTGCTGTGTCTGAGACACACACACACACACTCTCTCTCTCTGTCTCTGTCTCTCTGTCTCTGTCTCTGTCTCTCTGTCTCTGCCTCTGTCTCTCTGTCTCTCTCTGTCTCTGTCTCTGTCTCTCTCTGTCTCTCTCTCTCTCTGTCTCTCTCTCCCTCCCTCCCTCCCTCTCTCTCTCTGGAAATAACCAGAAATCTAGGCCAGCCCTGCTTAGATCTCCTTCTTTCCCTAGTCTGACAACTATCTCTTGGCTAGAGGTTTGGATAATTTAGTCATTTTAACTGCCGACTTGTGTCCGACTGCATCCTGTAATGTCCCACGATTGTGGCAGGGAGGTGAGCAGATTCTTGAAGGGGTCACACTGGTGGAGCTGACTGTCACAACTCTATAACTGGGTTTCAGGCCCAGTTGGGAGAAGCTCGTCGCCCGGTTCTTTTCAGGGTGATGCTTTTCTTTTGGTCCACAGCTGCTCTCGAGAACACCATTTTCCATGCTGTGTGAGGGTTGCAGGTGGGAATTGTGCTGGAGGGAGTTAACTACATAGGCTGATCAAATTAGAGTGTTTACTTTCAGTCAGTCCTAGGTCAGCCCTGTTGCCAGCTGCCCCGAAGCCTGGTGGGCAGATGCAGAGACTGACTCATTTCAGAAATGGGTATCACGTTTGGTCTTGATGCTATACTCTGACATTCCAGTGGGTCTCTGCTCTCATCTGTTGGATATTTCCTTCAGTGCATTCATGTTTGCCCATCCCGAGCAGCTTCTGTCCATGTTCTTCACTGTTTACTACATGGAATTCACCCACCATACTGGAAGTCTTCCTTAGTATTTCTTGACGTTGCAAGGAAACCTAGCACTGGAACATTCCACCTGCCCCTCTTCTCTTCCTATCACGTATTTCCTTGATGATATCTATAATTTCTGTTCTTCAAAGTTCCTCACTGGCCTGCACACACTGACCATGGACCTGTGTGATATTCCCTTTGATTCTTTAGAGGATGTTTTCTTCTTTATCTCAACACTATTCAGATCCTATCTATATAGGGATTTTTACTGCTGTTTCAATGTCTACCTGCCCATCCCTCTGAGAGACAGCATTAGAAACCTCGGGGAATGATCTCAAGCTGCTGTTCCCTTTCTTCCTTTCCCTCCTCTTTGACTCCAGGGAAGGGTCAGCCAGTGGGGTAATGCTTCAGGCTTTCGCCACCCTGACCATAGGGTATCTCACTGTTCAGAGCGGTCTGATTCACCCGTTTCTGGGTGGAAGTTGGGGGAGGGGTGGTAACAAAGAGAGACATACCCTGAATTGAGTATTAATAAGGACATCGGCCAATCTTAGTGACTGACAAGGCCAGTGTCTAGCCTCAGAGGGCCGTCTGAAGTTTGGCTTGCTTTATGCTGAGAATTTTAAGTGCTGGGAGTTTGCAGAAGAAATGTGGTCCTGCCATCAGCATAAATCCTTGAGGGTTTTATGAAATAATTCTGGTAGTCCCCAGCTGGCTCACCATTACTTCATTGGGAAAAAAAATGAATGTCCACCTTAGATAGCAGGAGGTTGAGTAATCTTTATTCCTTTGGAAGAAATCAATTTATTACAGGCCTGCAGTGGGTATTTATAAGGCTTTGCTCTTTGGTGTCAGCAGACTTTGAAAAGTACTTAGTTTTCTGGACAAAGGAGCAGGAAGGACAAGTGACCCTGGTGCCCAAATAAAAATTTTCACCTGACTTCACATTTCTCTCAGTATCAGAAATCTCTGGAAGAGAGACTGCATAGGGGAGATGTATTAGAAAGAGCATTTGGTTTGCACTTGGTTTGGAGTTGAAATCTGGGCTCCACCATGTTGTAAGTGATCTCAGAGCAAGTCCATTAACCTCCCTGGGCCTTAGTTTTCTCATCTATGAAATGGGTATGGGGTGTGTGTGTGTGTGTGTGTGTGTGTGTGTGTGTGTGTGTGTATTTTAATTGATCTCTAAAGTCTCTACTTGCTCCAACTCCTTGTTGTTTGGTCATTTCAGTCATGTCTGACTCTTGGTGACCCCATTCGGGGTTTTCTTGGCAAAGGTATTGGAGTGGTTTGCCATTTCCTTCTCCAGCTCATTTTACAATTTTTTCTTAAACATTTGTTTTTAAAACTTTGGGTTCCAAATTTTCTCCCTTCCTCTCTCCCCACCCGCCTTCATTGAGAGGGCAAGCAACTAGACACAGGTTATACATGTGTAGCCATGCAAAACATTTCCATAGTAGTCATGTTGTGGAAAACTAACTATATTTCCCTTCATCCTGTCCCACCCCCTGTTTATTCTATTCTCTCTTTTGACCTTGTCCCTCCTCAGAAGTGTTTGCTTCTAATTACCCCCTCCCCCAATCTGCCCTCCCCTTTATCATCCCCCCACCCCCCTGCTCTCTTATCCCCTTCCCCCCTATTTTCCTGTAGGGTAAGATAGATTTCCATACCCAATTTGAGTGTGTATGGTATTCCCTCCTTAAGCCAAATTCAATGTAGCTCATTTTACAGATGAGAAAACTTAGGCAAATGAGGTTAAGTGACTTGCCCAGGGTCACCCAGCTAGTAAGGGTTTGAGGCCAGATTTGAACTCAGGTCTTCCTGATTCCAGGCATTCTACCCACTGTCCCACCTAGCTGCCCTCTGCCTACTGACTCCACTTGCCCAGAATAATGGGTCAGATGCTCAGTAATCTTCACAAGTGGTGTGTACCAAAATGTTGACCCCTTAAAAGAAAAACAAGCCAGAATTGCTCTTTGGGAGTGTTTGGGGACTCTTTGTACTAAATCACAGACATTCATTCTTTTAAGTCTTCATTAGGTAGGCAAATCCCTCATAAACTTCTGACAAGATTCAAATCCCTGCTCTAATACTTGGTGTCTGTGTGACCCGGGGGTAAGTGATAACGTCTCAGCACCTCAGTTTCCTCATCTGTAAAACAGGGGTAGTACTTACCTGCCTCACAGAGTTATGAGAAAAACTCTATGTGCTATAAAAGTGGGTCATGAAACATTAAAAGCAGTGAACTTAGGAAAGAGACCTGGGATTACTTTCTTTAAAAAAAAATTCATTTCATGTTCTTCTGAACTTAAACACCAAAAAAAAAAAAAAAAAAAAGCATTTCAGTATATAGGGTGTCCCAAAGGCCTTACTGCAGTTTTAAACTTTAATAGTTTAAAATATCATATCCAGGAAACCATGGATCTCCATGACACAGAGCCGCTTTTAAAGTATATTTAAATTTGACATATAAGTTAAATTTGACATGTAAGCTGACTTATCTATGATTCCTTCTGGCTTTTGTTCTGTTCTTTTTTTGGAGGGGGGGAAGAGGAACCCTATCACCAATCTTCCTCTCTCTCTCCTACTCCCCCCCTCAACTGAAAAAACAAACAAACACAAACAAAAACAAAACCCAAGCCCTTGTAATAAACACACAGTCAGGCAAAACAAACCCCCAGCTTAGACACATCCAAAAAATAGTCATCTCATTCTGCAGTCAATCACCCCTCTTGTCAGGAGGTAGGAATCATGCTTCTTCACTGATCTCTGTAATCACGAGTGGTCTTTTTGTTGATCAGAGTTTATTTATTTTTTTTGGATACTGGTAACGTTATTATAAGTTGTTCTCTTGGTACTGCTCCCTTCACTCTTTGTGAGTTCGTGCAAATCTTCCCAGTTTTCTCTGAAAGGTTTTGTCGTGTCTTAGGATACATTAATATTGCATTGTTATAATATACCATAATTTGTTTAGCCATTTTCCAGTTCATATGTATTGCCTTTAGCTCCCTGCTCTTCGCCAGTATAGAGCTGATACAAATACAAAACATTTTACATATATCATCTCAGTCCAGTTAATTGGTCAATCCGACAGCCATTTCTTAGTCCTCAGCCTTGTATTTCGTGCTGTACATAATTCAGTTCCAATTTATCTTCCCATTCTTATTTCACATAACTGCCCTTCCTAACACATGTAAAGTGATTTACAAATGTTCACCATTATTATTATTAACACATTTCGTATTCTAGCCTTCAGCTGGACTCTTAGGTGTTTCCCAAGCCTGCTGTTTCCTCTGTGATTCCCACAGGCTTTGCCCCAAACTTAGAATGGACTCCCTCTTCATCTCTACCTCGTCTTCCTGCAAGACCCAGCTCAGGGACCACCTCCTCTGTGGGGTCTTCCCTCATTCCCTCAGCTGAAAGTGTTCTCGCCTCCTAGAACACTTTTTCTGGGTCTTTTATTTGGCCAGATCACTCTTTTATCTTTTATTGTATTTATCTGTCTACTTGAGAGACAGCATGACCTAACAGCCTTGGGCTCTGCCTCTGCCACATACTGGCAAGTCATTTAGCTTGTAAGTAACCCAGGTAATTCACCTATGGCTATATGTTGCCCAATCCACACTGACATCAAATCCCAGGATCAGTCCCTTGGAAAAAAAATCTGTAATTCTGTGCACTCCCCCTTGTATGTGTATTCCTCAAATAGACTTCATGTTGCTTGAGGGAAGGAATTGTCTTTACATTTTCAGGGCCTAGTACAGTGAATTGCGTGCAGTAGGTGCTTTATAAATGGATGAATCTGTAAAATAGCAAGAATAATACTTGTAATCTCTATAGCAAAGGGATGTTTTGAGAACTGTGTCTAGTTAACTTTAAAGCACACTAGAAATTCAGAGCAATAATTACTGCTATTTAGCCTCCGGATTTTAGTTGGTCAAGCCTGTTGTTGGAGATCGGTTGGGCCGACAGGTCAAACCCGATGCTTTCCTGACCACTAACTTACCCCTCACATGGGGACATTAGTAATAATAATAATAGCTAGCATTTGTAATAATTACAGCAATATTAATATAGTTAATAATACAATAGTTAATATAAATAATAATAGTATTTAAGTTACTTAACCACTGCCTGATTCAGTTTCCTCATCTGTAAAATGGGGATAATAAGAGCACCTCCCTCACAAGGTTGGTGGAAAGACCAAATGAGATAATAATTGTAAAGCGTTTAGTACAGTGCCAAGTACACAACAAGTGTTTTAAGGTTTGCAAAGCACTTTACCAATGTCTCTTTTGGTCTTTCCAACAGCCTTGTGAGGCAGGTGCTATTATCCTCATTTTTCAGATGAGGAAACTGAGGCAGAGAATGGTTAAGTGTATTTCTCTGTCTACTTGAGAGACAGCATGACCTAACGCTTAGCCTTGGGCTCTAACCCTGCCTCTGTCACATACTGGCAAGTCATCTAGCTTGTAAGTGACCCAGGTAATTCACCTATAGCTCGGTATCACACAGCTACTCAGTGTTTGAAACAGGATTTGACACCAAATCAAATGATGCCGGCGGAAGTGAGCATGTCAGGAAGAGAGGGCAGGGAAGGGAAAGGCTAACATTAGGGTGTGCCCCGGCTGCCCAGTGCCAAGCCCTGGATTGCCCGGCTGGGAAGGGCAGTTCCAACGTTCTTTCCCTCTCAACTCCCGAGCTGCTCCTCAGGGTGCCTCTACTCCCCCATTCTCTGGTTGTCTTTCTACCCTTCCCTCACTGCTAGCTCAGGCAGGTGACCTGGGTCTAGCCACAGAGAGGCTCAGAGTCCCCTCCCTCTCTCCCTCCATTGAGGTGGGGGCTTTGCTAACACCAGCTGGGCCCCTTGGGTCTCTCTGGGGAAACAGGTCGTGGGGAATGTCTGGAGAGTCAGCTGAAGGAGGGTGGGGCTAGAGAGTTGGGAGGGATGCGTGGGGTCCTGCCCCATTCCCACAATAATAAAGCTTGCTTCTTTTAAGCATGGAGTCATGAGTGGCCAGAGCCAGCAGAGGTCAGTGTGTATTCTTTGCTGGAAAATGGGATGGAACCTGAGGTAGTGTTCCCCTCCTCATACGCCCCCTAAGATGGAGGAAATCAGCAAAACAAAAGAAAACAAAAAAAACAAACCACACTGGATTTCAAGAGGGTTTTCCTAAGAGAGGAAACACGCCCAAGCAGGAATGCTTGGAGGGCCAATCTACTGCTTTGGTATTTGATTTGACTCCTTTCCCCAAAACAAGAGCAGAGATTTACAAGGGACTTCAGAAGTCATCTGGTCTGGCCCCTTTAGTTTGGAGGTGAGGAAACGGATGCTCACAGGTAAGGTGACACCTACCTGTGTCAGATTTGCTCTAAGGGCCTCTGACCTCACATCCACTCTCCTTTCCAAAATCTCCTTAAGGTTTTTGTTGTTCAGTCATTTTTCCACTGTCTGACTCTCCGTGACACTATTTGGGGTTTTCTTGGCAAAGATACTGGAGTGGTTTGCGATTTCCTTCTCCAGCTCATTTGGAGGAAACTGAAGCAAACAGGGCTAACTGACTTGCCCAAGGTCACACAGCTAGTAAGTCTCTGAGGCTGGATTTGAACACAGGAAGATGAGCTGCTCACTCCCGGCCTGGCATTCTATCATCTATCTGTGCTACCTACCCGCTCCCTCCTTAAGTTTACTTAGGCTCACAGCTTAAGGTTGGGAGGGACCGCAGAGATCATTCTAGTCCAACCTTTTCATTTTATGCAAGGGTGTAATTGAGGTCTGGAGACTCTCTGCCCCACTCTGGTATTAACTTCCTAGCCCAGGAGCTGAAGGGAGGGCCCAGAACTCTGGGTCTTGGAGCCAGAGCAGGGACAGGGGGGGAGTCTGGAACTCAGGAGTGAAATCTCACTGAAGGCTCTTTCTGCACTGACCCCGAGCCTCAGGACAGGAGAGGAGAGGGTCATCTCCTTGATTCCTTACATCCTCTTTTTATCACCTTTGCAGCAAGTGCAGTTATTATAGCAAAATTAGAATTACTACGCCGAATAAAACTCTAGATTAAGTTGGAACGATGGTAAATTTGTCTTAATGGCTGTGAGGGGGGAGCTGGGCAGGGAAGCCCGCGCCTGCCACGAGCGCGGGGCTGGCGATAAAACTTGTTGATCCGCCGTGTAGTTTTACGGATGCTGCTTTATATGAGGAACTATAATTTTATTGTAGCTGAGGCAGTTCAGACCTCCATTGGTGTGGTCGCCTCACTGCGTGAGTCAAACTGGGGAACTGGCGCTCTCAGGTAACTTGGGGAGGCTGCAACCATAGCCTGAGGGAGTCAGAGAAGGGTGCTGGGGGGCCAAGAATGGGAATCAGCTGTAGGATGTTGCTGGTGTGAATTGATCTTCAGGGTGGGCTGCTCTTTGGGGCAGTGCGGTATGGAGGATTAAGTGCCGAACTTAGAGTCTGGAAGATTTTGGTACCCGTTCTACCTCAGACACTTACTAGCTGGGTGACTCTGGAATTCGATAAACATTTAGTAAGTACCTACTATGTGCCGGGCCCTGTGCTTTAAATATTGGAGATACAGATGAAAAAGAGACAGTCCTGCCCTCAAGGAGCTTACAATCTAGGGGGAGAAGACAATGCACAAATGCTAAAAGGCAGGGGCGGCCACCAGGGGGCATCTGGCACCAGGGCGTAGTGTTTCATGGAGACCAAGCCAACATGAGATCCAAGTCCAGAGCTGCTGATGGAAAAAGGAGCGTTCAAATCACTTTTTGTGCCTCTGTCTCCTCATCTATAAAATGAAGGGGCTGGACTTGATGGGCTCTAAGGGCTTTTCCAGCTCTAAGTCTATGATACTATGCCCAGGTCTTGCCCTTCTGTCCACTGCTGCTTTGTGCCCCAAAATGGCATAAGGAGAAGCTGGAAAGGGGTGGGAGAGGCAAAGGGATCGAAGGAATTTGGAGCTCATCTAATCCAGCTCTTCCGCTCCAGCCAAAGTGGCCTTCTTCCTCTTCTTCCCATGTGATGCCATCTATCCCATCTCTATGCCTTTTCACCTGCTGTCCCCCCGCCTAAGACACACTGCCTCCTCATCTCCACATCTTGGAATGATTGTTTTCTTCAGGACGTATTTCAAATTCCACCTTCACGAAGCCTTTCCTGATTCCCCCATCGAGTTGTACCTCTAGCCCCCAAATTACCTTGTCTTTATTTTCTGTATCCTTTGTACATACTTATATGTGCACATGTGGTTTCAAGGTCCACCTCTTACATGAAGCCTTTCTGGATCCCCCCAGTGCTAGTGTCCTTCTTCCCAAACTGTCTTGTATTGATTTCCTTTAGACAAGTATTCTGTAAGTCCTGACTAAGAAAGAGTTACCAAAGTCTTGACCGAGACTTTTGGGGCATCCTGTATTTATTCTGTACGTACTTACATGTGTATTTGTTGTTTCGCCTGGTAGAATGTAAGCTCCCTGAGAGTAAGGATTATTTCATTCTTTGTTTTTGTACCCCCCAGTGCCCAGCACTGTGTCTGGCACATAGTGGGAGCTTAATGGATGCTTGTCAATTGGTTGATTGATTGGGAGCCAGCAGTGGCCACAGTGATACAGTTGTTCAGTGGAAAGACCAGTGACTCTGGATTTCGAGGACTTAGTGCTTTGTAAACCTTAAAGTGCTATCTAAGCATTAGCTATCACCACTACTACCATTGCCATCCTCAACATCATCACCATCATCATCATCATCATCATCATCATCATCATCACCATCATCATCATCATCACCACCATCATCATCATCATCATCATCACCATCATCCTCAACATCATCATCATCATCACCATCATCATCATCATCACCATCATCATCATCACCATCATCCTCAACATCATCATCATCATCATCATCATCATCATCACCATCATCATTAAATCCCACCTGTGACACTACATGAGTGATGTTGGGCCTTGGCTTCCTCATACGTAAAGTGAGAGGGTTGAACTAGATGACTCTTGAGGTACCTTCTAGCTCTCAGGGTAGGATCCCATGATCACAGTAGAGTGATCCAGCCTTTCCTTAAAAACCTTCAATGAGATGACCCCATCTATTGGCAGCCCAAGAAATTTTTCCCACCATCAATTCCTGAATTGGCTAGTTTGTAAGACTCTCCTCCCTCTTCCCCCTCCAAATTGCTATTAGTTCTACTCTCTGAAGCCAAACAGAACAAGAGTAGCCCACCTTCCTCCTGTCATCCTTTCAAGTATTGAAGATGGCTGTCTTATCCCTGATGAGCTTTCTTCAAGTTAAATATCCCTTGTTCCTTTAACCAGTTCTCATATAGCATGAACTGGAGCTCCTACACCATCTTGGTTATCCTTCTCTGGCTTTCTGTCCAGCTTATGGTCTTTCCAAAATGTTATGCCCAGAACACAACAAGGTACTCCTGATGTGATCTAACTGGGGCAGACCATGGTGTCGTTATCTCCTCCTTATACCTGGATGCTATATCTCAATGTAGAATTAGCTCCTATTCATCCCTATGTGAATATTCCTTCTTAGGTCTAACTTGAATCCCTGGTAATGAATGAGTGTGTTTCCTTAGAGCTGATTTCATTGATGAGGGATGGCTTTTATTGGAATTCCCCTTAGTTCTTGGAGCTTTCTTATTCTGGAACTTCTCTTTCCCTTTGTGGCTTCCTTCTTGCATTGTTGAATTCCTCCATTTTGGGGATGGGCTCATCCTTTCTTCTTCTCCTGGCTATGCTTTGGACTCTCTGAATGTCACCACCATGTGTTTCTCTCCCATTCCCAAGCCTTTTCAGATCCCTTTCATTAGAATGTAAGCCTCCTGAAGGCAGGGACTGTGGGGTTTTATTTTTATTTTTATTTTTTTTTTTGCCTTTCTCTGTATCCACAGCACTTAATCCAGTGCCTGCCCGATATCCAATGCTTGTTGCCTGCCATAGGACAATGCTATCTATCAGCTATCAAGGGCTGAGCAGGAGTCATATGGACAAGAGGCCACATGATTAATATCCAATGAGGACTAATGGCAGTATTTTGTAGCTAGTCTAGAGGGCTTTCTTTGTACATCATATACACTTAATAATTACCTGTTGAATGGAATCTAGTTCTTTCTTAGGCTCTTTCTAAGATTATGGCTTTAGAGGTAAAAGTGACTTCAGATGGTATGTAGTTGAATGCTTGCTGAATTGCACTGAAATACCTGTATGACAAGTGCCATACTCAGTTTCCTTGGAAACTGAGGCCATGGAGGTGAAGTGATTTGCCCCAAAGTCATACAGGTATTTCAGCGAACTTCAGTAAGCATTTACTACTGTGTGTCAACCACTGGGCTAAGTACTGGGAACACAAAACCAAAAACGAAATGGCTCCTGCCCTCAAAGAACTTACAGTCTACTGGGGGGGAGGGCACTAGTAACGTAGCTGGGATTTGAACCCAGAACCTATGACTCCCATCTAGGACTTATTTTACTATATTTCCTTGGCTGCATTGAGGTTTCTGGTAGGAAAGGGGGAGAGAGAGAGAGAGAGAGATAGAGAAAGACAGGGACAGAGAGGGGGAGAGAGAAAGAGAGAGAGAGAGAGAGAGAGAGGGAGAGAATCTGGTCTTGTACTCCTAGGATGGTGGGTGGGGCACAGTGGTTGTGGTGGTGGAGTGCATGACCCACAGATTGTCACAGTGACAATCTAGACTTGCAACGGTGTGGCCAGAGCCAAAAGGTGTCTTGTAAGGCTGATGCCTCTAACAGGGCAGCTGTGTCCTATCTGATCTGATGAGGCTCTGGAGAGGCATGAAGAGCCTCTTCTCTGTAGGCACTTGTCAAGACCTTTACTCCCTTTATACCCCGCTCAAAACTCACCTCCTTTCAGACACACATCTGACCACTCCTTTTCTGCCTGTGACCTTGTTTAGTGCAGGGAACAATGACTTTGAGCTTGGAGATCTCAAAGCTTAGATATGGAGCCAACGGAGGGGAAGAGGGAGGGCATCCTTGGGTTGGCTGTCCTCTTGAGAAGCCTCAGCCCCAGAGTACTTTTGAGTCCTTCTGCTATTGGTTGCTTTCCTATGAAACTTACTGATCATAAAGGGGCAGGCTGGGTGAATCTCTCCCACTGCCTCTCCTCAGTCTGATCCTCATGGGAAAGGCAGTGTCATGTAGCAGGAATAACTTTGGTTCTGCCAGAGGACCTGAGTTTGAATCCCAGCAAATCACTTTGCCCCAGAGCCTCCACTTCCATGCTTATAAAATTAGGGGGTGGGGCTAGATAATAATAGCTTACAGTTATATAGTGTTCCATCCATCCATACATCTATCTATCTACCAAATCCTTTTTGATTCTCATCATAACCTTGTGATATAGTCCCATTTTACAGATGAGGAAACTGTGGCCCAGATTTTGAAAGTGGCTTAGCTAAAGGCGATATAGCCAGTCAGTGTCAGGCAGGACTAGCACCTGAATCTTTATTTTCAAAAGCCAGACTCCTTCCTCTCCCCCAAACACCTTCAATCTTCTTAATTTCCCATCATTAGATGGTTCTGAGGTTTGTCTAAAATACATCCAGAAGCTTATCTAAAATGGCTGTTTATGTTATTTGCCAGTAGGGGGAATGATTTTCCTAAATTTATTCTCTTGATGTGAAGCTAGACTTCAAGGCTTCTGGGGAGAGGGGCTGGGTTTGGGTAACAGTCAGTCTTTTCCTTCCCCCATCCCAGTCCTGATTTATGGTCATATCACTTTGATTTAACAAACATTTATTAAGCATCTACTGTCTGTGGGGCCCTAGACTAGGGCATAGGAGGCAGTGTGGTAAGATGGAATGAAGCTTGGCTGTGGAGCTAAAAGACCTGGGTTTCAATCCTAGCTTTGATTTTTATTGCCTTTGTGACTTTGGCTAAGGCATTTTACCTCCTTAGGCCTCAGTTTCTCCATCTATAAAATGAGGGAGTTGATTTTGCTTGACTATACATATTTATAAACAATTTTCTTTTCTTTCTCATGGAGGGAAGGTGGGAGGGAAAGAAGGCAAATCTTTGTTTTAAAAAACTTAAATTTTTGAAAAAGCAAAAAAAAAAGACATTAAAAAAGAAATGAGTGGGCTGCACTAGGTGGCTTTTAAAGAGTCTTTCAGCTCTAGTCCTGTGATTCTCTGGCATCTTGTTTTAGCCTCCATCCATTAAAGCCATGTGAAAGCTCTTTTCAGTCTCCAACACCCACCATCCCCAGCTGAGACTGGGGCTGTGTTTCACCAGCCCTGAGGGAGGGGTGTCTAGTGTCATTAGGGCTCCTTAGAACCCAGGCCCCCAGAGAGTGGATCACAGGGACAGCTGGCACTGTTCCCAGCTCCTCACCCACAGTGATGTCAACTCAGTCTGAGGCTCAGAGACCCGTTCTGATGGGCTGGAGCCCAAGACTCGTGTACGTGCGCGCGTGCGTGTGCGCGTGCGTGCGTGCGTGTGTGCGTGTGTGTGTGTGTGTGTGTGTGTGTGTGTATAGAAGAAGGATCAGATCTTTTCTTGCCATCACATTTCTTCTTTTATGGAAAGGGAGGAGGACTGGGGCGGGGGCAGACTGTCTTTGTCTGTTTAGGTTTGAACACGTCCTGAGTTTTATGACAGCCTGTTAGTCTCCATTGAGACCGAGGAAGTTATAATAAAGCCCGGCGGAGGATTTAGAAGTTTAATTACATTTACAGTAGGTCAGGATGAGGCTTGTGACATATGCGAGTGTCACTCATAGTTAGTCACTGCCTCCTCAGGCTGTGAGGGTGCAGGGAAGGAAGGCAGAGAAGGGAGGGGCTGATGAGAGCTCTCTCTGCTAGAGATTAGTGGTGTCTGGTGACTTTGGACTTGGGGAATCAACTGACTGAAAGAGCCCGGAGACCTGGGTTCTTGTCCTATCTGAATCAAGGTAGCATGGAGCAGGAAAAGGAATAATGGATGTGGAGTCAGAGGGTCTGACTTTGCCACTTCCTGTGTGACCTTTGGAAAATTATTTAAGATTTCTGGGCTTCGGGGCAGCTAGGTGGTACAGTGGATAGAACACTGGCCCTGGAGTCAGGAGGACCTGAGTACAAATCTGTCTCAGACTAGACACTTGACACATACTAGCTGTGTGACCCTGGGCAAGTCACTTAACCCCTTGCCTGGCTCCCCGACCCCCCCCCAAAAAAACCTAAAAGGGGCAGCTAGGTGGTACAGAGGATAGAGCACTGGCTCTGGAGTCAGGAGGACCGGAGTACAAATCTGTCTCAGACTAGACATTTGACACATACTAGCTGTTTGACCCTGGGCAAGTCACTTAACCCCATTTGTGTAGCCAAACCCCCCCCAAAAAAAGATTTCTGGGCCTCAGTTTTTCTAGGTATAAAATGAACTAGGCTGGACCAGATACATCTAAGGTTCTATCCAGCTGTAAAATCTTGATGCTGTTCTTCCATTCATTTCACCAAACTTTCCCTCTCTGGTCCTCAGTTTTCTAATCTGTAAAATGGAGGTGGGGGAGCAAGACATTATAATGTACCTCATGGAGTTTTTGTGTGGCTCAAAGGAGATAATGGGTGAGAAAGTGTTTTAAGGAGTGGGGAATGCAAGTGCTAGGAAGTAACTTTGTTTTCTTTTGTTTGGGACTGGTGATTTCACTGAGTTAAAGTCAGTGGAATGGAAACTTTTTCCACTTTACAGATCAAATTGGTAGCTCCTTAGTAATGCATCTCTTAGAGACCTTCTTGGGGCCCTGAGAGAAGGAGAAGATCACACAGCCATCATGTGCCAGGTCTTCCTGACTCCAAGGCCAGCCCTCTATGATGTCATTGTCGCTTAGTCGTTTTCAGTCATGTCTGACTCTCCGTGACCCCATTTGGGGTTTTCTTGGCAAAGACAGTGGAGAGGTTTTCCATTTCCTTCTCCAGTTCATTTTACAGATGAGGAAACTGAGGCAAACGAAGTTAAGTGACTTGCCCAGGGTCATACAGCTAGTAAGTATCTGAGACTGGATTTGAACTTGGGAAAATGAGTCTTTCTGACTACAGGCCTGGCACTCTAAAGGCCACCGCGCCACCTAGCTGCAGTGCAGATGATGGCATACTGTCTCTAAAAGATGGTGATATTATTGTTATTATTAGCCAAAGTTGGGTCCCTTCTAATAAGGCTGATCATAACCACATTCATAAAGTTTTAGTTACTAAAGCTTTAAAACGCACTAAGACTTTTGGGACACTCTGTATTGTGCTTATGTCCTATGAGAATTATTTTTCTCACCTTACACATGAGGAAATTGAGGCTCAGGGCACTGTCCTAGGGGCACTTACCTAGTGTCAAACTCCAGATCTGAATCTAGGTCTTGTCTGAGTTCTCTTTCTTCTATACTGGTTGGCTCTAAGGAGGGAGCCTCTCACCTCTAGCTCATCCTAGTAACTGGAGTTATCTGAGTCAGGAATGACAACTGGGTGTCCCTAGAGTCTGTGTAAGATCTTCCTCTCCACCCCAGAACTCTGCTGTTGTGACACAAGCACGTGGCCCAGAGTGTTACACCTAGGGCTCTCAAACATGCCCCAAAATTAATGGAATAGAGTCTCCAACAGTTGCAGTCTTAGAAACATCTTAACATCACTGTATATGAAGGCTGACCTCCAATCACCCAGGGAATAACACATGGCCACAGCACACAGATATCTGGGGAAGGGAAAAACACAGACACAATACAGAGCTCCATTTGCTACCTGCCCATCTATCAGCATAATGGGAGAGACTCACAGAGGCATGCCCAACATCTGGGAAGTCTTCTGAGTATATCAAACAATGAAACCTTGTCCCTAGAGTCTTTCCTGTGTCTGAATCTCTCCATAAACAATTGAATCTGCCAAAAGTTCTACTATATTGGCTTGCCTAATAACTACCAACAGCAGGCATTACTTTTCCTCCTCTTTAAATCTCAGAGCAGCATGCTGTCTCTGCATGCCAATAATGGCGACACAAGGCAGCCCAGTTGTGATAAGCTTTGCTGTATTTCCTAGTAATGGTGCCTACTAAAGTAGCCCAAGTACGTAATTCTTACTATCCATTACTCAGTTACTGTCTCTGTCCATGGTTCTGACATCCCCAAAGCTGTGGAGACTCGGAAGGGACCCAAACCTTTGCTGGTGTGTAGGAATTAGGGGCTGTTTGGAGAGAACCATTCTTGTCTGAGAGGTCTGTCTCCCCCCTTCATCTTTTAGAAGTTTCCTTCCTTTGTTGAAGAAAGGAAATCGTCTTGCTGTGTGATCTTTCTCCTGCCACGCTCTGAGCAGTGAGTAAAGGGAGATGAATCACAGCCCTCGATCGGGCGTGTTCTACTTCTACTGCTAAATTTGCATAAATATAATATCGTGGAGAAATAACAAGCCCCTCTAAGGCAAATTAATTATCCCAGCAGGACATTCATTATTCTGTAGCTAAATCTCTCACCATTACTCCCTGGGCTTTATTCAGAATGAGGGTGTACAATCTCTTTGTCTCCTGCCCGCACATTCCTTTTCTTTCACTCTGTATCTCTGTCTCATGTTTTTGTTCATTTCTCTCCATCGTATGCTCCTTTTCCCCCCTCATCACTCTCTCTGTTTCTGCTGTCTCCATGCTTTTCCACTTCCCTTCCTATCCCTCAGTAGAATGTAATCGTCTTAAGTGGAGTGACTGTTTTGTTATTGTCTTCGAAATCACGGTGCTTAGAATAGAGTCTGACACATAGTAGGTACTTAATAAATGTTTGTTGGCTGACTCCCATGGATGCAACTATCATCTTTATGCAGATGATTCCCAGAGCTGTAGTCTTCTGCTAATAAAGGGTTTGGTTGGAACTCTGGGGGGAGGGTTGTTGAGATGGAATCAAGGTTGATAACAGAGAGTCTTGGCTCCTGTGAGAAATTAAAAAAATTTTTTCCCAAAGTTTTTTTTTCCCATTATCTTCTCATTTGTATCAGAGTAGTAGCTCTGGGAGATAGCTCAAGGACTACTGAATGAGTACTGATGAGGACTGTCTCTGAGACGCAGAGGGGTTAAGCATCTTTTCTAAGGTCACACAGCAAGTTTGTAGCAAACATTGAATTAGAAACCAGGTCTTTGTTGTATCTCGTGGCAGGTGGTGTGGGGGTAGGAGAGACAGAGAGTGGTTAAGGATAGGAGAGAGGGAAGGTAAAATGTGCTTAATGATCAGTAGGTCAGGGTTTTTCTTGGGAAAAGAAAGTCTGGGTCCAAATCAAAATCCATCTAAGTGTGAACTAGATTCCAGGCTGGGTTAAGGAGCTTTGGTTTTTCAAAATGTCAAAGTTCTAAGGGCTGAAACAAAATCAGGAAAGCCAAGGGCAGAGTGGAGATTTTAGGTCAGAAGCAATGGATCAGGAAGCAGCCTACCAGAGATATTGGTGAAATGATGGTCACCAATGACTGTCCAACACAATTCTCATACCTGAGCCTTTAGCCAGTTCTGGCGGTGATTAGTGTTTCCCATCTCACTTTTTTCCAGGGCTGATGTATTGGCAGGTAATGGTTATGTGCCAAGTTCAACATCAAATCACTTGTCTAAGGTCACATGGGTCTATAATACCCCCTTTTGACTCGGCTCCACCAGTAAGGTTGTGGGCTAGGAAATTCTCTCGTCTATGAATAATGATAGACATAGCCCAGGGGTTATGAAAAATTCCTAATTGTGGGTTCCTTCTGTGCCATGTGAATAGGCCTTGATGGGGACAGGTCTTTGTTGTCATTAGAACAAGGGCCAGAAATGTCAGAGAGTCTGATGTGTCAGCTGCTTCCTTGCAGAATTAGGGGCCCAAGGGGTGAAATTCTAGAATGGATTTGCAGTGATACTTGGGAAAAAATGAAACCTTCACTTGCCATTCAAATTTCAATCAAAATGAGCTATTACAAAAAGTAGGCTTTGGAAGCAAAGAATGTCCTTTGTGAGAGGTTTTTACTAAGGGACTCCATTGTCATAAATAGGGCACAGAGACAAATTTGGCAGCCTAGGCCCTCTAAGCATTAAAAGGCTGATAAATTATAAAGAGACAGCATGGCACTGTGGAGTTGGAGTCAGGGAAACAGGTTTAAGGCCCACCTTGGACATTTATTAACTGTGTGACTCTAAGCCTCAGATTTCTCTTCTGTAAAAGGAGGGGGTTGGGTTAGCTGGCCTCTGACAGTCCTCTCCACCTCTAAATCTGTGATTCTATGATGATCATTTGTAATCATCATTCATACTTTTACAGCTTTTTACTCAAACTGCTGAGTAGAGAAGACAATCAGGAAAACAGCCTGAACCTTAGAGACCCAGAACAAATGGAGCCTTGAGCCAGGCTCATGCATCCCTAAAATGGAGAGACGGGAATGGGGCAGGGATGACCTGGAGACTGGCCTTGGCCTTCTGGAGTTTTATCATCCAACAGAACAATATGGCAGAATGGAAATAGCATTGGTCTGGATGCTCGGGTCATAGATTCTGAACTGGAAGGTGATTTAGAGGTTGTATAGCCCAAGCCTCTCATTTTACAGAAGAGGACATTGAAGCCCAGAAACAGGATGAAATGGCCCAAGACAACACAATTAGAGTCATGAATTGTTGGAGTCAGAAGGGATTTTAGAGGCCATTTAGTCCAAAATGCTCATTTTACAGATAATAATGGCTAGCTTTGGCATAATGCTTGAAGACAGCGAGAGGGCGCCATGGTTCATAGGAGTCAAGGAGACCTGAGTTTAAATTCAGCCTCAGATACTTACTAGCTGTGGGAGCCTGGGCAAGTCATTTCACCTCTGTTTGCCTCAGTTTTCCAATGCGTAAAAAGGAGATAATAATAGCACCTACCTCACAGGGTTATTGTGAGGATCAAATGAGATGATTGTAAAGCACTTACTTAGTGCCTGGCATGCAGTAGATGCTTAATAAATACTTGTTTCTTTCCTTCCTTAAAGTTTACAAACACTTCATATGTGTTATTTTGAGCCCCATAACAACCCTGTGAGGTGGTGTTGTTATCATCTTCCTCCTCCTCCTCATCACCACCATTTTACAGATAAAGAAACTGAGGCCCAGGAAGTTCAGCGAGGAAGCCCCACTGAGGAAGTTCACTGACCTGCCATGGTTTGCACAGGTAGCAGGAACTGAGATTTGAACCCAGGTCCTCTAATCAATTTTGTTTCTACTGTGCCATCCTGCCTTCTAAACTTGGTTTCAGCCTTGCTTCTTACTTCCAAGCAGTTTGATCTTGGGCAAATCCCTCTCCAAGGCTCAGTTTCCCTATCTGTAAAATTAAAGTTTACACTAAGTGACATAAAGCTCTGACAACCTATGATTCTATGTAAATGTGATGATAATTTCTATAGGGCTTGGGCCATGGATACAGTGTATGATGTGCAGTTGGGAAGACCTTGTATCTAAATTCTCTCTGTCACACTTATTAGCTGTGTGACCTTGGACAAATTGCTTAACCTTGCTGAGCCTTGGTTTCCTCATCCATGTAGCAGGGATAATAATAGCTGTAATCGTTCCCTGTGAGAGCCAGCATGACACATGATAATAAAGAGTTGGACTCAGAAGCCAGAGTTCTAGTCCTGCTTTTGACTCCCAGCGGCTTTGGAATCCTGGGCAAGCCATGTACTTCTTTTCCTCCCCCCCCCACCTTTTTTTTACTTAATAGCATTTTTTCCAGTTACATGTAAAGATAGTTTTCAACTTTCATTTTTGTAAGATTTTGAGTTCCAACTTTTTCTCTCCCTCCCTTCCCTCTTCCATCTCCAAGACAGCAAGCAATCTGATAGAGGTTATACATGTACAAACATGTTAAACATATTTCCACATTAGTCATGTTGTGAAAGAAGAATCAGAGCAAAAGGGAAAAGCCATGAGAAAGAAAAAAAAACAAAAAAGTGAAAATAGAATGCCTTCGTTCTGCATTCAGATTCCGTAGTTCTTTCTCTGGATGTGAATAATATTTTTCATCATGAGTCCTTTGGAATTGTAGTAGATCATCGTATTGCTGAGAAGAGATAAGTCTATCATAGTTGATCATCACACAGTGTCATTACCGTGTACAACGTTCTCCTGGTTCTGCTCACTTCACTCAGCATCAGTTCATGTAAGTCTTTCCAGGTTTTTCAGAAATCTGCCTGCTCACCATTTCTTATAGCACAATAATTCCATTACATTCATATACCACAACTTGTTCAGTCATTCCCCAATTGATGAATATTCTCTCAATTTCCAATTCTTTACCACAGCAAAAAGAGCAAGCTGTGTACTTCTAAGCACCCTAGGCAACACTCTAAAGCTATAAGCTGGGCAGCTGTCTCATTCTGCACTGTTAGATGGTGTGTTCTCAGTGGGAGTTCCTTATACTGATGAAAGCCTGGGTCCTGACCTACACCTCCTGAGCAGGGTTATTAAGAGGTACAAATGAGAGTCTGTTGATGATGATAACTAACACTGATATAGTGATTCAAGGTTTGCAAAGTGCTCTCTCTACAAACATGTAAGTATCTGTTTATACACATATATACATGTATGTGTATATGTGAGTGTATATACACACATACATGCACATAAACCACATACTCGTCCATGAAATTTTATCTTGGGCAAGTCCCTCTCCAAGGTTCAGTTTCTCTATTTATAAAATGAGAGTTTACACTAATGACTTCTAAGTAACCTTAAAGTTCTGACTCTATAATTCTATGTAAATATATATATATGTAGCCAGATTTGGCCAGATTTGAATTCAGGTCTTCCTGACTTCAGGCCCCACACTCTATTTACTGTACCACCTATCTGCCTATGTATGTATGTATGTATGTACACATGCACAACACACACATATTTATACATACATACACATACACATACAAAAGGACACAGAAAGAGCACTGGTCTTGGAATCAGAAAGACCCATCTTCCTGAGTTCAAATCTGGCCTCAGGCACTTACTAGCTGTGTGACCATGGGCAAATCACTTCACCCTGTTTGCCTCAGTTTCCTCATCTGTCAAATGAGCTGAAGAAGGAAATGGCAAATCACTCCAGTATCTTTGCCAAGACAACCCCAAATGGGGTCATGAAGAGTTGGACACAACTGAAACAACTGACTAACACCAACAATATCTATAAAATCTCATTCAATCCTCAAAACAACCCTACAAGGTAGGTGCTATTATTAGCTCCATTTTACAGGTGATGAAACTGGAGGTGGGAGAAGTTAAAGTGATTTTCTCAAGGTCACAGTTCTGGAAAGTGTCTGAGAAAGTATTTGAATTTAGATCTTCCTATCTCTAAGTTCAGCACTTTATCCATGAGGACATTTAGCTGTTATAATTTATATAATATATGTAAAATATTTTGAACATTTTAGAATTCTATATACAGTTCTATATTTCCCAAAAAAGTCATAACGCAGTTTTAAGCTCTAATAGCTTAAAGAGAAGAAGACAATTGCTAGCTTCAGTCCGCGTCCTTTGTTTAGCGATTCTTACAGGGAGGCGTTATATCCCCACATGCTATGACTTTAATCACTTGAAACTGCTCTAAGACTTTTGAGGCACACCTACATACATCAGTTGCCATTATTTTTACAAAGTGCTTACCTCACAACAACTTTGTGACAAAGGTATAAAATAAAGAAAAGAGGGTCATTAAAGCATTGTTAAAATGCACTGAAGAACAGAAGAAAGTTCACAAGGAGACATAGACAAGTAAGATAGCTCTGAAACTACCATATTGAATTTTTCATATACTTTGTTTTTAAAAACACACTGTAGGTAATAGAGATATGTGTAAGTACTTAGCTTGTTTTATGGACAAAGAAACTGAGGTTTAGAGAGATGAAATCCAAGGGTTTTACAACTAGGGAGTGTTGAAAGCTGGGCTCTAACCCAGATCTTTCCTAACTTTAGGTTGAAGGTATTGGTAAGGTTTTCATCTATTATAAAATTGCCCTAACTGGTAATCGGTCACATGAGAATGAGCTTTTCTCCACCTTTCATTTATTCCTAAGGGAAAAAAAAAATAGGCTGAGAGTACAGCATGAAGGAATGAGGTCAGTCAGGAAGTTATGAGGTAAGCCTGGTGGATTCAGTGGTGATAGAATGGGTGATGTATATCTGCCTGGTAAGAGTACAAAGGGGATTGACCAAGTAAATTGTACATAATAGATTTGAAATTTCATGTACAATATTCTTTTTTTCTATTTTACTATGTTATGGAAATGCTTGTTTTATTTCTTAAATTCAGAATAAAAAAACAAGTACTTATCAAGTACCTACTACATGACAGACACTGTACTAAGCACTTGGTTAACATCGAGTTTTTCTGAACTACTTTTAAAAAAATATTTGTTATAGTGGATGGCTCTCTGGGGAGGGAAGGAAAGAAGAATACATCTGGAAATGAGAGTGTTGTAAAAACAAAATACATCAATAAAAATAAAAATATCATTCATTTAAATGGTTTTCTTCCTCGCACCCTGGCCAGATAACTCTTATTTTTAAAAATAATTTTTATTATTTTTTGTTATCCTGAACTTGACAAATGCCAGCAGACTTCAGCATGTCTACATACAAAGGAGGAAAGAAAAAAAGAATTGGACATGGAACTACGTATCTCTATTACCTATAGTGTGTTTTTAAAAACAAAGTATATGAAAAATTCAACATGTTAGTTTCAGAGCTATCTTACTTGTCTATGTCTCCTTGTGAACTTTCTTCTGTTCTTCAGTGCATTTTAACAATGCTTTAATGACCCTCTTTTCTTTATTTTATACCTTTGTCATAACTATCATTGGTCTACTTTTCCCTCCCACATCCTACCTCCCCATTAAAAAACCAAACCCCCAAACCTTATAATGAGTAAGTATAGTCAAACAAAAAAACCCAAAAAATCCACCCATTAACTATGTCCAAAAATGTAATTTTCATTCTGCACCATAAATCCATAACCTTTTTGTCAGAAGGTGGGTAGCAGGATTCATCACCAGTCCTTTGGAATCATGGTTGGTCAATGTATTGATCAGAGCTCTTAAGTCTTTCAAAGTTGCTTGCTTTTTCAGTGTTGTAGTTATTGTATACATTGTTCTGGTTTTTCTCACTTTAGTGTGTCAGTTCATACAAGTCTTCCTAGATTTGTCTGAAACCATCTCTGTCATAATTTCTTTTAAAAAATTATTTATTTGTTTTTAGTTTTCAACATTCATTTCCATAAGATTTTGAGTTCCAAATTTTCTCCCCATCTCTTCCCTCCTCCACCCCAAGATAGCATGTAAATTGATACAGGCTCAACATATACATTCACATTAAACCTATTTTCACATTAATCATATTGTAAAGAAGAATTAGAACCAATGGGAGAAACCATGAGAAAGAAGAAAAAAAAAGAGAGAGAGAAAGAAAATAATATGCTTCTATCTGCATTCAGACTCCATGGTTCTTTTTCTGGATGTGGACAGTGTTTTCCATCATGAGTCTTTTGGAGTTGTCTTAGATCCTTGCATTGCTAAGAAGAGATAAGTCTATCAAAGTTAGTCATCACACAATGTGGCTGTTACTGTGTACAATGTTCTGGTTCTGCTCACTTCATTCAGCGCCAGACCATACAAGTCTTTCCACGTTTTTCTGAAGTCTGCCTGCTCATCATTTCTTATAGCACAATAGTATTGCATTACATTCATATATTGCAGCTTGCTCAGCCATTCCCCAATTGATGGGCATCTCCTCAATTTCCAATTCTTTGCCACCACAAAAAGAGCTGTTATAAATATTTTTGTACATGTGGGTCCTTTTCCTATTTGTATGATCTTTTTTGGGGTACATGCCTGGAAATGGTATTTCTGGGTCAAAGGGTATGCAAAGTTTTATAACCCTTTAGGCATAGTTCCAAATTGCTCTCCAGATTGGTTGGAACATTCACAACTCCAGTGATAACACATTAATGTTCCAATTTTCCCACTCTTCTCCAGCATATACATTTTCCTGTTTTGTCATGTTAGCCAATCTGATAGGTGAGATGTTGTACCTCAGAGTTGTTTTGATTTGCATTTCTCCAGTCAATAGTGATTTAGAACATTTTTTTCATATGACTATAGATAACTTTAATTTCTTCATCTGAAAACTGCTGTTCATGTCCTTTGGCTATTTATCAATTGGGGAATGACTTGTATTTTTATGAATTTGACTCAGTTCTCTATATATTTTAGAAATGAGGCCTTTATCAGAGACACTGGTTATAAGAATTCTTTCCCAGTTTTCTGCTTCTCTCCTAATTTTGGTTGTATTGGCTTTGTTTGTACAAAAAATGAAATTTAATGTAATCAAAATTATCCATTTTGCATTTCATAATGTTCTATATCTCTTGTTTGGTCATAAATTCTTCCATTCTCCATAAATATGACAGGTAAACTATTCCTTGCTCTCTCAGTTTGCTTATAGTATCAGCCTTTATAACTAAATTGTGTACCCATTTTGATTTTATTTTGGTATATGGTATAAGATGTTGATCTAAGTCTAGTTAGTGCCATACTATTTTCCAGTTTTCCCAGCAGTTTTTGCCAAATCGTGAGTTCTTATCCCAGAAGCTGGGGTCTTTGAGTTTATCAAACAGTAGATTACAATAGTCATTGACTACTGTGTCTTGTACCTAACCTATTCCACTGCTCTGCCACTCTATTTCTTAACTAGTACTAAGTAGTTTTGATGATTGCTGGTTTATAATACAATTTAAGGTCTGGTATGGCTAGGCCATCTTCCCTTTCATTTCTTTTCATTAATTCCCTTGATATTTTGGACCTTTTGTTCTTCCAGATGAATTTTGTTATTACTTTTTCTAGCCCTATAAAATAATTTTTTGGCAGTTTGATTGATATGGCACTGAATAAGTAAATTGATTTAGGTAGAATTGTCCTTTTTATTATATTAGCTCAGCCTACCCATGAGCAACTGATATTTTTCCAATTATTCAGAGCTGACTTTATTTGTGTGAAAAGTGTTTTGTAATTGTGTTCATATAGTTTCTGGGTTTGTTTTGGAAGATGGACTCTTAAATATTTTATAATGTCCACAGTAACTTTAAATAGAATTTCCCTTTCTATTTCTTGCTGTTGGGCTTTGTTAGTAATATTTAGAAATGGCCTGTCATCATTTCTTATAGCACAATAGTATTCCATTACATTCCTATGCCCTAATTTGTTCAGCCATTCCCCAACTGATGGGTGCCCCCTTGGTTTCCACTTCTTTGATACAATAAACAGAGCTGACACACAAACACACATATGTATTTAAAAAATTTCCTTCTGTCCTTGCTCTCTTGTAGGTATGTGCTTAGTATGGCTATTGCCAAGACAAAAAGTATGCATAATTCAGTGGCTTTATGGGCATAGTTCTTATTGCTGTATGGAATGACTGGATCTTTTCACAGTTTCACCCATAGTGCGTTAGTGTGCCTCCTTTCCCTCAGCCCCTCCAACAATTGGGGGAAAATGTATTGTCACTTTTGTCAATCTAGTAGTTGTAAGGTGGAATATGCATCACTCTTAAAATTTTTTCTTATTGATGGCTTTTCTTTTTTACATCACTATAGTTTTCCTAGCCCTCCCCCGAGAACAAATAGTATTTTTTAAAGACAAAAAAAAAAAGAAAAGTAAGAGGGAAAAATCAGCATAAGTGGTCAACATATTTAAAAAGTCTGAAAATATGTTCAGGGTGCAACATTTGTGGACCTCCACCTTGACAAAGGAGTTAGTTAGGAGTATCTTCCCATATCTCTTTTTTCAAATCATGGCTGTTCTTTGTAACTTTGCAACATTCCCTTTTAATTTTTTTTGTGTGTGTGATTGTTCTTTCCGCTTAAATTGTTGCAGTTACTGCGTATGTTGTTTTCTTGGTTCAACGTACTTCATTCCACATTAGTTCATGTAGATCTATTCAATGCTTCTCTGTTTTCATAATATCTTAAAGGTTTGTAATATTCTATTACATTCATCTACCACATTTTGTTTAGCCATTTCCTAACTGATGGGCAGCTATTTTGTTTCCAATTCTTTGCTATCACAAAAAAGTGCTGCTGTAAATAGCTAGGCATATATGGGGACTTTCTTATTATCAATAGCTCCTTAGGCTGTATGGTCCATAATGCAACAACTGTGTCAAAGGGCATGGCCTTGCTCTCATTATTAGGGTTTCAGAACATTTTTTTTTGTATTTTTGTTGATAACTTGGGTTCCATTCTTTAAGAATGGCTTGTTTATATGTTTTGATCATTTATATGTTGTGGAACAGACAGTCTTTCTTTTAGCTCCTTGGATAGGGTAGGCCCAGGGCCTGTGGGTGAATCAGACCTCTTCTTGCCCTTGGGCTTCAGCAATCCCACGGTTACTGGAATAGAAAATTCTGCCTCCAAATATTTTTCCTTTTCTGCTCTGAGAAACGTCTTCAAGTCAGCCATTTGAGAGCTATGTCTTTCCCTCTTGGTGGGCCCGGGCAGGCGGCACACTATAAAATTAGTCACCTTGAAGAAGCCATCTGCTTCAGCTAAGGATGGGGGCACATTTCCTTCCTTTGAAGAGTCCCTTGAGATTGTGGGGTGCCATTACAATCCTCCAGTTCCAATTAGGTATGTGCACGCTACCGTGCATGTGTATATGCCCAAGGAAGCACGAGGGAACCAGCAAGAGAACGAGCTTGTCTCTGGGGGAGACAAAGCCAGGGAACATACTCCCTGGGGCATTTTTGCAAGGTGGTAGCAGAGCCTGAGCTGAGTTGGTCTATAGGGACTGCTCAGCTCTCCATTGATTTTCTGCCTCAATGATGTAGAACAGGGGAAGGACCAAATCCCTTTTGACTGATAGATTATAGAACAAAATGCAGAGGATTGGGTGGGGAGGATTGTTTCTGGATGGTGGGAGGCTCTGGCTTTAGTGAAGTACCCTGAAGAATCTGTTGTGTGTGTTGGGGGTTGTGGGGAGGATAATGGTTAATCAACCTTCCCTATATGAGTGGACTTCACATCTCAGTTATCTTCCTCTAAAACTTGTGTGTCAATGGGAAGTTGTTTAGATCAATTCCAAATGTATGGGCTGGTGCTGAATCCTGATTGCAAGTTATTTCTTCTTTCTAAGCCTCAGTTTCCTCACCTGCAAGTTGACAATCTAACCTAATCCAGTAAATATTTGGTGAGAGGCAGCTGTTTGAGGAACTCTGTGAGGGACAGTGAAGAGGCAAAGATGTACCTTCAGGAGCTCTGCATCCAACCCTGCCCCTGAAGTCATCCTCAAGGGTAAGCAAGCGTTGTGAACACACATGGCTCCACAGGTGCTGCCTCCCTTGCTTTCTCAGCTACCACGGACAGCTACTGAAGCCCAAGTAAAAAAAATGACAAATATCCTAGGCATTGTCGACTGGCTAAATGGCTGTGACACTGAAGAAGATGTGTTACCATCAACATTACTGACCCACCTTAAGCACCACTTTCTATCTCTCTATAGCAGAAGCTTTCCCCCCATTAAAATGGGAGCTCCCTGATAGCAAAGTCTGTCTTACTTTTCTCTGCATCCTCAGCACTTAGCACAAGGCTTATACATGATAAACACTTAATAAATGCTTTTTTCCACTCATTCGCTTACTCACTCAGTGACTTACTCATTCATGAAAAAAAGAGGATGCAGGCCCTGCCCCCTGAAGAAGCTAATATCTAATAGGGAGCTATGATGTCTACACTAATAAGTATCTGTTTGTCAATATCCTTAAATCTCTTTGATGCTCATGATGTCTCTGCCATCAGGAGTTTACCTAACACTTCTTGAACCAGGTTGTATTCTCCTTCTCCTCATTATTATTATTATTGCTGTTATTATTTTTTGGGGGTGGACCTATGATTTCAAAACTGTAAGATGCTCCCAGGGAGGAACTCCTACCATCATAGGTCAGCACCTTCCACATAACTTAGAGACATAGAGAATTCTCTGAGAGCATTGACAGGTTAAGTAACTTGGCTGAGTCACACAGCCGGGATGTGGGAGAGGTGAGACTCAAATCCAGGTGGTTGTTGTTGCCATCACCGTCATCATCATCTCACATTTCTGTGGTGCTTCAGGGTTGACAGAGTACTTTTTTTTATCACAAACCTGTGAGGCAGTTATTGAAAATATCATTCCTCATATTTTATAAATAAGGAAACTGAGGCTCAGATGGGGAAGTAAC
The DNA here is from genome assembly GCF_900497805.2 of Vombatus ursinus. Classification (NCBI taxonomy): domain Eukaryota; kingdom Metazoa; phylum Chordata; class Mammalia; order Diprotodontia; family Vombatidae; genus Vombatus; species Vombatus ursinus. The sequence continues at coordinate 4,471,203 of NW_020954713.1, read as the reverse complement.
TTAATAGTAATAATAGGTAGCATTTACATAGTGTTTGAAGGTTTGCAAAGTGCTTTACAAATATTATCTCATTTGATCCTAAAGACAACTTTGGAGGGAGGGAGGTGCCATTATTATTCCCATTTTGCAGATGTGGAAACTAAGGCAGACAGAAGTTAAATGACCTGCTCAGGGTCACACAGCTAGTATATACACACACATACAAACATGTATATGTATGTATACATATACATGTATGTATGTCAGAGGTGTGTCTTGAACCCAGATCTTCCTGACTCTGAAATTTTCCCTTTATCCATTATGACATGTTGCTTCTCTAAAATATATACAAAATTGGTACGAGCTAATCTATTTTTTGAAGGGCACTAATAATTTAGAGAATCGGGAAGGAGGCAGCTAGGGGGTACAGTAGATAGAGCACTAGACCTAGAGTCAGGAAGACCTGAGTTCAGATCTGGTCTCAGACACTGTGTGATACTGGGCAGGACACTTAATTCTGTCTGCCTCAGTTTCCTCATCTGTAAAATAATCTGCAGAAATAAATGGCAAGCCACTTCAGTGTCTTTGCCAAGAAAACCTCAAATGGGGTCACCAAGAATAAGACACGACTGAAAGGACTGACAAACAATCAGGAAGGACAACCTGTAAGAGATGGTGCCTGAAGGGAGCTAAGGGTTCTGAGAGGAAAAGTTGAGGCTAGTATCTGCTGATCCCCCAATCAGTTCAGTCTTCTGTCTTTGTCCACCTTTCAATCTTTCTCTATTTGTAATGAGTAAGTTGTGTTTGCTCCCAGAGGGTGACATTTGGGGGAGGTTAGGACCATGTAGGGATCGGGAGGACAGCACCTCTTTGGACCAGTGAGGGCCACACAAGGTACCTCTGACACCCATTTCTGTGTGCTTATGGTTGCATGTCTCCATTGGAATCTGCTGTTCCCTTGCCTTTGCCTAGCTGTTTAAAGGGAAGTGGGAGCTGCTGAGGACAAATGAATTAAAGAGCATATGTCAAGTGCTTACTATGTGGTAGGTGCTCTGCTACCTATGTTTTGGAGATTTCACCCCCTCCACCTAGCCCAGGTGCTGTCCTTGGCCTTCTTATGGAAAGGAAGGCACCAGGACACAACCCTCAAGGAGCTGAGGAAGCAATTCTCTTGGAGGAGGTAACTGTCATATTGATTGAAGAGGGCACTCAGATATGATATTTCCTATGATAATGAAGCTCTCAGATGTCCTGTCCAGCAAAGTCCCTCTAAAGTAGCCCCTCTAAAGTCTAATATGCTGATGGGGAAAAGCCATTCCCACCTCCAGCCTCTCCTCCCTCTCAATGCTCATCATTCCCTGGTGCTGCTCTGCTCCTCTGTAATATCTTAGGTGGAAGACAAGGAGATAATCTGTGGGAATCAGATTTGTTTTCTGGGGGAGTGTGGGCTTGTTTGTTCTCACAGCATCTATCACTAGACTGGGCATCATGCCTACTGGCTGCCAAAGATGAGTTGTCCATGGCCTGACTTGGAAGGCCTGAGATCATAATCCCTAGTGTGGCACGTGGGTTCCATCTGTCTTCAACCCCCACAGACCACTCTCAGACATAAGATAAACTGCATCCTTCATGTCACAAGCCTCCTGGGTCCCCCTAACTGGCATTTATCCATCAAAATGTCCTGTAGTTTTTTGAGCTGTTTATAATGGGCTTAAAAATGTCTCTAAACCCTTTTCCTCCATTTTGATGAGGAAGTGTTAGTCTTTTTTATAGCTGCCTTAGGGTGGTGGGCCCTAGCAAAGGTTTTTGTTAGACCACTTTCCAAATCTGTTATGGTCCATTTTGCAGTTTTACAATTCAGTCAGTCAGTGAGCTCTTAACATGGCTAGGCTCTGTGCTAAGTTCTGGGGATACAAAGAAAAGCTAAAACGTGATCCTGGCTCTCAAAGGGCTCACATCACAATAGAGGAGACAACTAGCAAAAAATTAAGTACTGTATGTGCAAGATATATACAAAGTGAGTGGGAAGGAAATCTGAGAGGGGAGGCACTGGGGAGGTGGCTGAGGAGAGATCAGGAAAGTGTTCATTGTCTGCTGCTGCATAGGTGTTCATTATTTTAAACATATTCTCATTCAATTTTGATTTCAGGATGCCAGAAAATCTCTTAATGTATTCAGCTTCAGTCTGCTTTTTGATTTCTTTATGCTTGATGTGTTTTGCCTGGAGAAGATGAAGGTATTTCTAGCATCACCTTCATTTGCTGGTTTAATATGAACTCTGGATTCAAGTTCAAAGCCCTCAGTCTCTATAATATTGCTGTTGTTATTTATTTTGTTCTATTTTTGTTTGATGGAGTTCAGATAAAAACAGTCTTGGGACAGTCAGTCAATTAATAGGCCATCAATCAACATTTATTAAGTACCTACTATGTGCCAGGCACTGTGATTAGTGCTGGGCATACAAAGAAAGACAGAAGTAGTTCCTGCCTTTGGGGAGCTCACAGTCTAATAGGGGAGATAACCTGTAAACACCTATGGATAAACAAGCTAGATACAGGATAAATAGTAAGTAATCAGCAGAGGGGAGGCTCTAGAATTAAGAGGGATTGGGGGGGCAGCTAGCTTGTGCAGTGGATAGGCACCAGCCCTGAAGTCAGGAGGATCTGAGTTCAAATCCGGCCTCAGACCAAACACTTTACACTTACTAGCTGTGTGATGCTGGGCAAGTCGCTTAGCCCCAGTTGCCTAAAAAAAAAAAAACAAAAACAAAAACAAAAACAAAAAAAAGAGGGATTGGGAAAAGCTTTCTGTAGAAGGTGAGATTTCATCTAGGATTTGAAGGAAGCCAGGGAAGCCAGGAGGTGGAGAAGAGGAGGGAGAGCATCCCAGGCAGGAAGGACAGCCAGAGAAAAAGCATCAAGAGATGGAGGGTCTTGTGGGAAGAACAGTGGGGAGGCCAATGTCACTGGATCAGAGAGTACATGAGGAAGAAGGTTTAAGGTGTCAGAAGACTGGAAGGGACCTTAATGTTATTCTTTTATATTCAATGTCTGATGGATTATTGTGCAGGTAGATAAAATGAATGAGGTGCCAGGTGGCACAGTGGGTAGAGTGCCAGACCTGGAGTGAGGAAGACCTGAGTTCCAATTCGGCCTCAGACACTTTTTAGCTGTGTGACCATGAGCAAGTCACTTACTTGCATTTGCCTCAGTTTCCTCATCTATAAAATGAGCTGGAGAAGGAAATGGCAAACCACTCCAGTGTCTCTGCCAAGAAAACACCAAACAAGATCACAAAGAGTTGGTCATGATTGAAATGAATGAATGACAACAACAGATAAAATGATTTTTGCGATTGAATGAAAATGTTCCAATCTTCCCTCGCCTCACTGAAAACATCATCTCCAGTGGCAGACAGGATGATGGGGATGCTATATACTTCTGTCTCTCACACAGTTTTCACTTCTTTCACTGGATTTCTATACTTTGAGGGCTTTTCATTCCACATCATTTTTTGGTATGGTAGCATCTATTAGAAAAGCAGTTCTTAATTTTGTGTGTGTGTGTACCGAGTGTTGTATGTCTACACACCATGGGTGACAATTTTGTCTCTAAGCTCTCATTTATCCTGCATATGTCTTGTGGTACCTAGCTGTTTTCATATTGTCACTTCATTAGAATGAAAGCTCCTTGAGGGCAGGGAGCATGTTTTTGCCTTTCTTTGTATCCCCAGCACTTAGCACAGTGCCTGGCACATAGTAAGCCCTTAATAAATGCTTACGGACTGACTGATTGATGGACAGCAACAATACACCAATTCCAAAACAGTGTTTTGTTGAATAATCAAGGACATTTTGGGGTTTGGATTTGTAGTATGGAGACTGATTTTTTATTAGTTTATGAAAAACAGTAAGCATCTGGTGTATAATTCTGGCTATTTGATCTTGTGATGCGGATAGTAAGGGCAGAGTCTGGCCCTGTGATTTCCTTGGCATAGGGAATTCCTAGGGAGGAAGCTCCTTCTGCCAATGCAAATTGACACCCTCTCTTCAACAAGCAGTTTCAGAAAGTTGCCTCAGATTTGTGAGGCTCCATGACTTGCTTAGAGCTACGTGGTTAGTTACATGTCAGAGGCAGAATTTGAGTCTGTGTCTTCCTGGCTCTGAGGCCAGCTCTCTAAATTAGCTGCAGTGATATCATTAGTAATTATAATATCCCAATTGTTGTTGTTCAGTCATGTCTAACTCTTCCTGACTCCATTTGTGTTTTCTTGGCAGAGATACTGGTTTGTCATTTCTTCTACAGCTCATTTTACAGATGAGGAAACTGAGGCAAAGAGGGTTAAGTGACTTACCAAGAGTCACACAGCTAGTGAGTGTCTGAGGTCAAATTTGAACTCAGGAAGATGAGTCTTCCTGACTCCAAGTCCAGTGCTCTATCCACTGCACCACCCTACATGCCCTCATAATATCCTAGTGCTCTTATCCAATTACAAAAAAACAGTTACTTTATCCACTTGTGTAACAGGCCACCAAACATTAAACGTAAAGGAGTAATAGAAGATAGTTACTTGTCCTCTTCATATTTTTATCTGAACTCCATCAAAAAAGATGATTAAGATTATCATCACGAGTATATAACAATAATTACAATTATTTATTGTAATAATTATGTTATGTAGCAAACATAAATAAAAATAATGAAATTATATAATAAACTCTAGCAGAGGAGGCAAGATAAAATTAATAACTTCTTCTGCACTCTTTTTTTGTTAAAAGCCTTTGGGCACCTCTCTCTCTGTGATCACTTCTCTCCCTCTCCTCCCTCCTTCACTGCAGTAAAGTTATGCTGATCCATTCAGCAACAATGAAACCGTCTTCAGAAATGGCCCAGATTACTTGAATAAGAGGCAGCTCTGCATGGCTGAAGGATGTAAGACAGCACTCTGGCATCCTGTCTGGATATTATAGCTGAAGGGTATTCACTGAAAACAAACACAATATCCCTGCTTGAATAAATGAATTAAAAATGCACACACAGAAAACCCTGCTGCAGTAGAATCCCTCTGGAGGAGGATTCAGAGCCACAGATACGTGTGAAAACTTGAGGAGTCCCTGGCCTGGTGTGGTGAGACTCCCTTCTGTAAACAGGGCTATGCAGAGGGCTGGAAATCCTAGAGGCCTGAAGAGGTAAGGAGTTGCCCCAATGGGCTCCTTGTAGTCTGCTGAATGGTCAAGCTTGCCCAAGCCTGAGCTTGGAGGGCTATCTTTTCACTATGTGGAAGGCAGAGGGGAGAGAGCAGGTCCTCAGGCCTCACGAGGCAAGGCCTCACTTCCCAGCTTCAATGTCACTCGGACCTGAGTGGCAGCAAAAGAGAAAGAGGTCAGGTTGAGATGTAACAGTGGTCATCCCATGGCCGGGGACACATGTACCAGTGGGAGTGGTCACCAGGCTGCCCAAGGAGAGACAGGTTGGCCCAGGCTGGAAAAACAAGATCAGGTTAAAGCTTCTGTGCTTATTAGTATTGGGATCAGGGTCATGAGTAGGTTCTGCCCTTCTGGTCTGGGAGAGATTAGGGAGACCCAGTCTTCAAAAAGTCTGAATTCTTAAATGTCATATTATTATGTCTCAAGGCCCACTTTTTTTTGCCACAGAAACTTGCCTTCAATTTTTATGAAAGGGTAGCAGGAAGATAATATTCAGTATACAAAAATGTCTTAGGAGTCATTTTTGTTCTGTCAAAAGTGAGACCCAGGGCAGCTAAGTGGTACAGTAATGGAGTGCCGGCCCTGGACTCGGCAGTACCTGAGTTCAAATTTGACCTCAGACACTTACAAGCTGTGTGACCCTGGGCAAGTCACTTAATCTCAATTGTCTCAAAAAAAAAAGTGAGACCCATTTTGGTTCCTTCAAAGTTGCCCTGGATAGGAAAGGTTTTCCCAGTTGGCCCAAATTTTAAAAATGCAGGTAATATTTTGTAGCATCTTGTAGACTTCATGGAGACACTTGATTCCTTTAACTTCATAGGTTCCAAAATCTTCCAACTGCCTCTGGTAATTTCATAATTTATGTGACTGGCAGCTGTCACATAGAGATGATCTATCATCTATTTCCGGGAGTTAGTCTCTTCCTGCTGAAGATAAATGGAGTTGCCTAGTAATTAAGTCATAGTTACATAAGCAATGAAAAATCTGTAATGAGATTCAGAGAATACATCCCAGTGATAAGGAATGCTCAAGCATTTAATTGGCATTTAGCAAATTAGATACAGCAAACTGGATGTCAATGGATATATTCTCTTAAAATGTCAGTTGTTATTCTGAGTGCTGTAGGATACCACCCGACCATTACATCCTTCCCTATTAGTTTGTCAGGATGGGAGACACTTTCCACTCACCCAGAGGAACAATCCAAAGTCATTAGGTATCAACCGCAGCTACATCCCCCTACTCTCCCATCTCATTTGTGCTGGGCACATAATAGAGGCTCCATAAATATTTATTGAAGTAAATTGAATTATATGATTGGCTATAAGAATGATCAATCAATAATCAATAATCAATCATTTATTAAGCAGCTACTATGTGCCAGATACTATGTTAAGCATTTGGGATACAAAAAGAGAAAAAGGACAATCCCTGCCCTCAAAATGGTTAAAATCTAATGGGGGAGACAACATGCAAATACATATATAAAAAGTTATCTATAGATAGGGTAAATAGGAAATAATTAACTGAGGGAAAGCGCTGGAGTTAAGAGGGATTGGGGAAGGCTTCTTGCAAAAGGTGGGATTTTAGGTGAGCCTTAAAGGTGGCCAGGGAGGTCAATAGTTGGAGCAGAGGAAAGAAAGCATTCCAGGCATGGGGGACAGCCAGAGAAAATGCTGGAGCCTAGAGATGGAGTATCTTGTTGGAACAGGCAGGAGGCCAGTGTCACTGGATCAAAGAGTACATGTCAGGGAGTAAGATGTAAGAAGACTAGAAAGGTAGGAGGGGAGTAGGCTATGAAGGGCTTTGAATGTCAAACAGCATTTTGTATTTGCTCCTGGAGACAATGAGAAGCCACTGGAGTTTGTTGAGTAGGGGGTGACATGATTGGACCTGAGCCTTAGCGAGATCACTTTAGTGGCTGATTGGAGGATGGATGGGAGTGGGGAGAGACTGGAGGTAGGCAGACCCACCAACAGCCATTAGAGTAATCTGAGTGTGAAGTGATGAAGTCCTGCACCAGGAGAGTGGCAGTGTCAGAGGACAGAAGGGGAGTATTTGAGAGATGCTGCTCAGGTGAAATTGACAGGTCTTGGTAACAGCTTGGACATGGGGGTAGGGTGAGAGATAGTGAGGAGTCCAGGGGGACTGCTAGGTTATGAGCCTGAGGATGGGAGGATGGTGTTGCCCTCTATAGTAATAGGGAAAGTGGGGGGTGGGAGGGCTTAATGGGAAAGACAATGAGTTCAATTTAGGACATGTTGAGGTTACAGTGTCTACTGGACAGCCAGTGTGAGATGTCTGAAAGGCAGTTGGAGATGTGAGACTAGAGGTCAGCAGAGAAATTGGGGCAGCAAAGGTAGATTTGAGAGTCAGAACAAAATGATGAAACTAATGAAAAGTGAAATGAGCAGAACAAACAGAACAATTTACACACTAATAATACTACAAAGACAACTTGAAAGCCATAAGAACTCTAATCAATGCAATGACCATCTGTGGTTCCAGAGGACCAATGATGAAATGTTCTTCCCTCCCCCCGACATAAGCTCAGGAAGCAGAAGGAGACACATTTCTCTTTTTGAACATGGTCAATGAGGGAATATGTTTTCCTTGACTACACAGGTTTGTTGAATGAGTTTTCTTTCTTTTTTTTTTTTGTGTGTGTCTTTTACCATTGGGGAGGGAGATAGGAAGAAGAGAAAATAGCTTGCTATTAATTAAAAAATAAAACTTTAATAGAACAGAGAATAGAACTGGAATTGGAGTGTGAGATACTGTATGTAACATACTTTTAAAATAAGTTGTTTAAAAATGTTGTTTAGCTTTGCAGAAATTTTTTCTCTTTCTTCCTTTCTTAAAACTTCGTTTTAAGGGATAGTTCTCTGGGTGGGCATAGGGGAAGAACATGAAGAAATATCTGTTATCTATCTATCTGCATATATATGTAATTTATATACAGATACACATGTATAAATAGGTATGTATAGACAATATGTGATGTAAAAACAAAAGATATCAATGAGTGTTTATTTTTCCAAGTTTACTATTTATTTATTTTAAACATTCTTTTCTTTTTAAATTTTGAGTTCCAGATTCTCTCTCCTCCTCCTAAACCCTCCCACACCCGTTGAGAAGGCAAGCAGTATGATGTCAATTATACATGTGAAATCATGCCAAACACATTTCCATATTAGCCATATTTCCATAAAAAGTAAGAAAAATAAAGAAAACGAGAAAATTATACTTTAATTTGCACTCAGAATTCATAAATTCTCTCTCTGGAGGTGGATAGCATTTTTTCATCATAAATCCTTTGGATCATTGTATTGATCAGAATAACAAGTCTTTCACAGTTGATCATCATTACAACATTTCTGTTACTGTACATAATGATCCTCCAGTTTTTCTCACTTCTCTTTGCACCAGTTTATTATAAGTCTTGCCATGTTTTTCTGAAACTGCCACCTTCATTGTTTCCCACAGCACAATAGTACTCCATCACAATCATATACCACAACTTGTTCAGTCATTCTGCAATTGATGAGCATCCTTTTAATTTCCAATTCTTTGCCACAAAAAGAGCTGCTATAAATATTTTTGTACATGTAAGTCCTTTTTTTTTTGTTGATATCTTTGAGATATAGACCTAGTAGTGGCATTGCTGGGTCAAAGTTATTCACAGTTTTATAGTCCTTTGGGTATATTTCCAAATTGTTTTTCAGAATGATAAGACCAGTTCACAACTCTACCAACAGTTCATTAGTGTGCCTACTTTTCCCTCATTCTCTCCAGCATTTGTCATCACTGATTGGAGGTACCTCAGAGTTATTTTATGCATTTCTTTAACAAATAGTGATTTAAAGCATTTTTTTTTCATATGACTATAGATAGATTTGATTTTTTCTTCTGTTAACTACCTGTTCATATCTTTTGACCATTTATCAATTGTGGAATAGCTCTTATTTTTATAATTTGACTCAGTTTTGTACTCGATATATATTTGAGAAATGAGGTCTTTATCAATGAAACTTGCTATAAATTTTTTTATATTACTTTATTGTTTAAAGTACATTTTAGTAAACTATAGTTTCCCCAACTATCCCTTTGAATTGGGTTTATTTTTGCTTTGTCTGAGATCATGATTGCTACCTCTGCCTTTTTTATTTCAGCTGAAGCATATCAGAGTCTGCTCCAGACCTTTATTTTTAACTCTCTGTGTGTCTTTTCAAGCCCTCTGCTCCTTTAAATCTTGTATGATCCTAACTGTGATGCCATGATATTTGAATTATTTCTTTCTGGCTGCTTGAAGTGTTTTCTCTTTGGCCTGGGAGCTCTGGAATTTGAGGATAATGTTCCTGGGAATTTTCATTTTGGGATCTCTTTCAGGAGATGATTGGGAGATTCTTTTAATTTCTACCTTACTCTCTGGATCTAAGGGTGGCTTTCGTTGATAATTTCTTGAAATCAGAAGTCTAGGTTCTTTCCTTGATCATGGTTTTCAGGTAGCCCAATAATTCTTAAATTACCTTTCCTGGATCTATTTTTAAAGGTAAATTGTTTTTCTGATGAGATATTTCACCATTCCTTCTATTTTTTTTCATTCTTTTCACTTTGTTTTATTGTTTATTGATGTCTCATGGAGTCATCAGCTTCCACTTGCCCAATTATAATTTTAAGGGATTATTTTCTTCAATGAGATTTTGTACCTCTTCTTCTATTTGAACAATTCTGCTTTTTAAGGAGTTCTTTTTTTCCAGTGAATTTTGGTGTCTCTTTTACCATTAAGCTAATTTTTTTAGGTAATATTTTCTTCAGTATTATTTTTGTGCCTCTTACCAAGCTGTTAATTATCTTTTCATAATTTTCTTGCATCACTCTCATTTCTTTCCCCAATTTTTCCTCTACTACTCTTATTTCTTTCTTTAACTCTTCTAGGGATTTTTATTGGGCTTGGATCCAATAAGCACTTTTCTTTGAGGCTTTTTTGGCAGCTATTTTCACATTGTTGTCTTCTTCTGAGTTTATGTCTTGCTTTTCTTTGCCACTATAGTTAGTAGTTTTTTGTGGTCAAATTCTTTTTTTTAATTTTGCCCATTTTTCTGTCCTATTTCTTGACGTTGAACTTGGTGTTACAGTTGGACTCTGCTTACCTTGGGGTAGGGAGGTGCTGTCCCAAACTTCAGGCTTTATCGTGTTGCTGTTTTCAGAGTTAGTTCTGGGAGTCTGCAAGTTTTTGGTACTTCCAAGGTGGTGTGATCTTGGGAGAGGTGTGGTTATTGCTCTCCTGGTCTGTACTCTGGTTTTTACCAAGCAAGGACTCCTGGTCTCCTGCAGCTGCACGAGCTAGAGCTTCTCTCTGTTTTGGTACTGTGACCAGGGCCTCTGCTCTATTGTAACTGTCCATAGTACTCCTCTCCAGTCTGGAACTGCAACTCAGAACTGTGTATGGGCAATAGAGTTGTCAATCAGCACCAACTGTACCCAGTGCCAGCAAATGGTTCCCGGTAATCTTTCTGAGCAGTTGTCTAACCCCCTTACCACCTCTGGGTTGAGCGCTCTTGAATCTGTTGCTGTTACTGCTGCCACTGCTGTCTAGGCTCCAGATAGACCTCCACACTGGTGTTACAGACTTCTTCTGTCACCTCTTAAGTTTTCTTAGGCTGGAAAAATATCTCTTCTTGACTTTTTATTGGCTCTGCTGCTCCAAAATTTAATTTGAAGCATTATTTTAAAGTTGTTTGGAGGGGAATGTTGGGAGAGTTTAGCAGGGTGGCTGCCCCTAATCCTCCCTCTTGGCTCCACCTCCCAACAGTTTGTCTTTTAAAATGAAATGAATTGACTTGAATGTGTCCATGGTTGGAAGGCATCTCAGTAGGGTGGAAGGAAAGCTGGACTTGGTGTCAGGCATCCTGCTGCTTACTACCTGTGTAATTTTGGGCAAGTCACTTACTTTCTCTGGGTCCCGTCCATAAAATGAGGGGATTGGACTAGAGGATCCCTAATGTCCCTTCTACCTTGAGATTTATAGTCTTAGGATCCTATGACTTAACCTCTCTGGGTCTCAGTTTCCTCATCTGTAAAATGAAGGTATTAAACTAAATCAGGGTTGTTAACCTTTTCTGTGTTCTGGATCCCTTTGTCAGTCTGGTGGAGTCTATGGTCCTCTTCCTAGAATAATCTTGTTAAATGCATAAAATAAAATACCTAGGATTACAAAGGAAACCAGTTATTTTGAAATATATATATATGTATATATATACACACACATACACATACATATATACACACACATACACACATATACATACATATATACATACATACATACACACACACACACACACACACACACACACACATCCAAGGTCACAGACTCACAGACTGGCCCAGATGACTCTAACTCTGAATTTTATCTTTTTTTTCTTTCCTTTTTGCTCTGCATTTGCAATGTAAATTGTCATAGGGGACTAAACTTTCTCTTTGAATGTAGATTTGATATGGTTCTACAACTTAGTCTTAGAGAGTTACCTAGAGGCCCCAGAGATGTTGGGGTCACACAGTTAGCCTGTGTCCAAGCTAGGATTCAAACCAAGGTTTTCCTAACTCCCAGGCAGCCTCCATATTCTCCTGTCATTTTAAAGTCTGTGTGCCCACCCCTTATTCTAGAGGCCTAGATCTTGGCTCTAGAAGGAAACTCATGATGTCATTTATCTCAGCCTCCCTCCTTCAAATGATCCTAAGTCCTTGCTGACTTTGTCTAATTTGAGTAAAATCATGCTATATCACTGACTCTTAGTTTTCTCATTCATTAAAATGGAGGTATTACTCATCTTATTTCACAGGGTTGTTCCATTCAACAAATAGCATTCAGCCAGCACCTCTTCTGTGTGGAGAAGCAGCTTGGCATAGGGTGTGTGTGTGTGTGTGTGTGTGAGAAAGAAAGAGACACCGAAAGAGAAATAGAGAGAAACACACACAAGGAAAGACTGGGGGGGGGGGGAGAGACAGAAATATAGGGAGAGACACAGAGACAAAGAGAGAGACAGAGACAGAAACAGAGACAGAGAGAAACATTGAGAGACACAGAGAGAGAGAGACAGAAAAAGACATACAGAGAGAAACAGAGACAGAAACAGAAAGAGTTACCCTGGAAGCCAGGGAAGACCTAGTTTCTTGTCCCACCTCTGAGAGTCAGTAACTGTGAGATACTGGGCGAGTCACAGAATTTCTCAGCACTCTAATCAGCTCTCTGAATTTCAGAGAAAGTGCTAAGCTGCCTAGGGAGAGGGAGTTCCTCAGCCAGGCATTCCCTAGACTGAAGATCCAGTCTCGATTCCTATTGTGTTCCTTTTTCTGCATGAAGCCTTTTTGATTCCCACTTCTCTTAAATGCTAGTGCCCTCCATACCAAACAACTTTGTAATTTATTTACTTTATACTAATGCTGCATCTATATATGCATGTGTGCATGCATACATATGTATATATGTGTGTGTATATATACATACATACATACACACATATGCAGATGCCCTTGTTATCTTGCCCATTAAAATTAAGTTCCTTTTGAGAGGGAATTGTTTCATTCTTTGTATATACTTTGTATCCACAGTAGCACCCAGTTGGCATTTTATAAATGCTTGTTGTAAATGTGCCAGATGTTGGGAATACAAAGACAAAAACTAAAACCCTTGTTGGGAAAAATGCTTTGTGAACTGCAGAATGCTCTGAGCTTCTGCTGCAGCTATCCCTAATTGAATCTCTTGTCCTGCAGCTATAGGTAGTGAGTGGGTGGAGACTTACTTTCCCCTTACTGAAGTCGCGTGGCCTCAAGTGAGGCATGGTTAGTATAGAAGCTCAACATTCAGACTCAGAATGGAGTGTCTTAAGGCTGCCAAAGAAGAGTTTCATCAGCCAGGAGGGTAACTGTGATCTTTTTTTTGTTTGTTTGTTTTCATTGTTTTAATTCCCTGGAGCTTAGATACAAGTCTTGGGATGTGTTACTCAAGGGGAAATTTTGATTTTTCATACCATTTATTTAAATGGTAGCTTCTGTTCCCTTTAGATGCTTTTAGCACATCAAAAAGATGTTAAAGAAATGCTGATTAGCCCTGGGAAGAGATGTATTAGATGAGAGGCAGGAGGGTGGGGTGAAAAGAATTCTGGACTGAGTCAAGAGACCTGGTTTGAAATAGCAGCTCTGCTACTAAGTTGCTGCTTGACCTTGATAGGCACTTACCTTCTTGGTTTAGAACCTTAAGAGTCCTCTTTTTAAAAATGAAATGGTAGCATTGGATGACCTCTGAAGTCCCTTCCAGCTCTAAAATTCTCTGAGTCCTAACATTCGATGATCTAAGCACAGATCTTTTGGCCAGAGTCAGCAAACATCATTTTCAGGGGCTTCATCAATTGTGTAAATCCCACCCAGCACAGATATGCACAAACTACCAATTTGCCAGGGACTGATTGACTGGAAGAATGCCAAGTGTTTGCACTGAATGCATTGCTCCCCAAGTCTGTTATTACCAGATTGGTGTTTGCTTCTCTTGTGCGTGTTCTCCGCTAAAGTACTCTCCCAGGCCTCATCACCGGTATTATTCTGGTGAAGCACAAGCTCCACACATCCTACCAATCAGGGAAGGCCTAGGCAGGGCCCAAGCATGGATTGCAGCTGGTGCCCAAGGGCTTGTCCAAGTAAGTTGAGGATGGATTATTGCCCCAAAGTTAGGCAACAGAAGATGAGTATTTTAGCTGTAATTATATTCTATCCCACAAGCATTTATTACATGCTTGCTATGTGTAAGCCGCTAGGTGGTTCAGTGGATAGAGTGCTGGAAGTCAGGAAGACCTGAACTCAAATTTGGCCTCAGACACTTACTAGTTGTGTGATCCTGGGTAAGTCACTTAAACCATTTCCCTTAATCCACTGGAGAAGGAAATGGCAAACCACTCCAGTATCCTCACCAAGAAAACTCCATGGACAGTATGGTCCATGGAGTTATGAAGAGTCAGACATAACTGAATGACCAAACAGGACACACTGAACAATGTGTAAAGCACTGTCCTAGGTGCTAGGGATGTGATGAAGAGAGCCATGTCTTCAAGAAGCTTAAATTCTACTCACAAACATGAGCACAATGAAATTCTGCTCATGATTACCAAGCCATGGAGGGGTAAGGAAGGATTGTGCCAACAGAATCAGAGCTAGGTGGCATGATGGATAGAGCATTAGGCCTTGAGTCAGGAAAATGAGTTCAAATCCAGTCTCAGACACTTACTAGCTGTGTGACCCTGGGCAAGTCCCTGAGCCTGTTTGCCTCAGTTTCCTCATCTGTAAAATGGGGATAAAAAAAGTGTCTACCTTCCAGAGTTGTTGTGAAGGTAAAATGAGATGATATTTTTAAAGTGCTTTGCACAATGCCTAGTGTATACACAGCAAGTACTACATAAATGAAGCAAAGAAATCAAAGAAGGAGGAAAAGGACTTTAAACATGTACAAAAATATTTGTAGCAACTCTTTTCATGGCAGTAAAAAATTGGAAATGGAGGGAGTGCCCATCAATTGGGAAAGGGATGAAGAAATAATGGAATATTCCTGTCTTATTGTTGTTGTTATTTGTCCTTCATTCTCAAAGAGGACCGTGCCATCAGGAGGATGATGCCATGACTTGCAAGTGAATTGGATTTAAAAGAGGGAGGGCTGTGCAGAGGCACCAGCCTCACTTTCTCTCCTGGAGCCATCTGAGTCTAGTGGCAAGATATAGACCAGGATGATTAGAGATGGCCCCTCCTGTCCTGTAAGAAGTGACTAAAGGGATAGTTTTAAAGAAACCTGGTAAGACATGTATGAGCTGATTTGAAGTGAAGTGAGCAGAAACAGGACAATTCATATGATAACAACAACATTGTAAAGGCAAACAACTTTGAAATTGTCGCAAGAATTTTCAGGGTCCTTGCTAGCTACTGCACAAATAAACCAGTACAGGTTACAGACAGGTACATTGCAGTTTATTTATTCACTCAAGAATGTGACATACTCCATCAGTAGGTGATAGACATATGTGTCTCACAATTCTACAGATGACATATATAGGTGTATACATACATACACGTATATGTGTGTATATATATATGTATATGTACATGTATACATCAGCTAAGTGGGCTAGGTGGCATAGTGGACAGAGAGGTGGTCCTGAAGTCAGAAAGACTCATCTTCCTGAGTTCATATCTTGCCTCAGACACTCACTGTGTGACTCTGGGTAAGTCATTTAACCCTATTTGCCTCAATTTCCTCATCTGTGAAATGATCTGGAGAAGGAAATGGCAAACCTCTCCATATCTCTGCCAACATATACATATACACATACATACATATATACACACACTGAACTATATATATATAGTTATATACACACATCCATACATATACATACACACATACGTATACATACAGATACATATATAGTCTCTTCTCTTGAGCTACATGACCCAGAATTTGGGTGAGACGAGGTAGGTTACACAGACTGAATAAGGTACATTTTTAAGAAAAGAAAAAGGAAGCTTAAAAAAAATAGCGCAGCCATTTACACCAGACCAAAGAAAATGGAATCTTTTTTTTATCAGTCTTTAGTTAATTAACATTTGTTAAGCTCCTACAATGTGGCTGATTAAATAGAATAAAGAGAAGTGGGTGAGTTCCTGGAACTATTCAAAGCCCTATGAATTTTCTTTTGTAACCTTAAAGTGATTGGGGAAAAGGAGGCACTGAAGGAGACATTCAGTACACTCAGTGTCTTATAGGAGAAAAAAATTACAAAATGGAGTCGTGATATTCTCCCAAAAATCCACTTTTGACCAAAGACTTAGGAACTCAGTGGCCAACCATGAAACCTGAGGACCAGTGATGAAGCCTGTGACTGTACCTCCTGATCAAGAGATGATGTACTCAAGTACAGAGCCAAACATACATTTTTCAGACATGGCCATTGAGAGAATTTGTTTTGCTTGACTATGCAAATTTGTTCAAAGGGTTTTGTTTTTCTTTCTTTTTTTTTTTCAAGAAGGGTAGAGGGAGAAAAAACAAATGCTTCTTGATTGAAAAAAATAAAATTAGAAGCATCAAAAGATTGTGTTTCTTATTATTTCCCATGAGAATTGGCAATTGAGCATGGCTATTGAAGGACAAGGGTGTTTAATTAATTGACAAGCTTTTACTGGTCCTCACTGTGTGCCCAGCCCAGTACTTGATCATGTAGTGTGAGGGACTAAAGCAGACAGGGATTCCTGCCTCAGTGAAACTCCCAGCATGCTTTCCTCACCAAGTTATTATTTAAAAAAACTATTTTCTATCAATTGAAATGTATTTGCTGTCTCCCTGTTAGAAAGAAAGCTCCCTGAGGACTGGGACTTTTTCTGGTATACAATTGTTGCTGTTATTCAGTCATGTCTGACTCTTCATGACCCCCATTTGGGGTTTTCTTGGCAAAGATACTGGAGTGGTTTGCCATTTCCTTCTTCAGCTCACTTTACAGATGAGACAACTGAGGCAAACAGAAGTTAAGTGACTTGCCCAGGGTCACACAGCTAGCGTCTGTGACCAGATTTGAGCTCAGTAAGAGGAGTCTTCCTTGCTCCAGGCCCAGTGCTCTATCCATTATCCCACCTAGCTGCCATAAAATAGATGCTTAATAAATGCCTGTTAAGTGATTTGTTGATTGGTTGACTTGGAGTTATATTTCCTTTGCATTGTGATGTCAAACTCAAATAGAAAGGATGGGGCACTAAATGGCACGTAAGGATTCCTGATGACTGCATGTTGACTTAGAAAAACACATATTTAACATTATCTATGTTTTATTGAACATCTTTTTTTATTCATTTATTTATTATTCATTCATTCCTTCATTTTTGTTACTATTTCCCAATTATATTCTAATCCGATTGGGCTGTGGGCTGCATGTTTGACATCTCTGGTGTAGTGGATAGAATCTTAAACTTGGAGTCAAGAAGACCCGAGTTCAAGTTTCACTTCTGACACTTATTGATTGTATGACCCTGGACAAGTCACTTAAGTTTTCTGAGCTTAAGTTTCCATATCTGTAAAATGTGGACAATGATACCTGCGGTACCTACAGTTCAGCATTACTGTGAGGTTCAAGAGACATAATGTATTGAATTTTGCAAACTTTAATGCGATATATTAATATCAGTTCTTATTATTTGAATCCCTAATCCAGGCTCTGAACCCAAGATGAGCTCTGGCCATGGTGCTGACTCAACCTGCGCTAGCCTTTTCTTACAAATGAGTACCTGGCTAACTGAGCAGTCCATGGTCTGTGTAATGAGCCTGCCCTGCTCTCCAGGTCCACAGTACAAGATGTGCTGAGTGGAGAAATGAAAGTGACCTTTGCCACTGCTGGTGTCTGCAGATTGGACTGGACTCAGGTATGTGACATTAACCCTGGGGCAGGGTCATAACTGGTAGTGTTTGGCTCAGTGCAAACTTCACAAAATATGCCTTCACAAAACTGGCAGTGCAGAGCTCTTTAATATCAACTTTTAAAATCAATATCAGTCTTGATGGTAGTGGAAAGAACCTAGGGCACAAGGGCTTACTGGGGAGATAGACCCTAAGACTTTGTAAAGTCATTGCTTGGGAGGCTGCCACTGATGGGGATGAGGAACAGGGAGCTATTAGGACCAGGAGTTGCTTACTTGGGTTTTGGCCTGGTAGGAAAGTGGCATCTTGTAATTTCCAATTTAAATGAGTTATTGGTGCTAACTGGGTGCTAAGCTTATATGTTTCTTAGCTATTGAAGGAGTATGAATGCTGGGTATGTGCCTTCTAAATTTTAGTGCTCAGGATCAAAGTCTCAATTGCCCAATCCTAGTTATTCTGGCCTGGGTTGATTCTTTCTGGCTTCCCTTTAGGGCAGTAGTGTCAAACTCAATAGAAATCTGGGTCACTAAACCATAAACAAGGATCCCTGCTGGAGGCAAATTAACTTAGAAAACTACCCATTGACATTAACTATATTCTATTGTATTTTTGTTTATATTGTTTAAGATTTCTCAATTACGTATTAATCTGATTCAGGTACTACTTGGCAGTATTGTGGGCTATGTGTTCGACACTTCTGTTTTAGAGGTTCATCTATCCCAGACTGCTGAAACTTCAGTAGGGAGGCTTCCTTGTCTTCCTCTAAATGGTAGAGGAGTTGGATGAAAATCACAAGTGGGAAAATTAATTTAAAAAACAAAAGTAAGGTGAAAGAGTTCATTTAAGAGCCCATTCACTGGCTTCATGGTTCTATGCATAGAAAACAAGATGCAAATGAAGGGCAATGCTCTCCTGGCTTTATGAGAATTTTTATGGAATGCAAAAGATTCTTGAACAATAGTTTACATATTAATAATGTAATAACATATTTGATAACTGAATGTGAAGATGATGGAATCCTGAAAACAGATTCCTTCCACTGAGGATGTTCAGAAGCTATTGTCCCCTAAAGCTGGGAGCCTACTCCTTTACTGCTTCTTATCCTTCATCATCCTTATCGCCATCTTTATTAGCATTCTTGTTGCTAACTTCGCCATCACTTTCTTCATCAATATCATTTAGTTCCTCTCAACAAAGTTTTCATAAACATTTATTGTGTACAAAGTCCTGTGCTGGGCACTGGGACAGATGCAAAGTTTGGGCTAAGACACATCCCCTTCCTTTAAGGAGCTTATAGTCCAAAGAGGGAGGTAAGAGAGTCATCCAGATAATTATAATGCAAGATAAATGCATTAGCGTCTTCATCATCATTATTACCAATCATTATCACTGTCATCCTCATCCATCACATTGTTATCATTGTCTTCATTGTCCCCCTTAGCTTCATCATTATCATCTTTGTCTTCATTATCATTGCCGTATTCATAATCATTGTCACAATCACCTTTTTTTGATCATAACTAACATTTCATCATCCTTATTATTTCCATTATTGTCACCATTACCAACACCTTTGTTTGTATCATTTCCATTACTTTCATCATTACCAGCTTCATTATGCCCACTATCATCTGTGTTTTCATTCATCTTTTATCATCATCATCATCATCAATGGCTCATTTTATCTTCATCTTCTTTATCATCTCTATCACCATCAGAATCATGTTGGCCTTTACCACCTTTATCATTATCATCATCATCTTCATTTTTGCTTTATCATCACCATTATCACCACCATCTCCATCATCACCATTACTTTGTTCATCCTCATTATTATTATCCTCATGTCATCTCACTGCCATCTTGTTAAATCATCACCATTGGGCAAGTTCTACCTTTTCTTGTAGGCTAAAGGGCTTTGTCAGGAACTATCCTCTATCTCCATCATCACCATCATTTACTTTATTTTTATTATTATTTTGTTCATATCATATCACTGACATCTTGCCCTGTGGGCTAAGGAGCTATATCAGGAACTGTCTTCCCTTGGGAAGACATGGAATTCATACTGACTTAAAAACTTGAGCTGTAACACTTAGTATTGTTAGAGCACAGACCTACAGGATATAGGAGAGAATGACCATGTAGTGTGATTGAGTTTTAGATTCAACAATTTTTCAGAGTTTTTCATTCTTTTGCCGACAAGAGTCTAACAGACATGATGCCCAGCTCAGAGCCTGGCAGCTGAACTGCTCTCTCAGTCTGAAACCCACCTGGAGGTGGCATTCCCTGCCTAGACAACCTCAACTTGATGTAGTTTGCCATCATTACCCACATGCTATATTCCTGCTTCCATCTCCCCACTCCCCGATGTTTCCTGCTGTGACATTACCAGCAACTTGGTTAATACTATCTTTATTCATTTTTCATACAAATTAATTTTGCTTCGATAAGTAGGTCTTCATGATTATAACCCACTGCAATCAGGGCATTACTTCTAGCCAGCTGAGTGTGGATTCATCATGCCCTTGGTTTTAGATCTGCTACGGAGCCAAGACGATACTTATAGGAGAGTAATTCTGAAATACCTCCTGGAACAGTGAGAATAACAACAGCAACAACTACAACAACTACTAGATTTGTATAGTGTTTTAAGGTTTGCAAAACGCTTTATGAATATTATCCCGTTGGATCCTCATGACAACTCTAGGAGGTAGGGACTACTATTATCCCATCTTACAGATGAGGAAACTGAGGCAAAGAGCAGTTAAGTGACTTATCCAGAGTCACCCAGTCAATAAATATTAAGTACGTACTATGTGCCAGGCACATAAATGCTGTGCAGACAAAGAAAGACAAAAGATAGTTCTTATTCTCAAGAAGCTTGCAGCAGGGGAGACAATATACAAACAACTCTGCACAAATAGATTGCACTGAGTATAACTTGGAGATGATTAAGAGAAGAAAGGCGCTGGAATTAAAGGAGAATAGGCAAGACTTCCCATAGAAGGCAGGTCCTATAGCCAAAATCTTTCTGACCCTGAGACCAACTCCCTTAAGAAAAAATCTGAAATTAACAAATACCATAGAGAATGGACATCTGCACATACGCATAATAGAGCAGCAGAAGAAGATTGTATATGAAACTACAGGGAAGGAGGGAGGGAAGGAGAGAGGGAAGGAAGAAGGGAAGGAAAGAAGAAAGGAAAAGAAAGAAGAAGGGAGGAGAGAGGGAAGGAAGAATGGAAGGAAGGAGGGAGGGAGGGAAAAAGGGAAGGAGAGAGGGAAGGAAGTAAGGGAGAAGGGAGGGAAGGAAGGAAGGAAGTAAGGAAGGAGGAATAGAGGGAGGGAAGGAAGGAATAAAAGAGGGAGAGAAGAAGAAAAGAGGGAGGAGGGAGGGAAGGAGAGAAGGAAGGAAAGAGGGAAGGAAAGAAAGTTGGTTGGTTGGCTAGCATGGTCTGAATCCTTTGTGAAGGTGTAAATGTATAAATGCTCACAATGAAGATTGAATGCTGCTAGGCTCTTTGGAGCTGATTTGGGTTCCAGCACCCCTGTGCTAGGTGCTGGGGGATACAAAGACAACAGAATGTAACGGTACTTCCTCTCCAAGAGTTTACATTCTACTAGGAAGAAACAACACCTCAATATACTGATAAGTAAATACAAGATTTTTTTTAGGTGTGGAGCACTAATAATTGTGGGAGGGGAAAGAATCAGGAGGGGCTTCTTGTTGGAGGCAGAAATTGAGCTCAGCTTTGAAGGAACGTAGGCATTTTAAAGGGTGGAGGGGAGAGCACTGCCAGCTTGGGGGCCAACTTCATGCAGACATTGAACCAGAAGATAGGCTGAGTTTGAGGAGCAGTAAGGTCAGTTTAGTCAGAATGTAGAATTTGTGAAAAGGATGGGAAATTGGGACTGGACCCATGAATTCAATGATATCAGGAACTTCTGGGTGAGGAAACTCATTCTACCAGTTCATGGCTCCACCTTCTCTGCAATGGTCGGTGCAGGGGTAAAAGCAGGGGCAGTGAGGTGGTGCAGTGGCTAGAGAACAGGGCTTGGAGTCAGGAAGACCTGAGTTCAAATCCTGCCTCAGACTTGTATTAGTTATGTGACCCTGGGCAAGTCGCTTAACCTCTGTTTGCCTCAGTTTCCTCAACTGTAAAATGGGGACCTACCTCTTGGGGTTGTTGTGAGAATCAAATGAGATATTTGTAAAGTGCTTAGCACACTGCCCAACACATAGTAGGTGCTTAACAAATGCTTCTTCCCTCCCTTTGAGTCTTGATTGCCTTTAGTCCTGAGAGATTGGAGGACTTGCACTAGATCCCTCAGCCAGTGTGTGTCAGAGGCAAACCTTGAACCCAGGACTCTCTGAGTTTGAGGCTGGTTTTCCCGCCACTGCACTGTGTTACCAGGCTGGGAGGGCAGGCTGTGTGGAGGGCCTGGCATGCCCAGCCCAGGCACTTAGTCTTTATTCTAGAGGAAACAGGGAGTCAGAGAAAATTTTTGAGGAGGGCAATGATACCGTCAGATTTTGGAAGCTAGTTTTGGCAGCTTGTGTGAGGGATGGCTTGGAGACCCAGAGAGCCTGGTGGCAGCCTTCACACATCTGCTTCTCCCTTGTTCTCAGTCTGCCTTTACCTGGCTGTGCCCACATCCCTCTGTCTCCCTGCCCCTCGATTCCTCCTTCAGCCTCCCCCCTTAGCTCTCTTTCTTCCAAGTCCCCTCCTCTTCAGCCTCTTAGCCTGTACTTAGTATCTCCATTGTCCTGGAGGTGCTGATCTCAGGGCTGCTCCCACATTCTGGGGGCGGATGTGGATGATTGCCCAGCACTAATTGCTTTGGCTGCTTCAGACGGAGTTAACATTTTGGGCAATGCTACCTAACAAGCAGAAAATGCTTATTAATTTCATTAGAATTTGGTGTAATTGTACTAATCGGGATGAAACTTTTTAGTAATGGATGTCGAAGTTTGTGTGTATGTGTAGTATGTTTGTGTCTTTGTAGTGTGTGTTGTATGTGTAATGTGGTAGTGTATGTGTGTATGTAATATGTATGTGCTATGTGTGTTATTTGTGGTGTGTGTCATATGTATTATGTGGTAGTATGTGTATGATACATATATGTGGTGTGTGTGGTATATGTGATGTGGTAGTGTGTGTGTGATATGTGTATATGTGGTATGTGTGTGGTGTGTGGTATGTATTAGTATTGTGTTGTGTGTGTGATGTGGTAGTGTATGTGTGTGATATGTATGTATATGCATGCACATGCATAATATTTGTGTGTGTTTGTGGTATGTGTGTTATGTGTATTATGTGGTAGTGTATTGTGTGTATGTGGTATGTGAGGTATGTGTGCATGTGTATATGATATGTGTGTATGTGTGTTCATGGTATTTGTATGTGTATGGTATGTTTGTGTATTTGTGGTATATGTTGTATGTGTGATATGGTATTTGTGTGTGATATGTGTATATGATGTACGTGATATGTGTGTATTTGTGGCATGTGTTGTATGTGTGATATGGTAGTGCATGTGTGTGTGTGATATGTGTGGTACATATGTGTATTTGTGATATGTGTTGTACTGTGTATGTGTGATGTGGTTAGGGGTGTGTGTGTGTGTATGTGTGCGTGTGTGTGCGTGTGTGTGTGCATGCGCGCGTGTGTGTGCATGGACCATTCTCTGATCTTTGTGTCTTGTGGGGGAACATCAGCCTGTCAGCTGGACTGACTGATCTTGGCTATTGCCAGCTACTATGCCATGACAGGGGCTGAGCCTAGAGGCAGAGTGGAAGCTGAGAATGGGCTGTCAGGGATTTTGACCCAACCATACGTGCAACCCCTCCCCAGATTTTACAAATGAGGAGGCAAATGCCCAGTGGGCAAGTGACTTCCCCAAGATGCCACAGCAGGTCAAATGTCAGAACCAGGAGTAGAACTCGGGTCTCTTGCCTTCTAGTCTAGGGATCCTGGTTCTGCACAAACCTGACTGAGACCAGAGTCACACACCTTGCCACTTGGTTTTTTTTTTTTTTTTACAATCTGCCAGTAAAATATAAACTTACACCATTAGTGAACCCTGGAACTGGATTCAGAAAGACTTGAGTTCAAATCTGACCACAGACACTTACTAGCTGCATGACCCTGGACAAGTCATATAACTTCTATCTGCCTGAGTTTCCTCAACTGTAACATGGGGATTATAATAGCACCCACCTCCCAGGGTTGTTGTGAAGATCAAATGAGATAATATTGTAAAGTGCTTAGCACAGTGCTTGGCACATAGTGGGTGCTTAATAAATGCTTCTTCCTCATCCCATCCATCTAAGGACAACTATTATTTAACATTTTGTCTTTGTATCCCTAGGGCTTAGTATAGTAGCTAGCACATTGTAGACACTTGAGAAGTGCTCATAGGACTGGACTGAACTGATGGATGACGGGTCTTCACATTTTCACATGTTCTGACATGTCTGTGTCAGAATGGGAAGACCTGAAGAAAGTTTGAGAAGTGCCAGGCTTCACTGGGCTCACTTGGGTTGAGTTCTGGGACTTGTTCCTTGGGATAATAGTAAGTAAGACTAGTTATTAGAGCTAATAATAGCAAACAGTTTTACAGCATCTTAAAGTGTCCAAAGCACTTTACATATTATCTCATTTGATCCTCACAATAACTCTATGAAGAAGGTGCTTTTATTATTCTCATTTTATAGATGAGTCATCAGTTAATAAATATTTATTAAACACTTACTATGTGCCAGGCACTATGCTAAGCAATTTACAGTATTATCCAACTTGGTCCTAATAACACTTCTGTGAAGTAGGTGTTATTACGAAGCTCATTACAGTTAAGGAAACTGAGGCATACAGAGGTTAAATGACTTGCCCAGGTCACACAGCTAGTAGGTGTCTGAGGCAAGATCTGAACTCAGGTCTTCCTGACTCCAGGCCAAGCACTCTCTTTATTGCACCACCTAGCTACTTATAATAACAAATAACTCACATCTACATAGTTTCATGAGGTTTGCAAAGTACTTTCCATACATTACATGATTTGATCATCACAAAAGCCCTATGAGGAGGGAGTTATTATTATTTTTATTTTACAACGAAGAAACTGAGGTTCCAAGAGACTGTGTTTTACCCAGGTTGATACAACTAGTAATTGGCTGGCTAGATGGAGGCATGTGCGGTTGGCCTCTGTAATAGGTGGGCATGGTGGGCATGGTGGGCAACTGTAACAGTTCATGTTTAAAGATATGCATGAAGATTGGAGGGAAGATTCCTAGTGCTGAAATACCTAGGGAGGAAATTTTTTTTGAAAAGATATTGTAGTGAGGCTCATTGTTGGAAAATATATTTAAATGTCCAAATTTCCAAAACCAAAATATTAAATATTATTATTTCCAAACATTAAATTTCCAAGAACATGAAGAATTTTGGGGGAACAGAAATGAAACCTTTGAGAAATAACAGTGTAAGAACTGGAGACCAAAGGAAAAGATTTGTGTGGGTTTGGTAAAGCTATATCTATACTGGAAAAGATCATCACAAAAATAACAAATGGTATAGTATTTTTTTTGTTGTTGAGTTGTTTCAGTTGTGTCCAATTCTTCATAACCCCATTTGGGGTTTTCATGGCTAAGATACTGGAGTGGTTTGCCATTTCCTTTTCCAGCATATTTTAGAGATGAGGAAACTGAGGCAAACAGGGTTAAGTGACTTGCCCAGGGTCACACAGCTAGTAAGTATCTGAGGCTGATTGAACTCATGAAGATGAGTCTTCCTGACTCCAGGTCTAGCACTCTATTCACTGTGCCACTTAGCTGCATCTTATCATTTGCAAAATGCTTTACATGTATTATCTGGTTTGTGCCTACACAACTCATTGTAGATATTATTATATCCGTTTTACAGCTAAGGAAACTGAAATTTAGGGAGGTTAAATGTCTTTACTGTGGCAATCCGACTAGTAACTATCAGAGGAAGAATTTGAATGTTCCAATGCCTGGCCCATGCCATTTCTAAAAAATAAACAAAAACAAACCCCAAATCCCCCCAACCCAACTACTTTCATTTTATTTGGAGATGGGTATGACAGAACCTCCTCGCTGTGACTTCTGGTTACTTCTGCTGTCTTGATGTACATGTAAGGACATCAGAAAAGGCCCATCGATCATTTAATCAATAAGCATTTATTAATCACTTATTATGGACCAGCCACTGAGCTAAGCACTGGAGATACAGAGACAAAAATGAAACAATGCCTGTCCTCAAGGGGCTCACATTCCATCATGGTGTGTGTGCATCACATTGGGGGTGGGGAGAGAGTGTGAAGGTATTTTTAAACAAAACCTCCTGAATGGATGTCTGACTGACAACCCAAACTCCAGAAGTCTAAAAATAAGCTTGTTTTCTTTATCCTTAAACCTCCTCCTCCTGCAGATTTCAGAATCATAGAATTTCAAGAGCTGGAAAGAAATTCAGTAGTCCTTTAGTCTCACCCATAATGGAAGAATCCACTCCCCAATATATGTGACAAGTGGTCATCAATCCTCTGCTTGGAGACCTCCAGAGATGGAGCACCCGCCCCCTTCTGAGGGAGCCTACTCCACACTTGGACAGCTATCATTGTTAGGAAGTGTTCTCTTACATCAAGACTAAATCTGCTTCTGCCCCCTGAGGTCACAAAGAACTTGTCTGATTCCTCTTTAATGTGACAATCTTTCAAATCCCTGAAGACAGCTATCCTGCTTTCCCCTCCCTACCCTCCTACCTCTCTCCCCCCCAACTCCACATCTAGCCTTTTCGTCGTCAGCCTAAACATCCTTAGTTCTTCCAACCAATTCCATATAGCATGAACATGAGGCACTTGAGCACTGTTTGCTGTTCTCTGGACATTCTCCACATCATCAACACCCTTTCTAAAATATGGCTTGCAGAGTTGAACAAGATGCTCCAGATGTGCTCTGACCAGGACAGATCACCTTTTTTTAATGCAGTCAGAGATCCCATCCACTTTTTTGACTTTAACACAATTGATCCTCATTGTGCTTACAGTCCACTAAGACCCATCCTGCTGTCTAGCCATGCCTCCCTATATTGTACATACGAAGTCTGTTTCTTGAACTGAAGCATATCCTTATGAAATTCCATCTTAGAGTCAGTCCAATTTTCTAGCCTGTTGAGACTGTTTTAGAACCTGACTGCCATCTAGCATGTCAACTATCCCTCTTATCCTGGCATCATTGGCAAATCTGATAATGCCCTTTACTCAAATTTTTCACAACCTTTCACAATCTGGCTCTGGTCTACCCATTATCCCTTTTATTCCTTCTCTGTTCCAATCAAATGGACCTCCTTCTGGCTCCCCACCTGGTCTCCCACCTTCTTTTTGCCTTTGCCCAGACTGGAACACACTCCCTCTCTCACCTCCTAGCTTGTGCCATCTCCTTGAGAGGCTTTCCTCTGATCCATTTAGTGGTTAGTGTTTTCTGTATTCCTCAACTGATCAGGTACATACTTACCTGTTTCCCTGTGGAATGCCCTCAGGAGAATATAAGCTCTTTGATAGCTGGGTCTGTTTTTTTCTCCCCACCTTGTCTTTGCATTCCTAGTACCTAGGAAAGTTCCTACACAGAGCATATAGGATGGCACTGATATTAAAACCAAAACAGCTGGAAAGATCACTGGCTCTGGAGTCAAAGGACCTGGATTCACATCACATGTCTTACATCAACTATCTGTGGGACGTTGGACAAATCTTTTAACCTTCCTAGGCCTTGGTCTACTCATCTGTAATATGGGCAGTATGGACTAAATGATCTCTGGAGTTCCTTTCAGTTCTCTATCTGTGACCTTATTATGATCTGTGAGTCGTGGCTCTCTGTGTGATCGTAGCCAGGTGACCTCTCTTCTCTGGGGTTTAGTTTCCTCCTCTGTATGTAAAAGTAGAGAGATTGATTTACTCAGTCCTGCTCTATGTAAAGTAGCATATAAGATGCCCAACTGAAAAGCCTTTGACTTTGCAAAGACTCCCAGAAAACTTGGCCTGCCTCAGGGATCATCTATAAGTTATCCAGTCAGTTGAGAAAGGATTCTTTCCATAAATTGGAGCAGGTGTGTCATTCCAACAGACCCCTAAAGTGCAAAGATAGTTCTGAACTGAGACAGGAAAGGTAGATATCAGGGCAGCTAGGTGGTGCAGAGGATAGAGCACTGGCCCTGGTTTCAGGAAGACCTGAGTTTAAATCCAGGCTCAGACATATAACACTCACTAGCTGTGTGACCCTGGGCAAGTCACTTAACCCCATTGCCTAATGAAAAAAAAAAGGTAGACATCAAGGAGGGTCTCAGAGCAGAAGACCCAGGTTGAGAGAAATCCCAAGAAGAGTTTGGACCTTTTCCCAACATTTTCTCCCAGTGCCTATCTATTCACAGATACATAATCTGTTACCCAGTTTCCAGCAAAAATGAATTTTGCCTCAGCCACAAAGAGCCCTGGGGCTGGAGATAGATATTAATGTAAAATTAGGAAGAGAGCCCAATCTCTGCCTACAGGTCAGGAATTTTCCTAACTGGGGGCTTGGAGCTATTGTGATTGAAGTCATAACTTTTTATCTAAAATAAGCTCCCTAAAGCCAAAGGGGAAGGAACCATGTGGTCCTTATGGGCCAATATATTGCTCCCAGGCTTTGAATTATTTAATTATTATGTCTGAGTTTTAGGTATAAAATAGGGATAATAATTCCTATAATGGCTAGGTGGAGAGAGCACTGGATTTGGAGTTAGGAAGATCTGTGTTTGAATCCTGCTTCAGACACTAGCTGGTGTAAATCATTTCACCTTTCAGCCTCAGTTTCCTCATCTGCCAAAGGGGATGAATTATAACACCTATTTCACTGGGTTGCTGTGAAAAATCACCTAGCAAAATATACATTTTACCATGTAAATGTTAGTTATTGCTGTTATCATTTATTATGGTGCCTACTTTTCAGGATTGTTGTACTTCGCAAATATTATAGTGCTTAAGAAATGTCTGCTATTATTATTATTATTATCATCATTTTTCTATAAAGTGCCCTGTGAAGGTAGTGGTGCTTAGGCCCTAGAGTGTCTGATGTGTGTCTCTTCCTACCCCCAGAGAGCAGATTGGACAGCTCCCCAGCACCACCTTTCACATCCTGAAGCCTCCTCCACCGCCTCCTGTCCTTTTCTTTAACAGAAAGCATCCACCCTCTACCATCGCATTTATAAACTTGAGCCCCTTGAGAAATCCAGGATTAAGTTTCAATTGACCTCCCAAACTTTGGACTTCAGAAAAGCTTTTTTGAAAACTGGGGCTTTGGGTTAATTTGAAATTCAAATGGCCCTTAGTTGATCAGCTTCCTATGGTCCAGCAGGCTGCTTTGTCCCCTGGGAAGGCATCATGGTAGTAAGTAATTGGGCCTTTTATCCCTAGTACACATAGAGTTGCCAGCTTCCTCCTGAAGATTATAGGATTCCTAGAGCACATTGTCAATACAAAAGGCCTCCCCCTCTGACTTAGATGCCCCCAACCTCTAATTCAATTAGATTGGATTGTCTGTACCGTTCCCAGGCTCCCCAAGGAGCTTTGGGTACTGTTTCCCTTTGCAAAGGTGACAGGTTAATCTTCCAAGGTGACATCCTATGTACTCCCAGCTGGACAGAGTTAAAGACTTGAGTGAGGAGCAAAGGGAAGCTGGCCAAGGAGCCTTGGGGGCTGACAGGATAGAGAATGATGAGCTGGCCGCCATTTTGAGAATGGCTATAGGTCTGTAGGATAGACACTTAGAATTGTGGTTGATGTGCAGCTTGCTTGATGTACTGGGGTGAGGAGGGCCAAGACACAGGATGGGCCTGGTTAGGGATGTAGGAGGTGGCTCAGAGAACAGGCACAAGTTGTGGTCCCTACTTAATAAATTTTATCTATCATTTATTAAGCATGCACCTAGAACTGTACTAAGCATGGGGGGAAACAGATACAAGCAAGCATGACAGTTCTTGCCCTCAAGGAGCTTACATTCTAATGGGAAAAGGTAACACATAAAAGGGAACTGGAAAGGTGGTACCGGAGAGTGAGACGTGGAGAGGTGGGAGGGCCCTTGGAACACAAGATGTTAGAGTTGGCAGGGCCCTTAAAACATAGGATGTCAGAGCTGGGAGGGCCCTTAGAACATGAAATGTCAGAGCTGGGAGGGCCCTTGGAATACAAGATGTTAGAGCTGGCAAGGCCCTTAGAACATAGGATGTCAGAGCTGGGAGGGCCCTTGGAACATAAGATATTAGAACTGGCAGGGCCCTTAGAGCATAGGATGTCAGGGCTGGGAGGGCCCTTAGAACATGGAATGTCAGAGTTGGGAGGACTCAGAACTTGGAATGTCAGAACCAGAATGGACCTTAGAACACAGAAGGACAGAATTCTAAGGGATTTTAAAGACTTGAATTCTTCCTACTTGAATTCTTCCCTCCTCTTGATGGTGAAGCAGAGGTTAAGTAAAGGAAAACAATTGCTCAGGGTCATGTGTTTAGCAAGTGGCAGAGCTGGGATCTAAACCCAGGGGCTGTGACTCTAAATCTTTCTGCCACTTTGCAAGATGGCCCCGTTGAAGTTGAACATGAGCCACTTCAGGGTCCTGGGGGTGAGCATGAGAAATATCTCTCCTCAAATAAGTTCAGGGGAAGCTATTACCAGATAATGATGTTCCAGCCATGGGGTGTGGGTGGGGAGTGGGGCCGAGCTTGAAACTAGAATCAAGCGATTGCTTAAGACTACAGAAGGGGGCAGCTAGATGGCACAGTGGTTAGAGCACTGGCCCTGTAATCATGAAGACCTGAGTTCAAATCTGGCCTCAGACCCTTGACACTTACTACCTGTGTGACCCTGGGCAATTCACTTCACCCCATTGTCTTACAAAAAAAAAAAGAGTAGTGAAGGTGCAGAGAGAAGGCTGAGCATTTTCCAATCAATCAGTCAATCAATTAATTAACCAAACAACTATTTATATTCACTTCCTCCTAATCAATCTGTCACCAAGTCCTGTTGTTTCTATGGCCATAACAGCTCTTGTGTAGTCCCCTTTCTCTTCTCTGACACTGCCACCCCCTGGTGCAGACCCTCATCACCTCACTCCTTACTTGTTGCAATAGCCTGCTAGTGGGTCTGCCTGCCACTCCAGTCCATCTTTCATTCATCCACTAGTGATTTTCCTAAAGCACAGATCACCGCCCCCCCCCCCCAATAAACTGCAGTGGCTCCCATTGTCTCCAAGACTAAATATAAAACCCTTTGTTATTTAAAGGCCTCTATAACCTGCCCCCTGCCCTCCCAACACTCACTCTGAGATCTGGTGACGCGGCTTGCCTACTACTCCTCAAACAGGAAATTCCATCTATCAGACTCTGAGAATTTTCGCCGTCTCTCCCATCCCTGGAATACTCTTACTCCTCATCTTTGTCTTCTGGCTTTCCTGGCTTGCTTCAAGTCTAAGTGAAAGGTTCATCTTCTGCAAGAAGCTTTTCCGGTCTTTCTTAATCCAAGTGCTTTTCTCTGAAATGATTTCAAATTTATTTTGTATATATCTTGTTTGTTCAGTTATTTGAATATTACTTTCTCCATTAGACTCTGAGCTCCTTGAAAGTAGAGACTGTTTTTTCCCCTTTCTTTGTATCCTTAGTGCTAGCACAGTGCCTGGCACGGAGTAAGTGCTTGTTGCTTGTTGACTTTATTAAAAAGCCTAATATGTGCCAGGTGGACAGCTAGGTGATGCAGTGGATAGAGCACTGGGTCTGGACTCAGGAAGACTTGAGTTCAAATCTGATCTCAGATACTTAACCACTGTTTGCCTCACTTTCCTCTTCTGTAAAATGGAGATAATAATAGCACTCACTTCCTAGAGTTGTTGTGAGAATCCAGAGATAATATTTGTAAAGTGCTTAGTATAGTGCCTGGCCCGTAGTAGGCTTATCCTTTCTACATAATAAATGCGCTGCAGATATATGTATGTATGTATATATTTGTATACACTCACACATATATATGTAATTTGTATATTAAGTAGTTAAATCCAAGACAGTTTGGGAGGGCAGGCACTAGCAGTTTGGGGAAGCAAGACAGGCTTACTGCAGAAGATGGTGCTTGAGATGCATTTTAAAGACAGATAGGAGGCAAAGTTAAAGAGGGAGTACATTCCAGGCATGGAGCACAGTCAGTATAAAGTCATAGGGCTGGGAGATGGAGTGCTGTTCATGAATAACAGAGAGAAGGCTGGTTCAGCTGGACCACTGGTGTGAGCGGGAGAGTAATGTCCAATGGGTCTAGAAAAGGGGGTTTGGGGCCAGCTTGTATAAAGCTTCAAAAGCTAAACAGAGGAGTTTATATTTTATTCTAGAGCAGGGATTCTTCCCTCTTCCCCAGTCTATGGATACATTTCAGGGAATGTGGAATGAATTTGGATGTGATAAAAAAATCATAGCTTTATTTTCACTAACCTCTAACTGAAATTTAGCATGTCCTTCAATTATCAGGATAAAAATAAATGACTCGGAGGAAATATCCATAGGCTCAGCCAGACTGTCAAAAGGGATCCATGACAAAAGACAGATTAGTAACCTCCATCCTGGAGTCTAAAGGAAACCCCTGACCAAATGGGGGAATCATATCACATTGTCAGATCTTTCTCTGGAAGCCCCATTTTTCTCCTCAGTCATGGGCTGTGTCTTGGCTTGAGAATCATTCTCTCAGCCAGAAAAGGGGGTTGAATTTGCAGTCCTGGGCAGGAGGGACCATTCCCTTCTAGGGTGAGCCTTCTGCTTAGTCTTTAGGCAGAAGGAGGAGTTCTAACCTCTCTGATGCCTCTCCCCTGAGAGGGACTCAGAACTTCCACACCATAATCTTGGACAACACATTTTTAATTATGCTTTATCAAGATTTTATAAGAGCTGGACTGAATAGCATTACTGATGGGGAACTATGGTGGCCGGACAAGATTTATGCTGGAGACGATTACATTTTACAAGCAGAGGCAGAGAGTGGAGGTAATTAACAAGAATAATGAAGGGACCACCATTCCATAAATCACTGACATGAGAGAGTAAATAGTAGACGGCAGGAGACCCTGAGCCAGGCTCTGCCATCAGTCACCTGCTGAGATGCTGGGCCCCTTACCCACTCATCAGAGCGCTCTCCTTCCGTATTGAAAAGTCACCCTGATGAGCTCACCCTATGGATTCACCGTAGGAAAGAAGGGTGTTGGCAGAGTTCTGTCACCTACTTCTGGACTATGAATTCTAGAGCAATGGGGTGTCATGTCCTGCAGCCTTTGAGGATTATGTGGCACACCAGGTGCAACCCCTGGCTTCCTTTAAGTCCCAACCAAAATTCCTTTGTTGTTCATTCATTTTAGTTGCGTCTCACTCTTTGTGACCCCATTTGGAGTTTTCTTGGCAAAGATACTGGAGTGGTTTGCCATTGCCATTTACAGACGAGGAAACTGAAGCAAGCAGGGTTAAGTGACTTGCCAAGGGTCACACAGCTAGTAAGTGTTGGAGGCCAGATTTGAACTCAGGAAGATTCATCTTCCTGATTCCAAGTCCAGTGTTCTATCCACTATGCTAGCTAGTTGCCCAAAATTCCCAACTAAAATCCCATCTTTAACAGGAGAACTGTCCCATCCCCTCTTCATTCTAGTGCCTTCCCTCTGTTTATCCCATACGTAGCCAGTTAGTACATATTTATTTGCTTGTTGTCTCCTGTATTAGATTATCAGCTCTTTGAGGGCAGGGTCTACCCTTTGCCTCTTTGTATCTTCAGTGCTTAGTGCAGTGCCTGGCATATAGTAGGCACTTAATAAATGTTTATTGATTGACTAGTTGATCTTATTATCCTTAGTTCATTAGATCTCAGAGCCAAGAGCAACCTTTGAAGTTGACTTATCTAACTTCCTTCCCTGTCTATAGAAGGAATTCTTAACCTGTGAATTTGTTTTCTAAAAATATTTTGATAACTATATTTCAATATGTTTGGTTCCTTTGCAATCTTGTATTATTTTATGGAAGGAAGAAAGGAAACAAACATTTATTAAGCATTTACTTAATATGCTAGGCACTGTGCTAAGCACTGGGGATGCAAATAGCAAAAAAAAGTCTCTGCCCTCAGGGAGCTTACATTCTAATGGGAGAAGATGACAGGTGAAAAAGAGTTGGAAAGCATGGAAAAGGGACTGGGGAACAAAGGTAGGTTGACTAGGACCCCTTTACCAAATGGAGGCTCCAGGAGGATGGGAGAAGGGGATCAGTCCTTGAGGAGGGATAAACCAGGGTGAACAGGCTGTAGGGAGTTCCAGGGTGGGGAGGTTCTGGCATTGAGGGACATTCCAGGATGACCCAGCAGTAGAGGGAGCATGGTTTTGAAGTCCAGAGGAAGTCAAGAACAGGACATTTAAAAATTATGCCTTTAAAGATGTGCTACTGCTAGACTTCACCAGACTGCCAGAGGGGTCCATCACACCAAAAAGGTCAAGAACCTCTGCTTTGGCATGCTGGACAGGGCCCAGCCAACGTTGGATGGAACAGTTCTAAAGACAGGGGAAGGGGGTCCTTGTCTACTAAGACAATTCATTTCATTATTGAGCAGCTCTGATGATTAGGTAACGTTTCTTCATATTAAGTTCCAGCAGAGCTCCCTGTATCTCCCAACCACTCATCCTCATTTTGTCCTCTGGATCAACCCAGCACAAATATGGTGTGGTGGAGAGAGTGTTCTATGTGAAGTCAGAAGATCTGGGTTCAAATCTTGCCTATGATGGTCACTATCTGGGTGATCTTGGACAAGTCACCCAACCTCCACCTCCTTCATCTTCCTCTTTTTCCTCCTTCCATTTCCTTCTTTCTTTCTCCTCCTCCCTCCTTTCTCCTTTCTTTTTTTTTAATTTTTTTTTTTTAGGCAATTGGGGTTAAGTGACCCAGGGTCACACAGCTAATAAGTGTCAAGTGTTTGGTCTGAGGCCAGATACAAACTCAGGTCCTCCCAACTTCAGGGTCGGTACCCTATCCACTGAGCCACCTAGTTGCCCCTCCTTTCTCTTATCTTCCTTGTTTCCTACCCCCTTACCTCCTCCTCCTCCTTCCTCCTCCCTTTTTTCTTCTTCTTTCCATCCTTATTTGTTTTTTTCCTTCCTCCTCTTCTTTTTCTTTTTCTCCCTCTTCCTTTACCTTTTCCCTCTTCTCTCTCTTCCTTTCCACTCTCTTTCCTCCTCTTCCTGCCACAGAATGAAAGGACCAGCTACCATTTCAGAACTTGTCCCAGACCACCCCTGTGTCTCTAGTATTTTTAGAACCCATGATATTAAAAAGTGCATTAGAGAGAGAACATGAGGCCGGACTAGCGGCTACCCCCACAGGCAGGTTTCTGCTAAATGAGAAGCCTGATCACCTGCAGGCCCTCCTCCCCAAGAAATAGAGAAGGGGGCCAGGTTAAATGCACAGTAATCATGGCCCACTGCTCCCACCCTCCTGCAGTTGTAAAAATGCCGTGTTATTTCTTTCATACTTTCCCCATTGGGCTGGAGAGAGGACCATTATGTTCTCATCAAGTAGCTGCCTCCCAGAGAGCACTTAGCTCAGATTTCTCAGCTTGTGAGGCACACAAAGCTTATTTCCATTAATTCTCCAATTCTCCCACCATCCTCCAAAGGGGAGGGGGGCAACTCTAAAGTGGTACCCTTCCCTTTCACAATTATCATATGGTTGATTGGGTCCCTGCCTCTCTCCCACTTTGGATTTCTTTCTTCCTACAGACTCATCTGTTCTGGGACCAGGTGCTGAGTAGCTTCATTAAAACTTCATTGCTGGTGGATAGAGCCCTGGTCCTGAAGTCAGGAGAACCTGAGTTCAAATCTGGCCTCAGACACTTACTAGCTGTGTGACCCTGGGCTAGTCACTTAACCCTGATTTCTTCCAAAACCCCCACAAAATTTCATTGTTCAGGGCCCTTGAGCAGGAGGGTGGGCACCCAGTCTGGGGCTGGAGAAGAGGAGGCCAAGCAAGATTTGTAGCCTGGTGGAGTTTCAGAAGAGCTGACCGTTGCAGGGCTGGCAGGGCTTTCAGGGTTCATTCAGTTTGATCCCCTCATTTTTGAGATGGAAGCGGAGGCTCAGAGAGGATCTAAGGCAGAAGCATGCCAGTAAATGTTTTAAAAATCAGTCTTCAGCAAGGAGGGAGGAGGATGTGTATGCAGGACACACTTTTAAGTTTAATCTGCATTATTCAAATTTTTTCCATCATTTTCTTAAGTCTAGACAGCCATGAAAACAATAACTCATGGCCTAATTTGTAGGGTTTGCCTACAATTTCCAATATTCATTCATACTGATAATTTAACCATCAGCTCTTTGGAGCAGGTCTGAGCTGGCTCCAAGCATACTCCTGGAGGTCAGTGTAGAGATAGAAGCAAGACTAGAACTCATAACCAGGGCTCTGTTTTCAACTGACTTATGTGTATTTGATGAGGCAAAAAGCTGGGGACAGGGGTATGTCCATCAGTTATAAGATCTTAGAATCTCTGAGTTGGAAATTCTATCAGTGGCCATCTTCTCTGATATGGCAAGGGATGGTCCAGCCTCTGCTTGAATAGCTCTGATGAGTTATGAGCCCACAACCTCCCTGGGTCAGTCCATTGTATTCTGTGAACAATTTCCAGTTTTAAGTTTTTCCCTGACTCAAGTCTAAATCTACTCTCTGTAACTACCCTCCTACCCCCATACCCATTAGCTTTAGATTTATGATTAATCTGCCTGTGGGGAGAAAGCCATTCTCAAACTCTGGGTAAAGTCAGTGTCATGTTTGATTAGGGAGCTCTCAGGATCCTTGGAAGAGGGGCGGTTTGGGCCATTTGCATGAAGTTCTTTCCAGGCCAGAGTAGAAGGAACCATCTCTGCAATCCAGCCTTGTCAGTAAGCTTTAGATCAGAGTCTAACAGATGGGAACACCTCTGTACTGAAATACAGTGGAATTCTCTTAGAAGATGCCCTTTGTTCTCCTTGTCTCCTATTTGGCTCTTGCACTGAGCAACAAAGGAAGATTCTTTTGCCTGTTCATTCCTGTCAGCTCTGTGGAGGGGCCTACAATGTCCTGTAGAGAGCTTTGAATTTCCTGTTAGCTGACTGTCATATGAAGTAGAAGTCAGCCCAATAAAAGAGGATGATGTCCCCCAGCTCCATCAAAACAGTGTTCTCTAGCACATTTCTGGGGAGGGGAAGGGGAAAGTTGGCTCTCCTCATATAGCCTACCTTGGGGAGGCAAGTGTAGGACAGTGAGAAGAGCACTCACTACCTCTGTAGCGAGAAGACCTGGGTTCAAACCCCTTCGCTGCCTGATGTTTTCTACCTGTGTGAACTTGAGCAAATCACTTAACCTCTCTGGGCCTCAATTTCCTAACTGATAAAATGAAGGGGTTAGGCTAGATGGCCTCTGAGATCCCTTCCAAGTATATAACTCAAGATATCTAGATAGATTTGTTAGGCATTTATAATGTGCCAAGTACTGTGGTAAGCACTAGGGACACAAATAAAAACAAACAAGATAGTGCCTATCCTTAAGGAGTTTACATTCTAAAGTGGAGGGAAGATCATATTTAAAGGGGTACTAAAAGGGTGGTGAGGGCATCCCCAAAGGGGCAGTGGGGAGACTTGTGGAATCCTGGGTCCCTGCAAGATAAGGCAAAAGACTGCGGAATGGAGCCCAAGTTTCTTTTGGGCTGGAGGAGTATTGATGACAGGAGAGTAAATCCACAGAGGAGAGACAGCTGAGGAGTGATGAGTGGTTTGAGAGGCAATGGGGAGGTCCCTCTTCTATAAATATCTTCTCCATTTGAAACTGAAATTTTATAAAATCCTTTCCTTTCAATCATTCTTCTCCCCTCTCACCTTACCAAAGCCTGCTTTCAGAACAAGACTTATTAAAATCATTTGCATTGAAGTGTAAATAAAAAGTAAAGTTTTAATATGTGACAACCCTCCCCCCAAAATTTGCAACTTAACAAGTCGTGAAGGAATAGCCTGAAGTATTGGAAAAGCTATCTGATGTAAGGTCTTGTTCAGCTTGGCAAAAACTACAGGCAATGAGTAAAAGTTGTTGGGAGGTTGATTTCAGCTTGAAATGTCAAGAAATTTAGTGGGTGAGATGGCAGGGGTTGCGGGTGGGTAGAGATGTAAAATCTTGCTTTTCACCTCAAAACAGAAATTTCACAAATTTCACAAATATAATTAAATTCACAAATACAAGGGTATATGATGGGGAGTTAAGTGCACTCCCGTGTAAGTGTAATATGGCAGCCAAGAGACCTCATGCATCCTAAGGTTGCATCAAGAGACGCCCAACATGGGAGGGTAGGAAAGTGATAGGTCCTCAGCACTATGCCCTGGTCGCATCACATCTGGAACACTATGTTCAGTTCTGGGCACCACAGTTTAAAAGGGTGTTGATAAATTGGAATGGGTCCAGAGGTGGACAACTGAGATAGTAGAAGCTGTTGTGACCATGCCATATGTAGATCAGTTGAGGGAACTGGGAATGTTGAAGCTGGAGAAGAGACTACTGGGGAGGTGGCACATGATAGCCATCTTCAAGTATTTTAAGGGCTGTCACGTGTAGGAGAGATTAGATCTTTTTGGCCCCAGAGAGTAGAATTAGGAGAAATATGTGGAACTGGCTATAAGGCAAATTTAGTTAGTCCTGATATCAGGAACATGAAAGTGCAGCAGGTGATCTTGATAGGCAGTTAAGTTCTTTCTCACTGGAAATATTCAAGTGAGGGCTGGACGGTCACTTGTCAGGTGTATTTAGAGGAAGATATTTGTTTTCATGTGGTTTTGAATAGATGGCTTCTGAATTCCCTTCCAACTCTGATATTCTGTGAGTCTGTGAAGGAGAAACTTCCAGAGAAGGAAAGCTGTCCAAAAATGAAAGAACTATTCCAGAATCATAAATCTATAGCCGGGAGAGACCTTGGGGGTCATCTAATTCAGACCTCCTCATTTTACAGGTGAACAAACTGAGACCCAGGGAAATCATAGAATTATAGGATCTTAGATTTTTGGGAGGGA
The DNA here is from genome assembly GCF_900497805.2 of Vombatus ursinus. Classification (NCBI taxonomy): domain Eukaryota; kingdom Metazoa; phylum Chordata; class Mammalia; order Diprotodontia; family Vombatidae; genus Vombatus; species Vombatus ursinus. Next base: position 4,432,443 of record NW_020954713.1, on the reverse strand, counting down.
CTTTGGAGGTCATCTAGTTTCAGTCTCATCATTTTACAGATGTGACCTAGAGAATCTAAGTCACATAGGCGGCAAAGGTCAGAGGTGGGATTTGAACCCAGGTCCTCTGAGTCTACAGCCTGTGTTCTTTCTAGTGTACCAGTGGGGAGCTCTCCATCACTGGAGTTCTACCTTCACAATCTTAATGACCATTTGATGGGTGTATTGTGAAGGGGATTCCTCTTTAGACATGGATTGGAAGAGGTGGCTGTTGAGAACCCATAACTCGCTGTGCAGGGCCAGGCATCTCTTGGCAAGTGGGGAGGGGGAAGTAATGTTCAGGGCTCAGGAAAGCCTTCTTGATGTCCAGAAATGATACCTAAGGGGTGTGTGAACCCAGTTCCTGGACTGGGAGTGGGGGAACCATTGCCTTCTTAATAGGACTCTCATACTGCTACTACAGAAGCATCACATTTAGAAAGAAGATTTTCTTCACCTAGGGGTGTTTATTTGTTTTTGTTTTTAAATGCTCCATATCATTTTCTGAAATGGTGCTGCTAAAGACTGAGACACAGCAGGAATTGTCGCACATATCATTGGGATGGTAATGAGGGATATAGAAGGAAATAATGTGGGTGGTGGTGGGAATAAGCAGGGGTTGGTGACCCTGGGAGGAGGAGATGTTGTGACTTGATCTGCTCAGTTTGGCTGTATTAGATAAGTTCAAGATTTAGTCCAATTCCCGCCTCCTTCAGGTGTCCTTTCCCAATCTCCTCCCCATCCCCCAGAGCTTCCACATGAAATTACATCCCATTTATGCTAGATATATCTTGTATGTACCTAGTTATATACAAGTTTTCTTACTCATTAGAATATGAGCTCCCTGAGGACAGAGACTGTGTTTTTGTCTTTCTTTGTATCCCCAGTTCTTAGCACAGTGCCTGGCACATAGTAAGTGCTTGAGGTAACAGGGAAAAGCTTAGTGTCTAGGTGGCATAGTGGTTAGAGTGCCCAGCCTATAGTTTGGAAGACCTGAATTCAAATGTGACTTCAGACATTTACTACCTGTGTGACCCTGTCCAAGTCATTTAACCTCTGATTACCTCAGTTTCCTAATCTGTAAAATGGGAATAATAATAGCATCTCAAATGAGATGATATTTGTAAGGCACTTAGCACAGTGCCTGACATATAAAAGGAGCTATATAAATCTTAGCTCCTCCTCTTCTTCTTCTTCTTCTTCTTCTTCTTCTTCTTCTTCTTCTTCTTC
>NW_020954713.1:4355808-4431185 GCF_900497805.2 Vombatus ursinus | reverse complement strand
CTTCTTCTTCTTCTTCTTCTTCTTCTTCTTCTTCTTCTTCTTCTTCTACTACTACTTCTTCTTCTTCTCCTCCTCCTTCTTCTTCTCCTTCTCCTCCTCCTCCTCCTCTTCCTTCTCCTTCTTCCCAGAGATTGGTAAGAAAGTTGGGAGTTGGGGATATATCGACAGAGAAGGGGAGCTTTCATCTACAACTTCTTCCCATTCTTGGGACTATAGCTGGAGACTTTGAGGATGGCCATGAGCAGGGAGAGAGCAAGAATCTTCTGATCTTGCAAAGGAGAACAGTGGAGAGTAGGAGCTAGTGGAGGCTATCTGTCTATCAGAGAGCTGCAGAACATGACTGAGATGTCAAGGTGGGATGGTGACTACAGAAGAGATGGTGGCTATCCATTGTTTCTAGCCCATAGTACAGAACTTCTCTTTTTCCCTATCCAGACCCATTGTTCTTATTTACTTGCTTATTTATTTGTTTCTTGGGTCTACAGCTTCCAAGAAGAAAGAGAAGTCCTGGTATTCTTCCTAATGAGGTACTAAGCTGCCAATGTTTGGAAACTTGATGCTTAAGTTTTGCCTTAATTCCTGTACCATTAAAACTGTAATTAATTGTTAATTAATTAGACCACAATTAATTATGTTTACTAGTGCTTGAAGGAATGGGGGAGAGGGCGGATTGGGAAAGTAGAAGGGAGAAATATATTAGTGACTTTTTTTGTCTAGCTATTACTGGCTGGGGGCTCATATAAAAAAGATAAAGTTAATTTATTGATTACTTTGAGAACTTCCCAAAGCAGAAAGACCACATTCACCAAAGGTGTCCTCTAGTACCCTAGGATTAAAATGAGTTATTAGTCACAGAGGATGGATTAGGCCCTGCTCAACTTCTTGGCCATTTGAAAAGAAACCATGCCCATAGGAGGGAGAAGTGTGCAATGGAGTGACTGGAGAGAGTCATGCCCCAAGGGAGGAGTGAGTTCCGTGGAAATTCTGCCCAGAGAAAAGTTTATATGTGAGGTCACGTTATTTACAGATCTGTTTGTCTACTCACTCAGCCACCCCGTAGGATTTTCAGAATAGATGAATTCACTGAGAGAGCATAGTGAAGGGCCAAGGACAGAAGACACTTACCCTCAAAGGATAATAATGGAAGAAGAGAGGGAGTGAGAACAAATCCAAGAAGCAGAAGAAAATCAGGAGAGGACAGTGCAAGTAGGAGAATACTTCATCCCTCCCCCCTTTTTTAATAGGTGTCTTCTGCTGTTACATCCCATTCATTCCCAAATATATGCTTCCCTCTTCCCAGAGAGCCATCCCTTGTAACAATGATAAAAAAGTGGGAAAAAAAACAATTCAGCAAAAACAAAACAAAATAAAAAAAACTCCCAACCCACTAACATCAACCATGTCTGACATGAATGTGATAATCTGAATTATCGAGATATATTTTCTTAACTCTTCTCCATGGTCAATCTTGGTCATTGTGGTTGCAATATTCTTTTTATGGTTACCTAAATTTGCATTTTTGGTAGTATTCAGATATGTAGTTTTCTTGGTTCTGCTTAGGTCACTCTGTGTCAGTTCATATATCTTCCCATAAATCTGATCCTTTGCCAAATCTTGTCATTTTTGCTTGGGCTGGGAGTCTGGAAGACTTGAGTTCAAATTCAGCTGCAGATATTTACTAGTGGTGGGACTCAGGAAAAGTCATTTAACCTTTGTTTGCCTTAATTTCCTTATCTGTAAAATGGGGATCATAACAGCACTCAAGGAAGGATCAAATGAGATAATATTTGTACAGTGCTTTGCACAGTGCCTGGCACCCACTATAGTGGGTGCTTTATAAATGCTTATTCCCTTTCCTCCTTTCTGTGCACTCTATAACCCAGCTACATTGTCCTGTTTGAACAGGACACCCTATCTCCAAGCCTTTTCACTGGCTATTGCCCATGTCTAGAATATTCTGACTCCTCATCTCTGTCTTTTAGTTTTTTCAGTTTTCTTTAAGATACAACTCAAATCCTGTCTATAGGAATCCTTTCCCTATCTCCCCAGCTGCTAGCCTTTCCCTCCCATCTACTCTGTATATATCTTGTATGAACACAGTTATTTTCACATTGTCCCCTTCATTAGAATGTAAGTTCCTTGAGGACAGGGACTGTCTTTTGCCTTTCTTTATGTCCCTAATACAAGTATTCAATAAATAAATGCTCTCTGAATTCTTCATACTTGTTTCTTATGGCATAGAAGTAGTTCATTACATTCATATACCACAATTCATCTGGCCACTTCCCATTTGGAGGACATCTGTTTTATTTTTTGATTCATTGCTGTCGCAGAAAGTGCTGCTGTGAATGTTTCTGTAGGGAAGACAATATCTCAAGGAGAGGATGATCAACAGTGTTAAATGATGTAGCAAGGAAAAGAAAGATGAGGGCTAAAAGAAGTCAACTTCTTAAGAATGAGAGCTGTTCAAGAGTGAAATAGGCAACCTCAGGAGGGACATTATTCACTCACCCTAGAGGTCTCCAAGCAAAGACTGGTAAGGTTCTAGTCTGTTAACCACATGGTCCAGAGAAGCTTTTTTGTTTGGCTGTAGAGTTAGAATTGGGGCTGTCTTCAGAAGGCACAAACCAACCAGTTCCTTGGCCATTCTTTTCAGCTGCTGTCTCTTGGTGTTTATCAGTTTTTTTATTTGGCTCCTTTGCTGATGCCTGATTGTCTCTCTGGTAAGATACAATACTGTAAACGAGAGGCTTTGGGCCCCTCTTTCTCCAGGGCCAACATAGGCCTCCATGAAAATGGGCTTCTGTTCTTTGCCTTGGGATTTGTTTCATTTTAAGAGAAAGAATTGGAAGCTATGATCTTGTGAGTTTCGAAAGATTAGGAGAGTGAGCCATCCAGGTGTCCAGGCATCAGAGGGTCTGGGAGTTGAGTCCATGCTGAGTTTGACAGCCAGCCCATCATCACTATCTTAAGGACTGAGGAGTGACTTTCAGGACACAGACTTGGGGTAGATGAGACAAAGACTTATCTGGCAATCATGACACATCTGGATGTGAACTTGGTGGGACCAATGCTATGCAAGAACTGTGCCACATCTGAACTCACTCTCCCCAGATGCCAAGATGGCATAAAAAAGAGTGTACCTCTGAGGTGTTGGAGGGAAGTGTTTGTACTCTGTTCTTGCCATATCTTCAAAGTAAATATGTCTTTGTAAAGGCTAATGGAACGTTAAGAGGTTAAATGGAACTGGGACACCAGTTACTGGTGGTTAACAATGGGGAAATATACCCAGAATGGGGGCTTCAGCTAATGACATTAGAAAAAAGTTGCCCCAGCCCCTCTTGGATATCTCTAGAACTCTGAGGGGAAGATATAACCACTTGGCTCTGGTAGAGTTGTCCAGCTCATGCTTAATATGTCTACACTGAGGGCATCTGCTTTCATTCCTCCTTACCCTAAGCTCTCTGCCACATTAGAATATTTATTCACACAAAGGTGAAAATGACTGATCGTGACCTTGGCCTTCTGAAATGTCTTCATATTCCATTAAGGGACAAAGTCATAATCTAAAAATATGACTCTCTAATGGCCCCCATCCCCCTCTTCACCTTCTGAAGCATTAGATTGTGAGCTTCTGGAAGGCAGGAACCCTCTTTGACCTTCCTTTATATCCTCAGTGCTTAACAGAATGCTTGGCACACAGTAGGCATTTAATAATTGTTTACTGACTGAACCCTCTCTCCTCAGAGGCCATCTAGTCCAACCCCCTCATTTTACAGAGGGGAAACTGAGGCTTAGGGAGAATAAAGTATTTTCCAAGGTCAGAATTAGGATTTGAACATCATCCCACGCCTCTCTCTTTGGTGCCATGCTATCTCTTCAAGATGTTTCCCCATAGTCTCAGCATCATAATTTTCAAGCTACAAGGGATGTCAGAATCCATATAGCCCAACTCTTTAATTTTACAGATGAGGAAACCAAGGCCCAGGGAGGTGAAACAAATTGCCTAGAGTTGAACAGGCAATATCACAGGTGGAATTTGAACTCAGGTCTTCATGACTCCAAGTCCATCACTCTGTCTGTTATGCCTTCCCCAGAGAAGCTACTTCCTCCTGCGTTCATTCCAAGGGCAGAATTAGGATGGACCTAAATCTATCTTTCTTGAAGTTGCCAGTTCTGAATGGAGAGGTGAAAACTTGCAGGAAGAGGGGAGAGAGAGAGAGATGGATGTAGTCATCTGAGCTAGGCATGGTTGCTTTCCTTTTGATGCCTCCATTGTGGGGAATCTGGTAGGAATGTGAGATTGAAAAGGGCAGGAGGGTAAGTCAATTCCATGATGAGCCACTAATCCTCTTTGCTTAGACTTGGGTGGACTTGGTATCCTTATGTTGGTCTAGGAAGAGTCTGAGTCTGATGCAGTCATTGCATTTTAAATAAAGGCTGAATTGACTACAGTGGAGGGAGGAAAAGTTTCATAACCAGTAATTTTTCCTTGGGGAACAGTTGCTCCATTTTATTAGAAACAAACTGTCCCTGCTGTGTCTCCAAGATGTGTGCAGTGGTCCAGCAAGAGGGCCCGAGGCAGAGACAGGAAGCTCTTTACCACCACTCAGAGCAGGACCCCCCACTCTTCCCACTGCTCTGACATCTTGGGGAAGTGTTTGTCACTGGAGAAGAAAGGAAAACATTTGAGCTGGGTCTGCTCTCTTGTTAGGCTGAGGCCACCTTCCTCTATCATCAATAAGTGTTACACATGGCAGCTAGGTGGCACAGTGGATAGAGTGCTGGGCCTGGAGTCAGGAAGATGAGTCTTCCTGAGGTCAGATCTGGCCACAGACACTTACTAGCTGTGTGACCCTGGGCAAGTCACTTAACCCTGTTTGCTTCAGTTTCCTTATCTGTAAAATGAGCTGGAGGAGGAAATGGCAAACCACTTCAGTCTCTTTGCCAAGAAAACCCCAAAAGGGTCATGAAGAGTTGGACATAACTGAACCATGACTAAACTACAAATAACATACACTTAATAGTGCTGTATAACCTTGGGCAAGTCATCTAGGAGGTTACTGGGTGGTGCAGTGGATAGAGATATGGACCTGGAGTCAGGAAGGCCTGAGTTCAAATCCAGCCTCAGACCCTTCCTAGTTAAGGATCACAATACCATCTGCCTCCCAGGCTTGTTGTGACAATCAGATGAGTTAATATTTGTAAAGTGCTTTGCATGTTGCCTGGCACAGAGTAGGTATTTAATAAATTCTTGTTTCATTCCCCCTTCTTGAATTCTTCCTATCTATATACTACAGATCTTCCAAGGCCCAACTCCAATACCACCGTCTCCATGAAGTTTCCTAAAGATTTTTGGCTATCCTACAGACCACTTGGACAGAAGGAGGAAATAGACAATGAATTCAAGAAATAGTGCACAAACATTCAGTAACCTCTCCCTTCAATGCATTCTTAGAGTGTGTCTTGTCCATAAAATCTCTTGATTCTTACCTTACCATTGATGGCAAAGTACTTGTGATACAGACAACTATCACCTCTATGTCAGGTCATATTCTTAGAAGAGGTCCTGTAAGTAAACACTCTGTAAGTTAAATCTGATTTTCTATTATAAATGATGATTTAATGGGGGTTATGCTCCTGACCTGATAAGACCTAAAGAAAGCCAGTAAAAATATAGTTATCTGGAGTTCTGTGAGTCTAATCAAGATGGTTTGAAACTGGAAACAGAAAGGGAGGGAGAAAAGTGCTGCCATATATCTGCCACACCAGATACCGACGAAAATAGCAGGCATAAGAGAGGGAGAATAATATCACCAGAAAGGGCCATTAATTCACAGGAGACAATATCCAGAAGAAAGTCAGTAATAAAACCCGAGGCCTCAGATGTCTTTGTACATGCGCTCCAAGTATGGGTAATAAACAAGGTGAACTGGAGATCTTAATGCAAGGCTTTGAATTTGACCTAGGAATTGCTGAGATTTGATGGGATCAGACTTTAGCTCTGGATAGAATTTGACTCTGGAAGGCTGCACTTTATTCAAAAGGGAAAGAATAAAGAAATGGAGTAGTATAGTAGCATTGTATATTAACAACATATACTAATACAAGGAAATTGGAAACCAGAGAGGAAAAACATTTTGGAGAGAGCAGGAGGATATGAATCAATGGAGTTCAAATCAGAAATGATGTTATATAGCACAAACTGACTCTTGGGACCCTTCAAAGCTCAGCTCAGTGCCATCTCTTACATAAGAACCTTTGTGATCTTTTCCATAGTTAGAGATCACCAACAAAATTACTTTGTATAGATTTACATTGTACAGATTTTGTTTTTACTTGTCTGGGTGTGCCATTATTTCCTCCCAGTAGAATGTAAGGGAGGGGACTGTTTTGCTTTCTTCTTTTTATCCCTAGCTGTAACACATTATCTGACACATAGTAGGTCCTTAATTAATGCTTGTTGAATTGAATTAACTGTTTTTAGAAGGAGGAATTTGGGAAACAGATCCTGAACCCAGGGCCAAAGCATGATAGAGTAGAAATGTTAGCGTCCAATTAGTCAAACATTTGCTGGTGCTCCCTTTTGTCTGAAAGCAGAGGAGTTAATAAAATTTTTGACTTAACCTTAGTGAAAATTTTATTCTTCAAAAAGTATAGGAAGGCAAGGGGGTTTGTAATGCTTGACCTGCTTTTGACCGACCAAGAAGAATTCCTGGAGGAGAAATAATAGAAATTTTTGGGTTGGAAAGATGTAAAAGACTACTTTATTGCAGAATTTGTGGTAGGGAAGTGGAAAATTGGTCAAAGTCTAATGGGTACCCCAGATTTTTGGAGGGCAAATGGGAAATTTAGAGGAAAGATAGGGGGGTAGCCATGACCTAAAATTTACAAGGAAAATTGACCCAGAAGGGATGGAAAACTCTCAAGAATGAAATTCTAAAGACCTAAAAAGATGTGATTTTAATGAAGAAGAAAAGGGAGAGTTTTCTAAAGATAAATGGGGATAAATGGGGATGTGCAAGGAGGTCATGACCAACTTAAGATTTTAAAAAGACAGGTATAGCTTGATTGAGAAAATATACTAATGCAAGGAAATTTGGAACCACAGAGGAGAAGCATGGATTTCCTGATTCCACAGAATTCCACCAGTCACTGATGTCATAAACTGAGGGGTTTTGGGGGGCAAATATGAGAAATTTAGTGAATGAGAGCAGAAGTTAGGTCAAGAGATAAGAGTTTGGGCTTTTTCTGTTCTTGCCGTCTAGACCTTGCAGAATGAAGAAGCTGTACGTCTCTGCTCCTCTCCACAAAAGACCTGTCACTGCTGATGAGGATGGAACCAGGGCCAAATAACTGATTGAGACATGATTAGTGAGACCTTCTCCTTCTCCTCCACTTCTAAGTCCAAGTTAGGAAGGATTCAAGTCCAGTAACTGAGCAACCCCTTTAAGATCCCTTTGCCCTCCTCCCAATAAGAGAGACAGATAATAAACAGGCAAAACTCTGTATCTGTAGTCAGAAGCATTTTGCATTGGCTGCTACTATTTCCAACGAACTGACCTAGGCATCCCTTTCCTGTTCTCCTTCTCCCCCACAATTTCTATTTGTTCCCTCACTACTTTTTATATTTCTATGCCTTTGCTACATAAAATAAGTGAGCAGTTATGTCTCTATCTATGGCTGTCTTTATCCATTTAGAAACCCAGTCAAGAAAGGAATTGAGGCTGATTTGATATGACTTGTTGATGAACCCATGTTGGCTCTTGGTGATCACTGCTTCCCTTTCTAAATTTCCCAGAGCTCTTTGCCTTCTCATTCTTCTTACACCTTCCTTCCCTCCATGTGCTCTAAACACAGCAACACTGGCCAATTTGCTATTCCTTGAATGTGACCCTCCACCTTTCATCTCCATGCCTTTCCACTGGCTGTCCCCCACGCCTGGAATGCTTTGCCCCACACCTTTTCTTCAGGGTTTCCCTGACTTCCTTAAAGACTTAGCTTAAGTCCCACCTTCTACAAGAGGCCTTTTTCAGTCCACCAAGCTACTAGTGTCTTCCCTCTCAGATTACCTTCCCTCCACTCTATATATAGCTTGCATGTACCTAGTTATTTGCATGATGTCTCCACCATGAGAATATAAGCTCTCTGAAGGTAGGGACTTTTTCTTGTCTTAGCATAGTACCTAGTACATAGTAAACACTTGATAAATGTTTCTTGACTGACTAAATGCTCAGAACATACTTCCACATAAACACAAAATACCTAGTTCTATTTCCATATCATAGGAATACTTAGATTTAATAGGTTTTGCCCTTGTTAACAGGTACCCAGGCTTAGGTGATATTCTAATAAATTTTTTGTTTGATCATTTCAGGTGTGTCCAACTGTTCCTGACCCCATTTGGAGTTTTCTTGGAAAAAATGCTGGAATGGTTTGCCATTTCCTTCTCCAACTCAGTTTACAGATAAAGAAATTGAGGCAAACAGGATTAAGTGATTTGCTCAGGGTTACATAGCTAGTAAGTGTCTGAGGCCAGATTTGAACTCATGAAGATGAGTCTTCCTGACTCTAAGCCCAAAACTCTATCTGTTGTGCTACCTAACTGCCCCATATTCTAATTAGTAAATTCATCTAATCAAATCAGAGACCTGTCTTAAATAGGAAAAATTGTAATAGAAGTGTGAGCAGAGGCATATTAATTCATGTGTATCAAGGCCTGAGATACTTTGATGAATAAAGGTGTTCAGAACCTTTGTTTGTCAGTTGGAGGAGTGAGAATATTACTATAAGGACAGACTTACGCTTTTTTTTCTGTAGGAGAGAATATTCATTGGGTGACCTGAGGCAGCTGGAGGTGAGCTGGAGGCAAGGCACAGATTGATGCAAGAAGCTTTGAGACCCTGATAGAACCTTCTCTTTGGCCTTATAGGTTTGAGGCTTTTCTTTAGACCTGATACCTGAGCAAAGAAACTTAGGGAAAGGTATCCTCCAATTCAACATTCTTTTGTAAGTGATTAATATAGTAGGAACCAGCTTTCTACAATGATTACACTGCCAAGATAGTGAGACTGTGGACAGAGAGATGAATCAAGAACTGTGGTGGTCAGGAACTAGTAAAGAACTGGAATAGAGTGAGGCAGGAGAAGGAGTGAGGAGCAGGCCCCGGAGAGACTGAGATGTGAGAGATCTTTGGGTCAAAGAGTCAGATGTTTGGAGACTTTTGATATCATATCATCCAACCTTATTTTATGAATGAAGAAACTGAGGCCCAGAGAGGGCAAGAGACTTTTCTAAGGCCACACAGATATTACATGGAAGACTTGGAAGTCAAACTTAGTTCCTCTGATTATAGATCCAACATTCTTTTACTATTCTACAAGACCTCCAAAGTTGAAGACTCTCCCCATTCCTCCTGAAGCCCTCGAAACCGATGTACTTGAAATTAGAATAAAGGGTTCTGAAGCTTGGGGAAGAGAGGAAGTTGAAGAAAAAGAGGTCATTTGTTTTCATATTTTATTCTTGTTGGTTAATAGATCTACTCTTTATTAAATGTTTATGAACCTCATTGCTTATAGGAAGTCGCAGGGGAACAAAGATTCATGAGAGAGACATATGCCAAATTGCAGACTTTGCCAAGGGCTAGAACCTTGGGTGGGGACCAATGCACCACTGAGTGACCAGCGAGGGAAAGATTGAACTGTGTCTGGGTGAGCTCAGAATTAAGATCCTTATGTATCAATTTACTAAGTATTCTTCTCTACTCTAATTATTAACATTTAGTAATATCGATAATTGTTCTTTTCTGCTCTGAACATCTTTTCCTCTTTGACTGTAACTGTATTCTGCCCCGGTCAGGCCACATATGTTCAGTTCTGGGAGATACATTTTATAGAGGAAAACCTAGAAGAGAGTGATGAGAATGGTGGAAACCCTTCAGCTCATGTAATGTGAGGATCAGGTAAAGAAACTAGGGGTATTTAGCTTAAATAAGAGAATACTTGGTTGCTTGGTTGAGAAGGGAATAAGCACTTATGTAATACCTACTATGTGCCAGATACCTCCACTAACTCACTACTTACCCTCAAGTTTGTGAAGACACTCCCAGCAGATTGGGTGGATGAGAACAATTTGTTCCAATGGCTATGAAGGTGGCCGAAACAGGTGCTGGTAAGACATCTAAGATGCCAAGGTCATCTGTTGTATCCTGGGCCATCCCTAGTCACCTTGACTTTTGCCTTGCCATTGGACTTGGATGACTCTGGAAGAGAGAGTGAGGCTGAAGACTTTGTGCAACTCTGCCTCACTTAGATTCAATTCATGCACGAGTCAGGATATCACTCGTGATGTCATTGGTCCTCCTGGAAAACAAAGGACAAACAAACAAAAACAAACAACAACAGCTGTGTCCCAGGCTGTGCGCTAAGTGCTTTTTACAAATATTATCTCACTTGATGTCATTAGACATGATAACTGTCTTCAAGTATTTCAAGGGTTATTAAGGGAGAAAAGGGATTAAAATTATTTTCTTTGGTTCCCAAAAACAGAATCAGGAGACGTGAGTGGAAGCTGCGAAGAGACAAAATTAAGCTTCATTAATGTCAGGAAAAATTCAGTGGCTGATGAAGCTCAGTCACACTATTTCCATCTAGTCTGTCATCATGGCTCCACCTCCAGTTCTATTTATCAGAAAGGCTCCTGCTGTAGGAAGTCCATGTACTCTACGTGGCTGAGGGGGAGTGCTGGGGGCTTGCCAAGCCCTCTATGGTTCTCAGACAATAGAGAAGACCTATTCCCAGCCCCCACCCCTAGCTCTGCCTCTCCTTGGACCTGAGTGTTCATCCTGTTAGTCTAAGCGGCGTGCTTCACCTAATCACATGTTCTGAGCCCCCAGTTACCAGAAACCCTTCCAGTCTGAATTTGCTTTATTTTGCTGATATTTAGATATGTGACCTTGGCATAATGACATTATCACCTCCCTCTATCCTCATGGTCATGCTTATCTATATACTGTGTTTTAGTCTTTTCTACACTAATAGGAATAGAGAATATATAATGAAACATCTCGGCAGCATATCAGTAGCTGCTAGGCTAACGCTGTCCCCGTATAGTGTTTATACAAGCCTTCTCCCAACTCAGAATTTCCAGGAGAGATATAATTTAGCTGCTCAGATCTCCAGATTTATTTCTTCTGAAAGAAAAAAAAGAGTGCATGAAATACAACATGATTACTAACTGATTTTCTAACCAAGGCATCCAGTAGGGCCAATCATTAGATCAGGACCTCAAGGACTCCTTATCTGGGTCTTGGCTCCAAGATGTGGAGCATGGACTTGGGAAAGCTATCTAAGTGGGCAGAGGCTTCAGCGATCTATACTTGTCTTGTCATTGTGCCATTGCTGACCATGATCTCTGCAGCTCACTCTTTGCTAACAGAGCAGAGGGATGTAGTCTTGGGCAAGCCAGACATGGAGTGAAACTCTCTCTGCTCTGCTTAGCATCTTGTCTCCTTTTCCTCTTTCTACTCTTGGCCTGATCTCTGGCACCTCCCTGTCAGCCATTGCACCTGCCACATTTCTGCTCTAGTTGTTGTTAGGTTCTTTCTGCAGTGGTTTAGCTGCATGGCATTTCCCCCTCCCCTTCCCTTCTTCCACTGTCCCCCTGAGCAGAGATGGGAAGTCCTGGTTACATCAAAATGCATACCCGTGGGACAATCTGCTCACATGCCTCTTTAATTCACCTGCAAAAATGAAGAGCGGGAAAGCTGGCTTGGATTATCCTGTCATTCAACTTGACTAATTACTCCAGATGCCAGGGCTGTTTCTCTGGTTGTATGCTCTGCCACTGCTGCTCCACTCCCACTTCACCTGGGAGAACTTTGAAACTATAATAAAGGTCACTTCCTAATGGATGCCGTGTGGCTCAGAGTCTGAGCATGCCCTCAGAGAACCTGGGGAAGGGCTTATTGTGTGCTTTGAAAAGTGCTTTTCCCAGAAACTTTCTCTGTGTTTTAAACAAGTGAATTTAACATGCTAAATGTCTCTGATGAGAATTCACACTCTACTTAGCCAATGAACCAAGTCTTTTGGCTCTAATAGGAATAGAGAGTACATAGTGGAACATCTTTTGCAGAGTGTGCCAGCTCTCCCAGAGCAATGGTAGAAGAGGAGGCCTGGGTGGGGGCGGTCTCGTATAGTAGCAGAGCAGTGCAGGAGAGAGAGTGCTGGATTTGGAGTCAAAGGACCTGGGTTTGAATCCTGACTCTGTTACTACAGGTATGACCTTAGACAGTTATCTTAACCTCTCTGGGCCTTAGTTCCTCATTTTTAAAATTAAGGATTGGACCAGATGGCCTCTGAGTTCCTTTCTGATTCTACATCAGTGAACATGGTATAGCTTCCTGCCTCCATCTTCTTCTCCTACAAAATGTCTGTCTCTTTCACCTACTTGTCACAGTGCCGAAAATTTCCCCTTTGGTGCTTGGAATACATTGGGGAAAGTATTATCCTCTCTTTTGTTGTTCAGTTATTTCAGTCATGTCAGACTTTTCATGACACCATGTGGGGTTTTCTTGGCAAAGATACTGTAGTGGTTTGACATTTCCTTTTACAGCTTATTTTACAGATGAGGAAACTGAGGTAAACAGGGTGAAGTGGCTTGCCTAGGGTTTCACAGCTAGCAAGTGTCTGTGGCTGGATTTAAACTTAAGTCTTTCTGATTCCAGGCCTGATACCATCTATCTGCCCACTAGTCTCTCTAGGTTCCTAAAAATTTTTTTATTAAAAAAATCCTGTATATTTCCCAAACCTTCCCAGAGAGCATCCCTTATGATGAAGAATAAAAAAAGAGGGATAAATGAGTTCAGCAAAACCAACCAGCATATCAGAAGAGTTTCACATTATATGTAATGTTTTATACCCATTGTTCCCCACCCTTGCAAAGTATAGAGTGTTGGGAGTGTTCTGGGCTCCTTTCACAAATTCTCCTCATTCATTGAACGGTTCCACATTTGGTCCCCAGCACTTACTAAATACTCTTAAGGGTACTTAAAGACTATCTAAAAACTCATCTTCTTGAGTTCAAATCTGGTCTTAAGACACTTCCTAGCTCAGTGACCCTGAGCAAGTCACCTAACCCTGTTTGTCTCAGTTTCCTCATCGGTAAAATGAGCTGGAGAGGGAAATGGCAAACCACTCAGTATCTCTTCCAAGAGCCCAGATGACCACTTACCATGTATACTGTGTAAAGGTCTGATCACCTGCAACTGGAAACATAGTACTTTGACCCTAGCATAGTGATGTTATTTTGGTCCTCTTTGAGAAGGACAGACAACAGCCACCCAAGATGACATGTGGACTGGAGTTGATGGTGTCTGAGGGTCTGGGAGTGTCTGTCACTTTTCAGGGTGATATAACTATTGGGGAATGGGCAGGTGGGATGAGGACTATAAAATCAGGAATTTAGAAATGGGAGGTACCTTACAGACTATTTAGTCCAACCACCTCATTTTATAGATGAAGAACTTGGGGCCCGGGAAAGTTATGACTTGCTCAATGTCACACATTTGAACCCAGTACTCTAAGGACAGAAGTGGTAGGTTTTAGACATTTTAACTATTATCATGGAGTAAGGAAAGGACACTGTGCTCCCATGGGATGCAGGGCTCCTGAGATTATTTTAAATGCTTCTGAAACAAAGGCGCCTCTTACTTAAGGCCAAAAAAGCATCTGTATCCCCAGCATCGAGGTGCTAGCTGCTAGAGGGGTGATTTTGCATTTATGAATGTCTTCAAAGTGGATCGCTCTGTTCTTAATAGGATTAGTCCAGTGGGGCTCATATGCTATTTATCCAGTTAGAGGCTCGATATAATCAAATTTGAGAGCTCTTGCTGCTGCCTTTACCAAGCAAAGCTCAATAATAATTCCCATCCTTTGTTAAGGGCTAATAGTGACATTGGCACATCCCACAAAAGTCATTATTTTTGAGTTTTCTTGTCTACTAAGCTTGGAGGCTGACATAAAATCTTGCTGAATTGGTAGGGTGCCCTTATTTTAGTGAATCTCCCTGAAGGGTCTGACTTAGACACCTTTCAATGGCTTCTCATCAAAGATATCCAAACTTCGTTACTTGGCATTCAAGGCTTTCTACTACTTCACCATCTGTCTCTGCTGTATAGTACAGTTTCAAGAGGATTTGCATTAGAATCGCCACTCTGCCACCTGCATGACTTTGGGCAAATCGTTTGACATTTGATCCTCAGTTTACTCATCTGTAAAATTAGTCTGTTGGACTCGATGACCTCCAATGTCCCTTCTGGCTCTAAATCTGAGATTCTACGATCCTGCCTTTTCAGCCTTGTCTCATAACCAGGAATTCAGTATGAGCAACAGTATTAGTTTCTGGAGACAATTGTATCTACCTTACAGGGTTTTTCCAACTGACATACTTTTCCTCAGTGCCATAGGATTATATCAATTGGAACTATAGGGGACCTTTGGGACTATCTCATCCATATGCTTCCCTTCCATGCATTCTGATCATACACTGGTCAAAATGGACTGCTTGTTATTCCCCAGAGAATCCTCAGGCTTTCTCACCTACGCGCTTTTGCCCACACTGTTTATTGTTGTTTTCCTTTGTTTTGAACAGGACCAATGATGTCACCAGGTGATGTCTTGATTTGTGTGTGAATTAGATTAAAATGAGGCAGAGTTGTGCAAAGTCATCAGCTTCAGTCTCTCTTCCAGAGTCATTGAAGTCCAGTGGCAGGACAAAAATCAGGACGATTGGTGTGATGCAGTGGATGACCTTAGTGTCTTTGACGTCTGACCAAGCCCTAAGCACTCCATAGCACCTGCTTCACCCATTCCACCAGGGAAAGTCAGATACTCTGCTAACTCACTTATGGTTTTGAGACCCCTCAGTTACCCTTAGATGATTTAGCCCATCTATTGGGATGGTTTACCAGGATGTGGCTGCTGTGCATGCTACAGCTTCTTGGAGACACAGGTGAGGGTTGGGTGAAGGGTAGACACCAGCTATTTCCCATCCCTAGAAATCCTTCCCTCTAACCAGGTGTGTATCCCTTCAAGAGCTGATTGTTAAATTTTTAGTGTAAACATTTACATCCTGGAAATCATCAAATGCTACAAATCAGGGCTTGATTTACTGTTTTGTTGATTATCTAGACTTAGAAAAATGATGGAGAAAAAGTGAATAATGCCAATTAAACTGAAAGGTATGTCCATGACTTTTTGGGGAGCCAGTTGTTAAACATTTACCAGCACACCCCTGCCTCTCACCCCAATATGTCTGCCTGTTGAAATCTCATCCTTCAAGACCCAGCTCAAATGCCATTTTCTCCATGAAGACTCTTCTGATCCTTTTCAGAGAGCTGTGATTTCCCCTGCTTTTAAATTGCTATGAACTTTACACTTTTCAGTTTTGTTTATTATGTTCTCCTGTTTAATTACATTTTCTTTAAGATCTCAGTGGAGAAATGGATGATTGACAAAGGAGATGACCTGGTGGAATGGATAACTCTGAGGTCTCTTCTACTGCCAGATCTATGATCCTATGGTTTTGTGTTGCATGGAGAAGTGGTCAGTCCATTTGCCTTCCTGGCATCCCTCTGGCCTGCTGTCCTCCCTCTTCTTTTTCTTCTTACCTTTCTGATTTGTGAACCTTGTTTTGGGACTTACTTGTGTCTGAATACCCTGGTGGAAATTTTGTGGTAGGCTGAGCATGGGAACCTGCTGCTGAGTGGAGTGGGGCTCTGTGGCTGAGCTGGCTGTTCAGAGTGGGCAAAATTTAAGGTGGTACAAAGCTGGAGCTTTGTACTGGGGGTGCCCTCTGGTTCTCCTTAATACAATCCCAAGACCCTTCTCTCCTTTCCTCTCTGACCTTCCCTGTCCCAAACAAACCTTCCTGACCTGATGCCCACTCTGCCCTAGGGACATCTGAGTCAGAAACCCATGCCTAACATATGCAATGTGGTATTCCAGCCTCTACTTGGAGACCTTCAGTGAAAGGGAGCCAGGAGTCTGCTGCAGCCCACTGGAATGGTTAAATTTTAAGTGCGAGCATTACCATTTTAGAAATTGGCAAATGCTACAAATCAGAGTTTGATTTATTGTTTTGTTGATTGTCTAATTTAAAGAAAGTGTTGGAGAAAATGCTAATACCTCCCCCCTCAGTTGTTAAATATTTGCAAGCATACATGTAAGGCACTCCTGCATTCCTCCAGTCTTTTCATATTTGACTTTGCTTAGTATTGAAAGGAAGTCTGGAGTAGTGGATAGAAGGCTGACCTTAGAGTCAGGAAGACCTGGGTTCAGGTCGTGCCTCTGACCCACACTGACTGTGTAGTCCCAGGCAGTTGACTTAACTTCTCATTGCCCCTGGCTATTACCTAAGAAAAGAATGTTAGACTAGGGACTTACAGATAAGGATGATGGAAAATCAGGTCCAGAATAAAGTATTAAGAAAACCCATGTGATCACGAGGGGAATGGTTTTAGAAAAATCTGGGAAGACTTATATGAACTGATACAAAGTGAAGTGAGCAGAACCAGGAGAATATTATACACATTAACAGTAATAATATTGTACAATGATCAACTGTGAAAGACTAAGCTACTCTGATTAATATAGTGATCCAAGAATATTCAAGAGAATTCATGTGGAAAAATGCTATCCACCTCCAGAGAGAGAAGAAATGAACTCTGAGTACAGATTAAACATACTTTTTTTCATTTAATTTTTCTTACCTTTTTTTTCTGCAACATGACTATTATAGAATTATGTTTTGCATGACTTCACATGTATAATTGATTTCATATTGCTTGTCTTCTCAATGGATGGGGGAGGGGCTGGAGAGAAAGAGAGAATTTGGAACTCAAAATTAAAAAAAAAAGAATGTTTAAATAAAGTATGATTCTAAACAAACATGAAAAGAGAAAATCCATCTGACTTTGTCCTGTCAAACCTATCTCTGCTGGGCTTTTTCTCTTTTCCTTTATGTCTGTTTGTTTCTGAGTTTCTGGATAGCACAGAGATATATTCCGTGATTTAGGCTTGGAGTTGGAGGCACTGTGCCTGATATGGTGGTGGGGGGAGGGGGTGGCATCAATAATGTGAGTATAGGTAAGTTGATCTTCAGAATGCTTCGTTAGCAGAAATAATGGCCAACTTTCTATTTCAGATACTCTGAGTCCGACACATTTCCACATTAATGAGGTTCTATAATAACATATTCTAGGTTAATCAGGCCTACGAGAAATAAAAATTCATGGATTTATTGACTCTTCTGTGAATAATGATATAATTGCAACACATTTTATGCCTTTAAAAGCCTTTTTTCATGTATTATCCCATTCCTGTTGTGAGACTCAGGGTGGCATAGAAGAGAAGAGGCGTCCTTTGAGTCACGAAAAACTGAGTTCAAGTCTTTCTTCTCACACAAACTAGCAGTGTGACCTTAGTAAGTCCTTTTATCTCTCAGTTCCCAGGGCCACCAACTCTCGAAGGCTATAAATTGCAGGTGAGAGGGCAGCTAGGTAGTGCCATAATGCCCAGAGCACAGGGTCTGAGTCAGTAAGACTGAGCTACATGAGTTCAAATTTGGTCTCAGACAAGTCACTTCACCCTGTTTGCCTCAGTTTCCTCATCTGTAAAATGAACTGAAGAAGGAAATGGCAAACCACTCCAGTATCTTTGCCAAGAAAACCCAAATGGGGTCACAAAGAGTCAGGCATGACTGAAAAACAACCGAATAACAATAACCTGTGTTTCTAGGAACAGTGCTCAATACACTGTGCTACCATGTCTCCTGAGGGAAGCTTTTTGTAACAGATAAAGTGTTCTAAAAAAAAGTGAGCAGCTATCATCATTATCTTTATCCTTACATTTTGTCATGAAAATACCCGTCGAATGACAAATCATGAGTTACTCTCCTCCTCTTGAAATTCCTTGATTATTTCTTCTTAATGCTTACTATGGAAACATACTGCAGAGCCCCCCCCCCCTTTAAATTACAAATTGCAAAATAATATTAAGGGTAGTACTTTAGTGTGAAATCCTTGCTCCCCACCTGAACGGGAAACCATATCTGTTTTTCTTTAACCATCAATTCTGAAACAATGTCCTACTCTGAAATATTTTATGTCCTTCTTATTGAAGGACTGATCAATTTCTTTAAAAATTTTTAAATTGATACCATTTGTTTTTACTTCACCTAAATTTCCCTCTGTATCGACAACAAATACAACTAAGTCAAGAAACATTGACTCAACACTTATCATGTGCCAGGCCCTGTAGTAAGTGCTGGGGATGCTCCCAGAAAGTCTTCCCAAGGAATAAATAATTTTTTAAAAGGAAAAAAAGAAAAAGGAGGAAAAATAGGAGAAAATAATCAGCAAAACTGACCAATACATCAAAAAAAAAAGTCTAAGGATATATGCAACGTTTCATTCCTATGGACCTCATGTGTGGAAAGGAGAGGGGGAGGAGTCTTCTCACCTGCTCTTTGGAGTTACACTTGTTTTTTGTAATTTTGTAACATCTGTTTTTGATCATTTTGTGAGTGGTCTTTATTTGTTTGTGTCACTTAACGTGGAAGCATACTTAAGAACGCCTGCACTGCCTCCCTCCCTAAGCTACACATTACAAAATAATATTAGGTTTTGTGGTTCAGTTGTTTCAGTCACATCTGATTCTTCGTGACCCCATTTGATTTTTTTTTCTGGCTGAGATACTGGAGTGGTTTGCCATTTCCTTCTCCAGCTCATTTTACAGATGAAGAAACTGAGGTGAAGTGACTCGCCCAGGGTCACACAGTTAGGAAGTGTCTGAGGACAGATTTGAACTCAAGTCGTCCTGACTCCAGGCCTGGCTCTCTATCCACTATGCCACCTAACTGCTCCATCTCCAAACCAGCCCTCTATTACTTACTATCTCTATATCCTTAGGAAGTCATTTCTAGCTGTGTGACCCTGGACAAATCTTTATGCCTCAGTTTCCTCATCTGTAAAGTGATAGAGTTGGCCTTGATGACCTCTAAGCTGCTTTCTATTTCTGGTCTATGGTCCCTCTCTGGACTTCACTTTCTATTGCTGTAACGTGAGGTATTAGGTTTGAGTGTCTCCAAGGACCCTGTTATGACTTGCTGGGCATGGCAGGTTGGAGCAGCCTATAGCCACATAACAAATAGGGAACCTCTAAGAAGAAAAGAATTTCATTAAATAAACATACAATGGAAAAAGAAGATGAGCCTGTCACCTAGCAAGAGTGGGGGACAGCTGGTGTATTCATGATGCCCTCAAAAATTTCAGGAGAAAATGAAGGAAGCCTCCTACATGTCAGGTGGCCCCACGTGGCCCAAAGAGGGGAGATGTGGGAGAATGGGTGGTGATGGCAGGGAATATCTGAATCACTGGCATCATTGACTCATTGAGTTGTTCCATGATCTTAGATTTCATAGATGCTAGGATTCTGTGGCCTGGAGGGGGAGCTTGGGGGAATGGGGGTGGTTATGCTACCCCGGATTGAATGTCTCTTTATTAACTGAACTTGTCAGTTTGAGGTTTGGGAGAATAGAGAATGAGTACTTGAATTGATGAGCATTTGTGCAGAGCTGTGTTTGCTCGCGCCCGGCACACTTTGTACTATCAGCAGCTCTTTGGACCTTAGCCCTGCTTACTGGCGATGGAGCAGGGGCTGAGTAGGCCTGCACTCCTTCGGACGTGAGGGGTGAGGGTGGTGGAGGCCTGTGGTGCATCCCCCCCAAGGGCCTATCAGACATTTCTGCTGAGAACAGCTTGGGCCAAGCTCCAGAGGAAAGGAACAGTAAATAAATCATACAAGCCCTGTGGAGACTTTCAATCCCTGCCGCAGTGATGGGTTCCTATGACAGAATCATTAGTTATGCCCCCGTTTTCCTTCGGGATACAAAGGAAATGTGTTTATCAAGAGGGGCCTCTGCGTCACACTGCGTAGTGATCATCGGGGGGCACACAAACACATGCGTGAGACCATGCAGACACATTATACACATACGAACACACTCTTTCTCTGAATGGTCCTCCTGGGAGCTGGTAAACTAGATACTCTCTCCTCTGCCAAAAAAATAGCTATTTTAGGACTTGCCAGATACATTCATGCACCCAAGGTTCATGCCTTTCCCTTCCCTTGCTGCTTCTGATGACCTGGGAAAGAAGATATTTCCTTACTCACACTTATTAGCTCTGAGATCTCAGGCAAGCTGCTGAACCCTCGGGGCCTCTATTTCCTCTTCCATAAAATGGGGATAATTATACCTAACCCCCTATTTTAAAAAGGTTGCTGTGTATAGTTGCGTAGTTGGAAGAGGGCTGGATTTGGAGTCAGAGAACCCTGGGCTCTGTTATTGATTCCCTGTGTGACCTTTAGCAAATCATTTCATTTCCCTGGGCCTCAGTTTCCTACCTTATAAAATGAGACTAGATGTTCTCTGAGGTAATGTGAAGCACTTTGTAAGCTTTATAGCCTGCATAAACATCAGCAGTTACTAGAATTATTGTTATTATTATTTTGAGGTGACTGTTTCCTTTTCCCATCAATGCAGAAGAGTAGTGGAAGGAGGAGTGAGAAGCCCCATCTGTGGTTCCTGGGCCCAGAGAGGCAGCTCAGAATGCTTGGGGCTCTGCTTCCAGCCCAGCTGCTGATCTACTCTGGGATGCTGCTCTCCCCTCTCTTCCTTTCCCCTCTCCTTCCCTCCACTCCTTCTCTCTCCTCTTTTCTCCTTTCTTCTCCTCTCATCTCCTCTCTTTTCTTCTCTTCCTTTCTCTCCACTCTTCACCTCCCTACTTTTCTCCTCTTTTCTCCCCTCCCCTCTCCTCTCCTCTCTTCTTCTCCTCTTCTCTTCTCTTCTCTCTCTTCCCTCTTCTTCCCTCTTCTCCATTCTTTGTCTCCCTCCTTCATCCCTTCCTTTTTCTCTTTTTTCTTTCACCCTCTCTTTTTCCATTCCTTCTCTCCTTCTTCTGGTCTTCTTTCTCTCCCTCTTCTTTTCTAACTGGTACAGTGGGAAGGGCACTGTCTCTGGCAGCAGAGGACCTAGATTCAAATTCTGCCTTTGATGCTTGCTACCTGTGAGATGCTCGCTACTTGTGACAAGTGACTGGCTGGGTAAGTCACCTCACCTCGGTGCCTCGATTTCCTTATCTATAAAATGGAGGAGTTGGGCTGAGGATTCTTCCAGCTCTATATCTATGATTCACCCTAACCTCAAAAGCTCAAGCATGCTTGGCCTTCCCTGCTCCTGAGCCATCCTGCTCCCTGGTTCAGTCCAGTCCTTAATTAACCATCTCCCTTTCTTTGCTGCCTAAACCATTTCCAGGTGCCTATCTTGGTACTACTATTATTAATAACAACAATAATAATTAATAATCATAATCATAACAGCATGTATATAGTGCTTTAAAGTGTGCAAAGTCCTTTCCGTACATCATCTCCTGTGAGCCATATGGTGGAAAGAACTGGATTTGTAGTTACAGGAGTTGAGTTCAGATTCTGGCCCTGGCACTTGTCACTTGTATGACCATAGGCAAATCACTTAACCACTCTGGACTTCAACTTTTTTGTCTATAAAATTATGGAGAGAGGGGGGAGGGGGTGAGAAAAGTAGATGACCAAGATGCCTTCCTTCTCAAATCTATGATCCCAACAACCCTTTTGAGGTAGGTACTTCAGGTATTATTATAGTCCCATTTTACAAATGAGGACACTGAAGCTCAGAGAGAAGGGAACTTTCCCAGGGTTAAACAGTTAGTGTCAGAGGTGGAATTCAAATCCAGATCTTCCAGACTCCAGGACATGTACCCTATCCACGATGCTAAGTCAATTCAACGAACATTTATTTAGTATCTACTATGTATGTTAAACTCTGGGGATAAAAACAAAAGCAGGTGGAAAGTTTAGCCTCCTAAGACCTGCTCCACTTATTCCTTTCTATAGCCATTTTTCATATACTCCAGGGCCCAAGGAGCAGTGTTTTCTGGGGTCTGTTAAGGAATTATAATCTAGACAAAATCAGAAATAGTGCACCACAGTAGATAACATTCTGGGAAGATGGCAGAGTAGGTCAGAAATTTCCAGGCTGTCCAGATTTCCTCCACAAACAAAAAAGTCACCATGAAATGAACATAGAGCAGCAAAATTAAGGGTTATTTGAAAAATAACTATGTTCTACTTTGACAAAGAGTAGTGCCCAGGGAATCAGAAAATCGTGAAATTCCAGTTGTTTGGAATGTATTGACTGACTGATTTTATCCCTTGGCCTTGACATTGACTCGCCCCCTGTGAAGTTACTTTTGAAAGAACATGGGGAAAGCAGCATGAACAAGAGAACTGGCCATCAATGTTTGCTGAGGAATCAAATACTTATATTCAGGGGGTAATTATTTACACATAAATGAGTGGCCAAATGAACTGGAAATTGCCCTGGAAGATGGATGTATAATTTTTTTTAAAAAAAGGTACACTTACTCCATATGAAACATGTCCTTTCCTGAATTAATTGCTTTAATTTTAACAGATGTGCATATAATTAGAAGGTGTCAGAGCTGAATTGGTCAGCATTTTCCACACCTTGTCAAGGAAAACTGCTATCAGAAAGATTTCTCAGAATCCCAGAATCATATAGTTGGAAGAATTATCCAAGGTTATCTCATTCAACCCATACTTGGACAGAGGTCTCCATGATAGCGTGACTGATAAATGGTCATCCTGTCTTTGGTTGATGACCTCTAGCAAAGGAAACCTATTTGCTCCCACTCCTAAGGTAGCCCAGTCCACTTTGGGGCACCCTTAGTTAAAAAGTTTTTCTTGACAATAATGATGCCTCTTTATACTTTCTACCTATTGTTCCTGATTCTGTCCTCAGAGGCAAGACAGAACAAAACTTGTCATCATAGCCTTTCAAGTATATGAAGACAGCTGTCATGTTGGAGCCCCTCCCTTTCATGAGTTTTTTCTTTTCCAGGCTGGACACCCCTAATTCCTTCTCACAATCAGGTAGAACCAGGAGCAATGGATAGCAATTAGATGGAAGTCAATTTAGGCTTCATTCATGTCCAGAAAAACTTCCTGATCTTGAGAGCTGTCCAGAAGGGAAATAGGCTGCCTTGGGAAGGGGTGGGCTCCCCCTCATCAGAGGTGTTCAGGAAGAGGCAAATGTCTACTTTTTGGAGACATGATATAACTCTGGTATATGAATCAGACTGAATAGCCTCTGAGGTGACCTTCCAACATTCAAATTCTGTGATTGATTCTGTGATCCCTATATGCCATGGACTCAATGCTTTCCTTGCTGGTTGCCCTTCTCAGAATGATCTCCAGCTTATCTATAGGGAGAGGGATTCAAGACAATAAAAATAACGTATAACAAACAATATTACGTTATGTTATACTTTGTTCATAATAATAATTCACTTACCATGTGCCAGGCAGGGTTCTAAATACTTTACAATTATTATCTCACAACAACCTTGCAGAGTGAGGGATATAATTATTCCCATTTTATAGATTAGGAAACTGAGGCAAATAGCAGTGAAGTGACAAGGTCACATAGCTAATAAGTGTCCAAGGCCTGATCTGAACTCAATCAAACTCCTCCTGGCTCAGTCGCCAATGGTCCCTGACGTAGTTTCCCACTCTCCTATAGCCCTCACAAAACTTTTGTGAGAAATTTTAACGCCATGGAACAAGATGCCCCCAGGTGTCCTCCCTGCCCTTTCCTGTCTACTTTTATATGTTGTCTCCTCCTTTAGATTATAAGCTCCTGGAGGGCAGGTACTGTCTTCCTTTTTATTAATTGTATTATATATCATATCATGTTGCATTATTTATATTACATCATATCACATCATATATTATTATATTATATGATACTGTATCACATTATATATCATAACATTGAGATATACCAATATTATTACATTAACACGATTATATATTATATATCATATTATATTTATAATTTAAATAATAATAATAAATAAAGACTGGATCTGTGATCTCAATAGCATAGGGAACTTCCCAGATGAGAAAACTCCTTCTACCAATATGAGTCAGCCCCTTCTCTTAAACTTATTAATTATCTTGCAAAGTTGCCTAAGGCATTGAGAAGTTAAGTGACTTGCTCGGGGCCACACAGCCAATAGGTATCAGAGGCAGGACTTTAACCTAGGTCTCTGCTAGGCCAGGCTGCCTCTCAGTAATAACATGGGAATGGTAACTATAATTTGTATCCCTGTTGTAGAATGTAACCTCCTGATAGGCAAGGACTGTCATTTAAAAATCTTTGTAAACTCAGTTCCTTGCATATACTAAATACTTAAATGTTTATTGTATGGAATAAAATTGTCTTTCTTTCAGGTTGATTTCTTGAAATCCCAAGTCTCTTTCTCTCCTAGAATCAAAAACAAAATTTAGAGCTGGAAAAGATCTTGGAGACCTAGGAAAGAGTGGTGGTTTTAAGGTTGGATTATCCAGACTAGCTATCTACGGGGGGAGGTGTTCCTATATTCTCTGGCTAACTACCCCGCTTTTTGCTTTTGGCCATGTTAGACATACTTATTGGAGTTTATTGAGCAGGGTTGTCACTTGATCAGACCTGCACTTTAGAAAAATCACTTTGACACCTGAGTGGAGGATGAGTAAAAGTGAGGAGAGTCTGGGGCAAGAAAACTCAGGCTTCTTAGAGCCAGGGAAAATCTAGCAGCTTCCATCCCAGAATTACATGTGTTGCTCCCCCCTGCATCCCCAGATTCTCCAGAGAGCTCCATGGCCTGGCCCCACCAAGGGTTCACCTCCAATCCTAGCCATACTCATGGGATATAGAACTCGATGGAAGGGTTGTGTGTCTGGCTACCACCCGCCTTTTCTTTCCTTTCCCTATTGAATAAAGGACAGAGAGGAAGACCATTTGGGTTGTATTATCAAGGGCAGGAAGAGGAATAATGTGAAATAAAGCTGTAAAGGTAGGTTGGGGCCAGGCTGTGAAAGGCTTTAAAAGATAAACAGCTTATTTTTGCTCCTAGAGGGAACCAAGGGAGTTTATTGGATAGGAAAGTGAGTAGGGGAAACATGGTCAGATGTGTGCTTTAGGACAATTTCTTTAGTAGCTGGGTGGAGGGTTGTTGTTCCTCCATTCTGGAAGAGGACAATGACATTGGGAGGGTGATGTTTTGACTTGCAAGTGAATTGGATTTAAGTGAGACAGAGTGGTGCAAAGTCATCAGCTCACTCGGTCCTCCAGGGTCATCTGAGTCTATTGGCAAGACAATTGTCTTGTCAAGTGGCCAGAAAGCTGGTGCTAGCCCCAGCTGTAGTGGCCTGGGTGGAGGATATATTGGAGTCAAAGGCTAGTATTGGATGCCCCTGCTCACTTGAGGTCTTCAAGCAAAGGCTGGATGACTACTGGGGATTCTTTTTATTGGGGGGGTATTAAAAAATTGGGTGAGCAAGCAAATGTTTAACAACTGGCTCTCTGGGGGAAAAATGTTGGCACAACACATTTGAAAGTCTAATTTGCCTTAATAACTTTTTTTTCTGTCACTATCTTAAGTCTACACAAGCAGCAAAGTAATAAACCAAACCCTGGTTTGTAGTGTTTTGCTAATTTCCAAGGCGTAAATGTTTCCACTGAAAATTTGAAAATTGGCTCCTTCCAACCGGTTTCAGCACACCCCTGATTGGACTGGATGGCTGCTAAGTTCCCTTCCAACTCTGACACTGTGTAATTCTTTGCAGTAGGATGGATTTGGGGGAGACTCCTGGAAGAGGTGAGTTACAAGAGAACACTGGGTTCTTAATTAACTGCCCTTTTGTTGTGGTTGTTGTTTAGTCTTGTCCAACTCTCCATGACCCCATTTTTTGGGTTTTCTTGGCAAAGATACTTGGGCAGTTTGACATTTCCTTCTCCAGCTCATTTTACAGTTGAGGAAACTGAGGCAAACATTTTAGGTGAGGTGGCTTGCCCAGAGTCACACAGCTAGTAAGTGTCTGAGGCTGGATTTGAACTCTGGAAGTTGAGTCTTCCAGACTACAGGTCCAGTACTCTGTGCACTCTGGTGCCACCTAGCTGCCCTGCACTGGGTTTGGTTCTAGGTAATAATTACGACTTGTGATCTTGGTTCATTCCTTTCTCCTGTCTGAGCCTTATGCTCCTGAACTGCAAAATTGGGCTTGTGGAAGTGCCATTTTTTTTGAAGGCAGGGGAATGGATAAGATGATCTGCTTATTGGCTAATGGAGCCTGGGATTCTGGGCGCTAAGAACTTTCTAACACAGTGAATTGCAAAGCAGGGTTTAAAACGTTAACAGACGCAAAGGATCCTGGGAGATGAACACAGATGGAGGCAGAGCTGTGGATGCAGGAGTAAATATCATTTTGATGTAACAGAGATGGCTGTCTAAAACCCTGTCTAGCAGCCTGGGCTGTTAAAGGTCAGAGTGCGCCATGTGCATTGTTTTGGGCTAGTTTTATCCCTGGCTGCAAGCTCCTGGAGGGGACTTGGGCAGACAGGGCTCTGGTAGAGGCCAAGTGACATTTGTTCTGCCTAATTCAAGTTGGTTTCTTTGTACTTTTCCAAATTCAACAGGGAAAGGAGAGGAAGGGCGAGAGGCGGCTGGACACACAGCCCTTCCATCAAATTGTACATCCCATGAGTATGGCTAGGGTTGGAGGTGAACCCTTGGCAGGGCCAGGCCAAGGAGCTCTCTAGAGAATCTGGGAATGCAGAGGAGAGCAATACATGTAATTATGGGATGGAAGCTGCCAGACTTTTCCTGGCTCTCAGAAGCCTGACTTTTCTTGCTCCAGTCTCTGCTCACATTTATTCATCCTTTCCTCAGGTGCCAAAGTGATTTTCCTAAAGTGCAGGTCTGATCAAGTGACACCCCTCCTCAATAAACTCCAGTGGCTCCCTATTGCCTCCAGGAGCAAATAGGAAATGCTCTGTTTGGCATTCAAAGCCTTTTTACAACCTTGCTCCTTTCTGTTGGCACCCAAGTGCTTCTAGAGGCATCTCCCTATGCAGAGGAGTTGGGGAATTCTCCTATCAGGAGAGTTGGGATGATGGGTAATGAAAATACCATAGAGAGACACTGGAGTCTATGCAGACGTTCTGTAACTGGTTCCAGTCTGATAACCATGAGGTTAATGGCAACCTCTTTGACTGCCTCCATCGCCAGAATTGGACATCCTCCAAGAAGCATAAGCCGATCAGAACCTCACCATCCTCCTCATCCATTCTGCTCTCTCTTTGTTTGACTTCTTTCCTGATAATGTCTGGCAAGGACTACACTGTAAGTAAGGAGAGGTCTTGGACTTTCTCTCTTTTATGGCCTCATAAAAATAAGTCTTGGTTTTTCAATCTCTGTTCTTTTCCATTTTAGGTGAAGGAGATTAATCTGGAGGCTCCAATTTTGTGGATTTCAAAAGGTCTGGAGAAACAGTGTCTGACCCTCATGCCTGGAATGCTTTCTTTGCTCACCTCTGATACCTAACTTTCTTGACTTTCTATAAGGCTCAGTTCAGATCTTACCTTCTACAGGAGGCCTTTCTCATCCCCTGCCGCTGCTAGGGAATTTTCTTTGATATCTTCTATTTATACACAACTCTCTCTCTCTCTCTCTCTCTCTCTCTCTCTCTCTCTCTCTCTCTCTGTATGCCCCCACCCGAAGAAATTGGAGAGGAACTAGGCCTTTGACTCTTTTCAAGTATGGGGAAGTCTTGGGATGAGGTTTCAAGGCCATGATCCAGAAGGTATCACTGTTGTCCCACAGCTGGGCAGCTGGCTGAGTTTTCCTGTCTACCTCTTCCCAACCCCACTTCAGGTAGCCCTGGGGAAACACTCAGCAACTTTCAAAGGAAAAATGTCCACCTGGCATTTCTGCTTTATGTGCCAGACTCAGCCTTCAGACAGAGCTCCAGCCAGAGGAGTCATGTTCTTCCTGATTTAGCCATTTAGTTGAAAAATAAAATTTAATGTTTGCTCATAAAAGGTTTCTGACAGCCCTTGGTCAAAGATTCATGCCCAAGGAGTCGGAGAGAGAAGGAGCCCTCTCTCAGCAAGACTCCACAGGCTAGAGGAGGGGATATGGTGAAGAGAGACAGACAGACAGACAGAGAGAGAGAGAGAGAGACCAACAGACAGACAGACAGTCAGACAGACAGACAGACAGACAGAGACAGAGAGACAGAGACAGAGAGGGACAAAGACAGAGACACAGAGAAACACAGAGAGAGATGGAGAGACAGAGATAGAGACACAGAGACACAGAGAGATCAGAAAGGGGAAATGAATGGGGAGAGAGATAGATGGATGGAGAGAAAAAGAAGAGTAGAGAAGAGAAGAGGAGAGGAGAAAAGGAAAAGAAAAGAGAGGGAAAGGGAGAGAGAAAAACAGAGAAAGAGGCAGAGAGAGAGATGAGACAGAAAGACAGTGAAAGACAAAAAGACAGAGACAGAGGCACAGAGAGGGACAGAGACAGAGAGAGGAGGGTGATAGATGGAGAGAGAGAAATGCATGGAGAGAGAAGAGAAGAGGAAAACAAGGGAGGAGAGAGAAAGGTAGAGGGAAAGAGAGAGAGAGAGAGACAGAGACAGAGACAGAGAGAGAGACAGAGAGAGAGACACAGAGAGAGAGAGAGAGAGAGAGAGAGAGAGAGAGAGAGAGAGAGAGAGGGAGAGAGAGAGAGAGCTCTTTGTCATACCTATCCACTGCTCCCACTGCCTCCTGGTTCAGCTCCTTGTTGCCCTTTCTCTGTTCCTGGCATCCCTGGGAAAGGATCAGCTATGATTAGGGGTGTGTGCAGAGGGTCCAGAACTTAGAGTTCATTTAGTCCAACCCCTTCATTTGCCAGATGAGGAGACTGAGCCCCAGAGGAGCGAATGACTTGTCCAAGGTCTCACAGACAGAAGCCTGGAGAGCAAGGATCATAGGACCATAGATTTAGAGATGAAGGAACCTCAGAGGTAATCAAGTCCAATACTCTGATTTTATACATGAACAAACTGTGGCTGAGAAAGATTAATTGACTCATCTAAGGTGACACAGCTAGCAATTGGCTGAGTAGGATTTGAACACAGGTCTTCAGACTCTAATGTTCTTGCTCTTTTCATGGCAAGATCAAAACAAATGAAATCTAGACTAGGAGAAAAGGGTGGTGGCGGTGGTAAGGATGGAGGGGCATCAGAGGGGGGTCTGCACAGTCTGTTCAGTGATCCTTCACCAAAGCATCACATGTACAACAATGCTAGTCATTACTTATGGACTGGGCAGTGTGACACGTCCTTTGACAGGCCTCTCCCCAAGACTACCTCCTGCTAGAGTTGACATGTAAAGAAAGAGAGGTTTTTCCACCCTGATAAATCATAGATCAACATGCTGGATGGAGTTCACCTTCCCCAAGGACAAGAGCAATTTCTTCCTTGGCCAGCTGTGGAAATGAAAGGCATTAACCTGGGTAGGATTGAGCGAGTGGATTTCTTAGTTTCTAAATAAAGTCACCAGCCTCCGGAGTTGAATCCCTGGGGTTTAGTACAATTACTCAGGTAACTTGTCCATTGAATCTTTTGCACGGTGGTGGTGTGGAGGATGGTAATCCATAGGTCTCCCTCTCATGTTCACTCTTTCCTTCCTAAAGATTCACTGTCTCCACAGAATCCCAAGCTGGGATAATCCTGCCTGTAAGTCAGTGTCACCTGACAAGGTCCAAGGCCTAGAACAAGGATTTTACAAGCATTGGGTCTAATCTTGGACCTTCTCCACCTAGGCAAGATTAAGGGAGCGAAATAAGCATTTATTAAGCACTTGCAATATGCCATTTATTGTGCTAAGTGCTTTACAAATATTAGTAATAATAATAGCTAACAATTTATATAGCACTTACTATGTGCCTGGCTTTACAATGATTATTTCTTTGAAGAAAAAAACTCATAAATAAAAATCACAACTCTTTTGCTCATTTTTACTCATTCTAGAAACTTCAGAATAAGCCCTCCAATAGAATATAAGCTCATTGAGGGTAGGGACTGTTACATTTTTATTTCAGTAATCCCAATCTAGTGCCTGGCACATAGGTGGTGCTTAATACGTGTTTGATTGATGAATTTATGGCTCATTTGTAGCTTCCTACACATGTGAGCAAAATGGTCCCCAGTTCCTATACAAGCACTAAAGATATCAGTGCATATTGGATAGAGGATAGCCTTTATTTCACCTCATAGACATAGATATCACAACCTGAAGAGGCATTGCAGTACCCTGAGCCAAAAAACCTTGGGAATAGCAATGTTTCTAGCCCAGGGCTAGCAGCCATCCTCTTAGGAAGCAACCCCTGTGCAGCCCGGGTAGCTCCTGCAGATATTACATCTGTAGCTATTGAAGACCCAATGAAGATGACTTCTTGTCACCAAAGTCCTTGCTTAGTAATGACTTATGTTTCAACATGATAAACTGACATGATTTAATCAGAGGAAATGACATTAATATGAGATATATTACTACCTGCTTTGCTGCTGTACCCTAGAGACCATAGGACTTTTCCATATGACTTGTGGCCAAAACCTTCTGTGTGTATTATCTTCCCAGTTAGAATGTGAGCTCCCTGAGGGCAGGAACTGTCTTACTTTGTGTTCCAAATTCTTAGCACAGTGCTTTGCACCTCCTAGGTGCTTAATAAATTCTTCATTCATTCATTGACACAATTCAGAACATGAAGAATGGACAATAGCCTCTAAACAATTATTAAGGTACACCTTCCCCTCCACTGAATCCCTCTAAATCAGAATTTTGAGGGGTACTAAAGATGGGACACCCCTTTTGATACAGATACAGGGGATAGGGACCTTGTTGTAAAAAGAAATCTTATCTTTAAAGATTTGAGTAGGTTAGTACACTCTCCAAGGTTGCTTCTGTTGAAATTGCTGTGTGGGTGGAGGTTTGACCTTATTAGGCACACTCCTGCCTGCTTCAGGAACCCCTTCCTGTTGGGGATGATGGGGGACATTGCTAGAGAATGGAGGGCTGCATTTGTGAAGAGTGAATGTGTGTGCACCGGGGACTCTGATGAATGGTAGGTAGCCATACCCTCCTGGGACAAGTGAGTTTCTCTGGGGAATAAGCATTTCTATAGCACCCACTATGTGTCAGGTGCTTTCCAATATTTATCTCATTCTATTCTCACAACAAACCTGGGAGGTAGGTGCTATTATCAGCCCCATTTTTCAGTAGAGATAACTGAGGCAAAGTGAGTTGGCCGGAGTCACACAGTTAGCGAGTATCTGAGGGTGAATTTGAACTCAGGTCTTCCTGTATGAAGTGCTCTATCCACTGTACTACCTAGCTGCCTCTGGCTATTCACTTTAAGTTGGGCAGTCGGCGTGTGTGTGTGTGTGTGTGTGTGTGTGTGTGTGTGTGTGTGCGCGCGCTCGCGCGAGTGCCCGAGCTACCATCCCACCCCTGACCAGTTACCCCTCATTTGGAATCCCCTCCGTCCTCCAGGTTAGCTGCTTATTTATGATTTTCCTTTTCTGCCCTTTTCTTTTCACATACAAATGCTCAGTTATTAATGGACACCGACAGCTCCGTCATATGTTTCTGGACAAATATATTGCCATAATTAACTTAGAGTTACAATTTGATTTGAAAGACGCTGGATTCCCCAAAGCTGCTGGAGAATGACTGGATTGTCACTGGGAGCTTTGCTCGGTGGCCCCGGGGCCGCTGAGAGGCCGAGAGGTCCAGACAAGTGGGATCTTGGACTTTGATGCTAGATGTGCATGGAGGGGGGCAGTGGCCGGAGAGACGGGGGCCTGGGAGCGGGGGAAGGAGGGGAGAAACGCCATCTTCCCAGCCCCGAAAGCAGACCTGAGACAGAGCCTAGAGTCAGTGCGGAGGACCGGGGTGTGCTGAAGGAGGCTGCCTGCTGGCTGTAGCTAAGGTGCTTGACCACAGACCCCTGCCTCTGGGAGGACCTGCCTCCAGCCCGTGTGTCCTGTGGGGCAGGCGGGGCCGGGTCTCAGCTTGCACCAGATGAAGCCCTCTGCGAGCCGGCACCCGCAGGGCCTGACTTTGGCGCTGCCGGATCTAGCATCTTTTTCCTCTGATTGCTCATCCCTCCCTTTGCTCGTTTCAGATATATTCACTCACATTGTGCTCTGCAGAGTTTGCTCCCGGCTCCACGGGGGCTGATGGGAGATTGAGAAGACAACTCCACCAGGGCCTCGTGAGTTACTTTAATTGGGGAGAGAAAACAAAAACCCTCAACTGGAAACAACTTGAGCCCAACCGGGGTCATCAAACGAATCAACATGTGAAGCACTTTGCAAACCCAAATGTGCTGTATTAGTGCTATATTGATGTAAATGCAGACTATTCTCTGGATGACAAGCATGACGTCTACTCTTCCCTGGTAGGCTGGACTAAGGCCAAGAGGGATCAAGCTTTCATTGTGAAGCATTGTGGAAAGAAGGGTCGACCAGGTGGTTAACTCACCACTAGGAGGTATAATGAATGGAATGTTGGACCTGGACTCAGGAAGACCTGAGTTCAAACAATGCCTCAGATACTCATAACTTTATAAGGTATTAGTTGATAACCCCTCCCAGCCTCAGTTTCCTCATCTGCAAAATGGGGATAATACATAATAGTGCCTATCTCCCAGGGTTGTTTTAAGGCTTAAATGAGATAATATATGTAAAGTTTTTTGTAAACTTCATAGTCAAATCAGTTAATAAGCATTTATTAAGTGTCCACCATGTGCCAAGCCCCATGCTAAACACTGGGGATACAAAGATATATCTCTAATTTTTATCCGCATTCTATCATCTATATTTATCTTGTTGTTGTTGTATTTTTTCAGTCATTTCAGACTCTTTGTGACCCCATTTGGGGTTTTCTTGGCAAAGATACTGGAGTGGTTTGCCACTCCAGCTCATTTTACAGATGAGGAAACTGAGGCAAAGAGGGTTAAGTGACTTGCCCAGGGTCACACAGCTAGTAAGTATCTGAAGGTGGATTTGAATTCAGGAGGATGAATCTTCCTGACTTCAAGCCCAGTGCTCTATCCACTCTGCCTCATCTATATTCATATCTATACGTATCTATACATTACCTCTTTCTATCTCTATCATCTCTGTCTATATCTCATCTCTATATCTAACATCTTTATCTCTATCATCTATATCTATGTCTCATCTCTCTACTTCCATCTTTAAATTTATACCTATATATCTACCAATTTATCATCTATATCTCTCTCTATATCTAGATCTCATCTCTATCTTCTGTTATCTCTAGTTCTATCTCATCTCTATATTATTGCTATATTTATCTATAGAAATACTATTATTATTGTATGGATTATTTTTTATATTTATATTGAATCAAACTTACATATGTCCTGCTAGAATTTAAACTCCTTGCAAGTAAGGTCTGTTTTTTTTTTAAATTGTCATTATATAATCAGTGCCTGGAACATAGTATGTGCTTAATAAATGCTTGTTGCTTGATTGAATATAAAGAAAAGACCTTTAACCATTAGAACCATCCCCCAGAGTGGAGTGGGGCTGGGTAATGGGGACTCCTCACCAGAGGTGTTCAGGCAAAGACTTGCTAAGACCTTATGCTGGGGATCTTCTAAGAGAGATTTTTGCTCAGGTCTGGGTTGGGCTGGGCAGCCTCCTCCGTCCTTCTCACTCTGAGATTCTTTGAGTCAGTGCCTAGTGATGGAGCCCTAGAGCACGTCTAGTGACAGGAGAGTTAATAATAATCTTAATTCTTCACCTTTTGTCTCAGCTCCCCCACTTGATAAACTACTTAAAATTTCTTCCATTTAAGCAAACGGCTTCTCCATCCCTGTGGTGCCGGAAGGATGGCGGATGAGCCTTCAGCAATGGCCTGTGCCTGGGGACCCCGACGCGAGAGTTACCTCTGCCTGTCGACTCGGGCCTCGCACCAGCTGCTTTCTCTGTGCCATCGTTCCAGTTTTAATTTTGCTTTATTTCATCGTTGGGGAAATCAAGCACAGAATTACATTTTGGAATAAAACCGGAGGGGAGGTTAGACAGGGGGCTCTTCCCACTTGGCCTTTTTTTTTTTTGGTGAATTTTGGAACAAGGAAAATGAATAAAGCATCTGACTCCATAAAGGAGCTCCCAGCAGGGATTCTAAACCTGGGCCTCACAGATCCTCAAGTCAGCAAGTCCATGAGCTTGATTGGGGAAAAAAAATGACACCTTTATATTCACTGACCTCTAACTGAATTTTAGCATTTCCTTTAATCATTTAAAAACCTTATAGTGAGAAGGGGTCCGTCAGTTTCACCAGATTGCCAAAGCAGCCCTATTCTGAATGTTAGTCCCTTCCCCCACTATCACTTTTTACTTATTGCTTTTCTTTTTTAATATCCTGTATGTATCTGTGAACATGCACTTTGCACCCCGCCCCCTCCCCAGTAGAATATAAACTTCTTGAGGGCAGGGACTGCATCACTTTTGCATTTGTAGCCTTAGTGCATGCCCCAAGGCTTGCTATGTAGTAAGCGCTTAATAAATACTTGATTGATTGGCAGCTGAAAGGAAATATTTAGCAGTTTTTTTTTTCACTCCTTCATAGGGTCAAAGGATTCAGAATTGGATGGGACCTTAGAGATCACCTAGTCCAACCTAATAATTTCTTTAAAAATTTTTTTTTTGGGTAGGCAATGGGGTTAAATGACTTGCCCAGGGCCATACAGCTAGTAAGTGTCAAGTGTCTGAGACCAGATTTAAATTCAGGCCCTCCTGACTCCAGGGCCAGTGCTGTATCCACTGTGCTACCTAGCTGCCTCCACCTAATAATTTCTGAGAGGTTTTTGTATCCTCAGAACTCCTTTGGTAGTCAAGGCAACAAGCATTTATTAATCACCTACTATGTGCCAGGCTCTGACGCTACAACAAAATACAATGTATGCTCTTAAGGAGCTCATGATTTAATGGTGGTGATTGAAATTTAACAAAAGGGTAAACTGAGGTGTGTTTCTCTAAGCAAGATGACATTTATTAGCAGGGGCATTGCTGTCTGTCAATGGTTTGTCTCCATTTATGCCAAAGACCCCAAGTGGACAGATAGCTCCACTTTTATAGGTTTTGGTGAGTATAGAGCAAAGACCATAACAGGGTAGATGATATCATGGAATTAGGGACAAACATGTTTGGTTGCAAAGCTGAGGTGCAGGGAAAAACATGATTTATCGGAAATTTGGTAATCAGGGCTAGCAACAACAGGGGTCCCCACCCCATTCTTCTCTCCTGAAACTAAGAAGTGCTCATTGTTTGAGTTCAGGTGCAGGGTAGCAAATCAGACATCATTGAAGAAAACTTGGTGGTGTAAAGATATTATGCATGACTCCCTTGGGTTCACATGCATCCCCCAAGGCCAACGAAATTTCTTGAGACAAGAATAGATCAGTAATTAGCAGGAGAGCTGGATTTTTAAACTTAACTCATTGCAGACCAGCTGAATTTCTGAACCAAGTTCAGAGACAAAGAACCATGACTTAAGTAGTTACAGGACAAAATCAGTTACTTGTATATAAGATCAATAAGAAAATGACACAAGATCAATTCGATCTTCTCAGTGGAGACAACATTCACAAAACTATGTACCAACAGTGTATAGACAGGATAAACTGGAGATATTCTTAGAACGAAGGCTCTATCAGTAAGGGGGGATCTGGAAAGGTTAGTAATTGCTTGCTAATTTGATTGGTTTTTAAAGGCCATATAGGTAGCACCAGAGAAGGGATTAAAACCTACTCCAAACCCAGGATGTACAATGAATGACACCCCTCTCAAGGACTTTCCCTGCCTTAAACAAGGACTGATTAAAGAATGTGTTATTGGGATCTGAAAACTTCCTGTTTTCTTGAGATGGAGAGATGTAACTTTGTCCTCCTATCTGAAGGGTTGAAATAAAATTGTCCTGGTAGGAAGGGAGGCTGATGGGAGGTAAATACTGTGGAAAGAACTCTGACTTGGAATGAGAGGATGAAATCCTGCCTCTGATTCTTGGTACCTGTGTGATGTTGGGAGTTACTTAGCCTCCCCAGACCTCAGTTTCCTAATCTGTAAAATGGGTACACTGGACTAACTGGCCTCTGAAGTCTCTCTGGATTTATGAGTATGTGTGATCTAATGACCCACAGGGGGATGATGAAGCTGCTTCCATTTCTAGCCATAGCATCTGAGTTGGAAGGAGCCTAAGGGACCATGTGTTCAAACTCCTTCATTTTACAGATGAGGAAAATGAGGCTCATAAAGATGTGGAGAGACTTGTCTAAGGCTCCACAGGCAAGAAGTAGCAGGGACAGAATTTGAACCCTGGTCCTCTGACTCCAATTCTAGCCCTCTCTTCACAGTGCCAGATTGCTCTCCATGCCGGCTGGTCCAAACTGTCCATGAACAAGGACGCCTTCTATAAGATACCTGAGAAGACATTGTTCAGCATGTGCTTGAAGATCTCCAATGAGGGGAAATCCTCCAGCCCACTTTTGGACAGCTCTAATTGTGAGCAAGTTTTTTTTTCTTACATAAAGCCTACAGTGGCCTCTTTGGACTTTCTATCTACTTCTGCCTTTTGGAGCAAAGCAAAAAAAAAAAAATAGGGCTGATTCTTCTTCCTCAAGATGGACCTTTAAATACTTGAAGTAGATGGAGGGCATGGATTCTAAGCATTCCTCAGAATTCACAATAGGGGGAACCAAAGTGCTGTGGAGATACAATATTTATCCTGGAAATTTGATCTGTGTTGACAGGAAATCTTGAGTTTCTCAAGCCCAAAATGTGCTTTTTTTCCTCTCTAATAGCAGGGTTTTTTCCTATGAATAATGTGGATCATTGCCCAATTCATCCCACCCCAGGCTCCTTTTATTTGCTTTCTCTCTGCTCTTCTCCCTTTTTCTGAGGCTTGTTTCTACGTGTTTGGACGCACAGAGGGAAGTGGGAGACATCATGGCTTACTTCTTCCCATAACCAATTGGTTTCATTTGTCAGTCCTTTCCTTCCTCCCTCCCTCCTTCCATTCATCTATCTATCCATCTATTAATAACTACATATATCTATCTATCTACCTATCTATCTATATCCATCCATCTAAATATCTATCGATCTATCAACTCATCTATCTCTGTCTGTCTGTCTGTCTATCCAGCTATTCATTACAAGAATGGTGAGGGATTTTGAATTCCTGCTATATGAAGATCAATTAAAGGACCTGGGAATGTTTTGTCTGGCTAAGAGAAGACTGAAGTTGCACCCAAGAGTCATCTTCAAGTATTTATAGGGCTGCCACCTGGAAGTGGGATTAGATTTATTTAATTTGGCTTGGCAAGGTGTGTGTGTGTGTGTGTGTGTGTGTGTGTGTGTGTGTGTGTAATAAGAACAATGAACTGAAGTTGCAAAGGTCTTGATACAAGGGAAAAATCTTCCTGACAGTGAGAGCTACCCCATAGTGGAATGTAGTGTCTCTACCTCCAGAGGTGATGGGTCCCTGCTCCCTGGAGGTCTTCATACAGAGGCTGGTTGGCCATTTGATGGGGATGGTGTAGAAAGATTTGCACTAGATAGTCCCTGAGCATCCTGTCTAACTCTAAGATTCTGGGGTTCTGTGTTCATCAAGTCTCTATTAGTTGCCCAGGAGTGGGTTCTGTGTTGAAGGAACTGGAGTAGAAATATATGATGAGGTCCTGGCTATTGCTTCCAGTTCACATCTGGCCAATTGACTGATTGGTCCCATGGAAGTGTCCCATCTCTCCCCTCCCCCCTTTTTAGTTCAGACTACTTACTCGATGCTTCTGAGTTACGTGTGTACAAACTAGCAGACCATGTTTATCAGTGATCTCTTAAATGCCAAATCTTATGTCCCTTTCTCTCATCCTTTTAACTTCTCTGAAATATGTGACACTGCGGACTCTCTCCTCCTCCTAGAGGAGACACCCTCTCATGCCTGGGTTTTCCTGATAGGGATCTGTCCTGATGGTCCTTAGACCTGCCTGATCTCTTCTCGTCTCCTTTGCTGGACTATGATAATTGTCCCACTTTTTCTTTACTTCTGCTTCCCCCAAATCTCTCCTGCAGTGGCAGCTCCTTCAGGAAGCTTCTCATGATTTCCCAAGTTGGTAGCATCCTTCCTCTAGAAATTACATATTTTGTATTTACTTTTCTATGTACATACTATTCCCTGCCCCCTCTCCATCCCAGTAGAACGTAGGATCATTGAGGGTAGGAGCTATTTACTTTTTGTCTATGTCTCCCTGGTACCTACCACAGTGCCTTGTACATAGTAAGTACTTAACAAATATTTGTTGAATTGAACTAGTTGGTTCTAGAAGCTCTGGTTGATAAGCCAAGAATCAGTGTTCAGATGCATTTCTACCTTTACCTGTCCATTTCTTAGGGCCCCATTTGGGATACTTCTTAGCAGATTCTGGGTGGGTTGACGGCTTTGTCTGTGGTTTGGAAAAGTCTTCCTCACTCAATGCTTTTTTCCCTAAACAAAAAGAAATGCTAATGTTTTTCTGATGGGCTCCCAGAAGCACTAATGAAATAAACATTGGAAACCACTAATGTCCAAATTCCAAATGCATCATAACAATTTAAGGTTTCCTTTCTCTAGATGGCCCCCCAGGGAGCAGAGTGCCAGCCCAACTAGCAATTTCATGAGTGAATACTGAGCATCTTCTGGGGAGGATTTTCTGGGATTATGAATCTTTGTTGAATCCCTTGGGCCTGAAGTGTGGACTTATCCATCAAGGCTTTCCTGGTTACCCTGGTGGGATTAAGTGCTGGTGGAGAAAGCAGAGGCAGAATGCAGGAAACCAGACTGATGTACAGAGCTGGAAGGTGGAATGAGGGCAAGGAGTATTTCCTTTCTGTCTTCCTCTCTTACCACTTCCAAGATTTGTTTACATGGCAGCAGAAACAACACCAGATTTGAAGTCAGAGGACCTAGTTTCAAATCCTGGTTCTACCATTTGCTAACTACATGACCTTATATGCCACTTATCCTCTCTGGGCCTCAGTTTCCTTATCTATAAAATTGAGGGGTTAGATTAGATGTTTTCTGAGGTGTCTTCTTGTAAATATAACATCTTATGTTATGAATGCCCCTCTTAATTCTAGTGGCTTCCTTCTGTTAATTATTTCCTTTTATTGTGTGTACAGCTTGCTTTGTATGTATTTGTTTGCATCTTGTCTCCCCCATTAGACTGTAAGCTCCTTGAGGGCATGGACTGTCTTTTGCCTCTTTTTGTATCCCCAGTGTTTAGCACAGAGCCTGGCACATAGCAGGTGCTTAATGCTTACTGATTGATTGATTGCAGACAAGGTGAAGAGATTTGTTAGTTGATGGTATAGTTTGGTTGCATGGCCAGAGTGCTCAAGACCCTTTCCAATGTGGAGGCTGTGTGCTTTTATGAAGTAGAGGCAATGTAGTATAATAGAAAGAGTATTGCTCTGGGGTCAGAGGAACTGGGTTCAAATTCTGCTTCTATCATTTATTCCCTGTGTGATCTTGGACAATTCACCCTCCCTGCCCTCAGTTTCCTCATCTGTAAATGAGGGCTATCAGACTAGATGGTCTTGTTGATTCATGAGGTTTTATAACAGCTAGAAGGGAGCTTAGAAGTTTTCTAGTCCAATGACCCTCATTTTACAGATGAGGAAAATGAGGCCTATGGAAAGTAAAGGGCTTGCCCAGGGTCATACAGGTTGTAAGTGTCAGAGCTGGGATTTGAATTTAGGTTTTTTGGCTCCGAATCCACATAGCTTTAAATGTTTTATTGACATCTTATTTTTAGACCACAGTGATTTCCTACTGGGTTGGACTCCTCTACACTTTTCCATCATGTCCCAGGAACTTCATCAATACTGGAAATCAAACTCATGAGTACCTCTGCCACCGGGGGCCCCTCTGGAGAAGCTGGAGAGCTTCTCCCAGAACCTCCTTTCGTGGAGGGAGTCCTGGTCAACCATTCCTCCATTTACCCCGCCCAGTTGCACTCTTCTGGGGGCACTCTGATCCTTATCATGTCCCCATATAGATAGCTTCCCTCCCTTGCTGTCCTCCTGTCCTCTTTCTATTTCCTTTTGTGTATTATCTTCCTCTATCAAATTATGAATTCCTTGAGGGGAAGGACTATCTTTCTTTTTCATATTTGTATTCTCAGTGATTAGCACAGTGCCTGGCACATAGTGGGTGCTTAATAAGTGTTTATTGACTGATCGACTGTATACCTCTTCTGCCTTGCATTAAATTTGGTAAGAAATCAAAGCAAACAAGCAAAACCAACCATACAGTGACCATGTCTGAGAGCATTTGCAATGTTTTTCAACATGTGGTCTCTCTATATCTATAGAGAAGAAGGAGGTGCATTGAAGGGTTGTATCATTTATTTCCTTAGACCAAAACTGGTCATAAAATTCATCAGTTTGTTAGTCAGTGCTAACTAAAGCACTGTGCTAAGTTCTAAGGATACGAAGAGAGCAAAAATAGTCCCTGCCCTCAAGGAGTTTACATTCTAAGGAGGGAGACAATGTGTATATAAATCTGTTCTTACAAGGTATATACAGAATAGACGGGAGGCAATCTGAGAGAGGAGGACACCAGCATGTGGGAAGCCTGGGAAAGGCCTCTTGCAAAAGTTGGGACTTGAGCTGAGGCTTGATGGAAGCCATGGAAGCTAAGAGGGGAGGATGCAGGGGCAGGACACATATGTTACAGCATCTTTTTCTATTTACATTATTCCAGTCATGGTGTATATTCCAACAAACATTCATTAGACATATTCTATGTGCAGAGCACACAAAAATACAGAGGCAGCAACGAAAAAACAATCCTTCCCTTTAAGAAGCTCAAGTTCGGGGTAGCTAGGTGGCACAGTGGATAGATCACTAGTCCTGGAATCAGGAGGACCTGAGTTCAAATCTGGTCTCAGACCAGATACTTGACATTTACTAGCTGTGTGACCCTGGGCAAGTCACTTAACCCCAATTGCCTTGCCAAAAAAAGAAGCTCAAGTTCTGGAGTTGGAGGAGGGAGGGCAAGTAGTGTGTCCATGGATTAAGTACAGTAAGGCAGGCAATGCAGTTCAAAGAATACTGAACCAGTGGTGGGTTCTGAGTGTGAATCCCAACTCTGCCACTTACTATCTGCATGGTCTTGGTTCAATCACTTCTCTGGGCCTCAGTTTCTTCATTTGTGAAAATGAAGGGATTGAACTAGATGACCTCTAAGGTTCTTTCCAGTTATAAATCCATGGTTCTATAATCCCAAAGGAGCAAAGGAGAGATTGCACAAAGTGTTCTAGTGGTCTATTTGAAGAGTGAGAGAGTCTTGAAACCTTGATGGGGGTTGGGTGTGGGTAAGATATTGAAACTCCTGTGCCTTTGCTGAATTCAAGTCAGCTCTCCCGAACTGTGGGTGCTGTAGGTCACCCTGGTGATAGACCAAGGAACAAGGAGAGCTCATAAACAGGGCAGAAGATGGAATAACAACAGGGATAACAACAGCAGTGGGGCATCCTTCTCCCAGAAATGTTTGGAGATTTCACTCTGTTATCAGCAGCTTGGTCCCCACAGGCACCACTGTATAGATTAGGGAAGTTAAAAAACAAAACGAAACACAAAACAAGACAACCTCACTTTGGTAGTTTCCTATATTGAATCCTCACCCAAAGACTGTGTTTGGAGGCATCTGTCCCCCTAAGCTGTTTGATTTCTAAGCAGCCATCAACTTTGTTTTTGATCAGTTTCACCCTCAAGCACAATCCTTCCTGGGCGAGCTCAGGCTCTGCTTGCTTTGGAGATGGCATGCGCCATTTGGAGATAGAAATTGTGAGCAGATGGGATGGCTTTCCTTGTGCTCTCGGGTCAGGAACAGACTTGTCTTGGAGATATCTGAGCTCCTGTTTCTCCTTCAGTAAAGCCCTTCCTTCCTTGGCATGTTTCTCAGCATCTACAAACAGGCACAGAAAACTCTATCATTATATCAATTCTGGAAATCCAATGATTTCCCAAGTACTTTTCGGGAGGAGATGTATTTATTGACCTAGGTCCAGGCATGGAGAACCATGGCCTTGAGGCCACATGTGGCCCTCTAGGTCTGCAAGTGTGGCCCTTTGACTGAATCCAATTTGGACCTAGAGGACCACATGCGGCCTCAAGTCTACTGGTTCCCCACCCTTGGCTAGGCAGTCTCCACGTTGGGACAGTTCTCCTGCTTTGCCTTGTATTAGTAGGGAGCCCAGCAGTTAAGCAGAATCCTTTTATCTCTGAGCTGGAAGGAAACTCAGAAAGAGAAACCTGGTCAAGGGGTTCTCATCATTTTCTGTGTCCTGGACCATTTTGGCGGTAATCTGGTGAAGCTTATGGACCCCTTCTCAGAATCATGTTTTATGACTAATAAGGAAATGTTTTCCATGATTGCACATGTATAACCTATATCAGATTGCTTACCATCTTAGGGAGGGGAGACGGGAGGGAGGGATAGAATTTGGAACTCAAAACTTAAAAAAAAACACGTTAAAATTGTTTTTATGCGTAATTGTGGGAAAAAAAATAAAATATTATTAAAAAAATTAAGAAGAATCACGTTTTAAAATGCATAAAATATACAGGATTACAAGGGAAGCCAATTATATTGAAATGTCATTATTATACACTTAATAACCTTGTGGGACCCAAGGTTAAGAGTGACCATTAATAGTCCCATCTCTAAAACACAGTTGTCAAGTTCAAATACCTTAAGGCAGCGAACATTTTCTCTGTATCCCTTTAAGTCTTCTTTTTTTCAGGCTAAACATTCCTAGTTCCTTCAGCTGGTTCTCATACGGCATAATCTTGAGCCCTTTACTATCTTACGTATTCTCCACTGGATGCTTTACTGGTCACCCCGGGGGGGCGGAGTGAGGAGCAAGGGGGTGGAAGTGGTGGAGGTCAATTTTGATCTGAGGGCCCTTTCAACCCCAAGATTCTGTGATTTTTGAGCCTCTCTGTCCTCAAGATGTCTCAGAAGAGAGGGTGAGGTGGCCGACATGCTTGATGGCTGATGAAAGGGCTTGGACATACAGGTGATACGTGTTGGGGGTGGGGCTAGAGCCAGCTTAAAGCAGCTCTAGATAGCCCAATTGTTAAATTTTCAGTGCTTGCACTTGCTAAGCTACAAATCAAGGCTTGATTTATTGTTTTGTTGACTCTAGACTTAAGAAAATGATGGAGAAAATGTTTTTATTAAACTTAAAAGTGAATTCTGTATGCATTCCATTCTGACTGCCCCCACCCCCAAGCTGGTTGTTGAACATTTACCAGCTCACCCCAAGACATGGGAAGGAGCGTGGATAGGGGGCTGGGGAGGGAGGGCTGGCAGGCACAGCGAATTTGAAGCCAGAAGCACGGCGTCCCTAATAGCAGAGTCTTCTGTTTGTTTCGCTTCTCTTCTCCCACCCAGAGAACACAATGTTGACTAAAATACCGGCACAGTGTTATTTATTATTGATCAGGCACCCTTTTGAAATGGCATCTGTAATTTCATTATTGCATTCTTCCCACTCTGCATAATTTCT
The DNA here is from genome assembly GCF_900497805.2 of Vombatus ursinus. Classification (NCBI taxonomy): domain Eukaryota; kingdom Metazoa; phylum Chordata; class Mammalia; order Diprotodontia; family Vombatidae; genus Vombatus; species Vombatus ursinus. The sequence goes on along the minus strand of NW_020954713.1, from coordinate 4,387,543 downwards.
TGGTTGCCGCGGGCTAATGCTATTGATTTGAGAGAAGAAATAAATTGGCATGTTTTTGTGAACAGCGGAAAGAAGGCGTCCTGTTTTTAATAGCATTATCTTTGCCAACTACAAGGGCAACTTAGGGCCAAGACTGGGGCTCAGAAAACCACGTTAAACATTCAAGGATGGTCCTAATAATGATAATGCTAACATCATTTAAAGTGGGAACTTGGCATAATGGATAGAGGGCCAGCCTTGGAATGAGGAAGATCAGGGTTCAAGCCCCAACTCCAACACATGGTGGTTGTGTGATCCTGGGCAAATCACTTAACCTCCTAGAGTAACTCTCTAAGGAGAAATATTGTAAAATAACTGCAGACCTGCATCGATGTCAAAGAAATTATAGGTCAAAAAATGACAAGTCACTTAACCCCATCCATAAAATTGGGATCATAGTAGCACCTACTTTCCAGTTGTTGTGAGGAAGAAATGAGGGAGTACTTGTAAAGTGCTTCACAAATCTTAAAGTGCCATACAAATAATACTTATTAGTTATTGTAGCTAGTTATTATACATTTATGTTATTAGACACATTGTTATATATGCCTACTAATTATAATAATCTATATCATTATATAGGCATATATTATTATGCAACTCAGTTATATTATATTAGTTATATATGCTTATTATTAATTATAATCAGTTATATAATTTTATATGCATATATTGTTATACACAGTTATATAATTATCTGTATTGTTATACATGCTTATTACAATTAGTTATTATACATACCTATTATATTATGCCTATATTCTGTATAACATATTACTTATGTTATATATGCCTATTATTAGTTATCATTACATATTACATATTATTATGTCATTCAGTTGCTCAGTCATGTCCAACATTTTGTGACCCTATGGACCATAGCACACCAGGACCTTCTGACCTGAAAGGCCCGTCTTTCAATGTTATGTCTTTGAGCATTTTTAAAAAAATACTGTCCATGGGTTTTCTCGGCAAAGATAATGAAGTGGGTTGTCGTTTCCTTCTCCAGTTTTATGTAGGCAGAGTTGTTAAGTGACTTGCCCAGGGTCATATAGCTAGTAAGTGTCTGAGGTCAGATTTGAACTCTGCTCTTTCTGACTCCAGGCCCAGTGCTCTATCCACTGTGTCACCTAGCTGCCTCAGTATTACATATTTGTTATAGATTATTACATACGCATGTATTACTATATGTGTTTATTAGTAGTAGTGTTGGAACAGAGAATGCTGTAGTTGGTGAGTGCCTAAAGCAAGATTTAATCTCTCCCGACTCTGTGCCCATCTCACTTTCACGCAGCACATTGTCTCTCTGATTTGTTCTCAACGGCCAGCTAAGTGGACGGAGGAGTTAATGGATCAGTTTAGCCGACCTCTGCATGAGACAGAGGGGAGCTAGGAGCACTGTGGATGGTATGGGCCGTTTGGAGGACAACTCTTTGGGCGAGGGGGAGGGTTGGGACCGGCACGGAATAGTTGATCAGTTCCTCAGTAAATGACTCAATAGAAGTATGACCTGGGTACCAATTTCAGTTCTATTTACTGGGTGTGAGGAACCTTCTCCTCTCTGGGGCTCAGTTTTCTTATCTGTCAAATGGACGGGCTAGACCATACTATCTCTGAAGTTCTTTCTAGCTCCAAATCCTGGGGTCTTAAGTTTAGGGTTGATTGCTTACTGTCCACACTCATGTTTGTTTATCCTTTTGGGGGCCCATCGGTTAGAGGGCAAACATCTGCTCTGGAGGTCAGTGGATGGGGAGTATTATGGCCCGATGGCAGTATTTGCGGACCTCTTTTGTCTCATCTCATCTGGTAATTGCAGTGAAATGAGACCCAAGGAGGTTTGCCAGTGATCTCCTAGGCAGGCGTAATAAGTTTAAGCTTTAAATATTGACTACCTTGAGACCAGGAGCATCTTGTCGTATTAATATGTCACCTTAGCCCAAACCACCCCCTTCTGAATGTCTGGCCATTTGCCTGATGAGCTACCCTTTCCCTATTGATAGTATCTGAGTTGGAAGGATGATTAAAGTAGGCTGATGATTCTCATTATCCTCGTCCATTGTCAGTATAAAGAAAGCAAACTCCTTCTCATCCCTGGCCTCTTTGCTGAGTCTCCACCTCCCTTTACCTTCCTTTTGTTGGCTAAACTGGGTCAACTGGGGCCTCCTGGACAGCTGGCTGACTTCCATGCATCAGTGCTCAGCTGCCAGGACTGGGGGAGGGAATTGGTACCAGATGGATTACCTTTGGCAGCAGGGACTTCTCTGGAGGCAAGAAGAGTTGTGGAAATTGAAATATACCCCCTAATAATTTCTTGAGTTAAGGAAAAAAAAACCCTAGCTACGTGATGGATTTGCTGAGCATCTCCAAACTAAGCTGGAAATCTTTTGCCTGAAGATCTGCGTAATTGTAAGTCATGTTTATTCTGAAGGCACACCACTACTCATCAAGCATTACTTAATGGCAAGGGAGCACTCACTACCTACCCAGCTCTGCCCAGAAGTCCCTCTGGAGGAGGGCTGAATATGGTGAAAAGTGGATTAAACTTAGAATCTGAGGACCTGGACTGGAATCCTATCTCAGTCACTTACCGCTTGGGTGACCTTGAGGAAGTCACTGCCCCCTGCCGGGACTCACTTTCCTCTTCTGTAGAACAAGGGGCATTGGAATGGATGACCACTAAGGTACCCACAGGTCTATGATTCTAGGGATAGGACAGATGGCCGAGAAAATGAAGGTGTTTTTAGTGGGGTAAAGAGAAGTCTTAGGGGGTACATGACGGTTGTCCTCAGGTTTTTGAGAGGTTGCCATAAGGAAGAGGGATTAGATTTATTATTATTGGTTCTCCAAAAGAAAGGAATCAACCAAACTAGGAATAATGGGAGGAAGTTGCAGATAGTCTTATGTAGACTTGATGAAAGGAGAAATTTCCTAATAGTGATAGCTATCCAAAAGTGGAATGGACTACTTTGGGATGGAGTAAGTTTCCTCCTTGATCAGGGTCGTTAAGCAAAAGCTGGATAGCCACTTTTGGGGAATGGTGTGACTGGGAGCCATAGAGATTCTTGCTCAGGTATGATTTGGGTTCAATAACCAATGAGATCACTTCTAACTCTGAGATTCTAGGATCGGATGACTCCATGAATTTCTAATTAATTTACATTGGATTGGTCCAGTTTCTATTCCTTGTAGCTCATGATTTCCTAGAATAAATAAGTCTCGTATTTATTCTCCAAATAGCTTTCCTTAAGAAGTAAGAGATAATACTTTGTTAGGAGACAGAAGTGGGTTTTGTTTCATTTACTGTATGAACACCTGGCAATTTCTCACTCTGGTCTAGGGTCCCACATTGGCATGGTCTACACACAAAAAGATTGGCCAAGTCTTCCCAGCTAAGGATTTAGGCTCACAGGACTTAGGATTTAGAGATCATTTTATCTGACCTGTTCATTTTACAGATGAGGAAAATGAGGTCCTGAGGTTGTACTAAGTTGCAGAAATAGAATTTGAACTCAGGTCCCCCACTACAAATCTAGGTATCATCTTTGACTCCTTACTCTCACCTTTCTTAACCTATTGCCGCCCCCCCATCATATACAATCAGTTGACCAATTCAATTATTTTTTTCTTTATTAACATTTCTTGTATAGGTCTCCTTTTTTCCTCTTACACTGTGACCATCCATAAGTAGGCCCTTATCATCTTGGGCCTGAACTATGCAGCAGACTCTTGGTTGATTTCCCTGCCTCTAGTCTGTGTTTCCATACAGAATGTGTGTCTCTGTTTCCTTCTGGTTGCATTATAACTGTGCTTAAAACTAAAATTTTTCAGGCTTTTTAAAGACTTTAAGCGGCATGGTCAGTCTTCACCCAGTCAATGGCCAGTTGCTTTTCTGACCCAATCATAGAACCCCATCATTCTAAAGCAGGGGTTCTTCACCTCTTTGGTGTCATGGACCCCTTTTTAAAAGTTAATTTATTTATTTTTAGTTTTCAACATACACTTCCACAAGACTGAGTTCCAAATTTCCTCCCCATCTTGTCCCTCCCCCACCCCAAGATGGCATGCATTCTGAATACCCCTTCCCCTAGTCTACCCTCCCTTCTATCTCTCCCCCCCTTCTCTTATTCCCTTCCCCTTCTATTTTCCTATAGGGCAGGATAGATTTCTATACCCCATTTCCTGTTTATCTTATTTCCCAGTTGCACATGAAAACAAGGTTCCAAATTTTCTCCCTTCCTCCCTCCCCACCCACCCTCATTGAGAAGGCAAGCAACTCGATACAGGTTATACATGTGTAGTCATGCAAAACACTTCCATAGTAGTCATGTTGTGAAAAACTAAATATATTTCCCTTAATCCTATCCCACCCTCCATTTATTCTATTCTCTCTTTTGACCCTGTCCTTCCTTAGAAGTGTTTGCTTCTGATTACCCCCTCCCCCAATATGCCTTCCCCTCTATCATCCCCCTGCTCTCTTGTCCCCTTCCCCCTCTATTTTCCTGTAGGGTGATAGATTTCTCATGGACTCCTTTGACAGGCAATCTGGTGAAGCCAAGGGCCCCTTCTCAGAATCAAGTCTTTAAGTGAATAAAATAAAGCACATAGGATTACAAAGGAAACCAGATACAGATGCATTTTTTTTTTCTCAACCAAGTTCACTGACCCAGGTGAAGAACTCTTGTCCTAAAGAGAAAACAGAGAGAAGTCACTTTTTTTTGCATGTGCTTTGTTAACACATTAACATGTAATAAGTTATGCTATCTGCTCCTTATTTTCTAATCTGGAGGATTACCCCTTACTACAGTTACTTTTATTAAATTGCTTCCTCTATTTTATTTTATTTTTAAATTCCCCCCTTCTCCTTCTAAAAAAATTATGCCATCAAAGTTGCATCTCTAGGTGAAGGGGAGTGGGGCAGGGATATCTTTGGAAATGAGTGAGATGTAAAAACAAAAGATTCCTCCCAAGTTTTAAAAAAAGCATCTCAATCCTCAGGAATGGGGAGACCACTCTTTTTTATTAATTAATTTATTTTTAGTTTTCAACAATCACTTCCATATGCTTTTGAGTTTTAAATTTTCTCCTCCTCCTTCCCCCCTCCCTCCCCAAGATGGCATGTAATCTGACATAGGCTCTACATATACATTCCTATTAAACACATTTTCACATTAGTCATGTTGGAAAGAAGAATTAGAACCAATAGAAGGAGCCACAAGAAAGAAGAAGGTTGTTGGGGCTTTAGCGGGGAAAGTAATGTTGATTATAAAAGATGTTTTCTCTTTGGAGGCACACTAACCTTTGACTCTGTGGATAAACCGCTCCCCAGAGCACCATAGTGTATGGACTCCCTGTCTGGAGTCCTGCTGCCTTGTCCTTTTGTAGACAAAGCAAATGCTGAAAGCAAGAAATGTGGGAGAAAATATATTATTTATATACCTCATATTTCTACAGTGTTTGGCGATTTGCAAAGCACTTTATATGTATTATCTCATTAGAGTCCCCCCACCAGTGATCCCATAAATTGGGTTCTATATTATCCCCATTTTATAGGAGAGAAAACAAAGACTGGGAGTTATTAAGTGACTTGCCTAGGGTCACGCAGTTAATAAATGTCTGAAGCAGGATTGGAACTCAAGTCTTCCTGATTCCAAGCTCAGGGCTCTATCCATTCTGATACCAGAAGAGCTTGTACTTTCGGTGTGAGGAGGCAGTGGATGGAGAACTGGGAGGGCCTAGAGTTAGGAAAGAGTCCACAAAGGTTTAGTAGAGAGTTGCCCTACGACTGGCCAAGCTCAACTCATTGACTCTTTAGGAAATATTGACTTCGTAGGAGCTAAGGGGCTGGGTTCTGTCTACCGAGCTCATGGTAACTATCCAGAGATCACGGGAGCATCATTTTCTTATTGCCACTACCAGACCATCCTTCTTCCATCATGACTCACTCCACTTCTGAGATTCATTCAGTCTAAATTTATCAGCCAATCCAGACTCTCGTAGCTAGTATTTACCAAATCCCTCATTTCTCAATGAGTTCAGCACCTGGCTCCCATTTTTTATTTCCCCCTTCCAACTTGAGGAAGACTCCAGACCAGCCATGCTCACCTCTAACTTGGCATTGCACCTGACTCCTTGGGATTGTCCTCTTTGCCCCCACATGGTCACCTCCCTCCTTTCCCACTCTTCCCACTCCTTTATGTGTTGCCTTCTCCTATCCTTGAAGGTAGAAACCATCTTTCATTCAACATACATGTTGATGTTCCCTTAAAACCCAAACCTCTCAGTTCCTCAATCTATTTAATTCACATTACTGACGTCTCCACTCCAGCCGACACTCAGGGGTGGCCATAACCATGACCGTGCCATTCCTACAAGTGTTTCATTTCCATGACCAAGAACTCTGAATTTCCTTTATCTGATCACTGTCTTTTAACTTTCTGTTTCTCCCTATGCTTGACTCTTCCTAACTGTACTTTTTTTTAGGTTAAGAATTTTTTTGTTCTTTAAAATTTTTAAAAATTAATTTATTTGTTACATCTTAAGTTCTGAACTGTCTCCCTCCCTCTTTCCCTGCCTGACTGTACTCTTTATCCTCACTGTTACTGCCAGTCACTCTATTCCCTTGTACTGTCCCAGATCATTGCTCCTGCACTGGCTATGCTCTTTTCTCTTCCCAATCTCGACCCTTTTGCAAACTAGTTCATTTCCCGAAGATCCTCTATTCTTAAATCCCTGTTTCCTTGTCCTAATGCTTATCATGCCTTGCCAGATCCCAACCCAGGATTATTCCTACCATTTATTCCCTCCCATCTATTCAGGTGTTATTGAATGGAGTCGGAACAAATCATGAAACCATCCTGATTGAAAGGTGGGCCCAGGTTAACGTTTGAAAGGAAGCTGGGCAAGTGCTTTGCTTGTTAATTCATGCACTGCCATAAAGCATTTGAATAATTAACTATAGATCTTATCTGGTCACCCAGCAATCCAGTTTGCAGAGAGACCAGTGTTTCAGTCATTATTTAAGATGATGAGGTCTGGATTGGCCTGGATGGCTTCTGAGGCTCTACCCAACCCAGAAATTCTGTGATTCTGTGATTTTGAGTCTTTCCTTCTGCTTCCTTTTGACCCTGACTTGTTTCTGCCTCTCTTCTTCTCCTCCCCTTCCCCCCTGTTCCTTTTCCAACCACCTGATAGTTTCCTGACCACTTATTACCCTGATTTGTTTTTCTACGAACTAACTTACCATTTGTCTTTATTGACCAAGATAGCAGGTGTTTTGGGCCATGGAGAAAAACCACAGTCCCTCTCCTCGAGGAACTTACAACTGGGGATGGGGTGGGGGTGAGAGGATGAGAATGAGGGTCAGTGTGTATGTAGGTAGAAATGTTCTGTGGTGGATCATGTCATAGTAGATAGCTAGGTAGTAGTGTAGGATTCAGGAACACCTAAGTTAAAAACCTGCCTCAGATACTTACTGAATGACCCTGGACAAGTCACTTAACCTCTCTGTGCCTCAGTTGTTTCTCTTGTGAAGTAGGGATGGTGATGATAGCATTCAACTCACATGGTTGTTGTGACCACCAAATGAGTTAACATATATGTATATATATGTGTATATATACACACACATACATATATGTATATACACATATATGTAAAAGAAAAAGGACTGTTTTAAATTTTATCTTAATATCCCACTATATATATAATATATGCTATATATAAATAAATATAAAATATACAAAATATACACACATATATGAAAAGGTACTGGTTTTTATTTTATCTTAGTATCCCTAGCACTTATATACATATAATAAATATTATACATAAATATAAAATACACACACACATATAAGAGGCTTTTCTTTTTATCTTAGTATCCCTAGGACTATGTATATGTATACATAATATATGCATATATAATATATATAACATATATAAACAAACACAAATAAATATATACATGCACATGTGTGTATACATATATATAAATATAAAAAGGGACTTTTTCATTTTATCTTATTATCTTCAGCATTATATATATATTTATAATATATACCCATAAATATAAAATATATTAAAAGGGGCTGTTTTTAATGTTATTTTAGTATCCTTACCACTATATATACCTGTAATACATATATATCATATAAACATAAATGTGTGTATCTGCCTATCTATCTATCTATCTATCTATCTATCTATCTATCTATCTATCTATCTGTCTATCTATCTTTCTATCTTTCTATCTGTCTATCTATCTATGTATCCACCTATCTATCCAGGCTGTAATTTGGGAAGGCTGAATCCATATTTTGTTCAATTCACCCAGGAAGGCTCTGGTGAGGAGATGATTTCTGGTTGAATTTTGGTTGAGAGCACAGCCTCTCACTCACCTCTCTCTCTCACATGCCTCTGCACTTCATAGATTTAGAGCTGGAAAGAGATCCAACCCCACCATTTTACAGAACAGGAAACTGAAGCCCAGAGAAAGGATTGTTTTTCATTTTATTTTTGTATCCCCAGCACCTAACACAATGTATGGTGCAATGGAAAAACTCCACGGAGCTTAGAATCAGAGGACTTGGGTTTGAAATGCTTCTGGCACTTTCTACCTGGGGGATCTTGGGCAAGTCCCTTTGTCGGACCTCCATCTGCTCATCCATGATGGGGGAAGGCTGAACTGGGAGCCTCTGGGGTCCCTTCCAACTTTAAGTCTCGGATTCTTGAACTTAGCAAGAGCTTAATGAGTAGATACTGAATAGGATGCAATTTGCTCAAGGGAACCCCAGTAGTAAGGAGCAAAGCCGAGATCTCCTAATCGCAGCTCTTCTAACACAGATCCAGGACTTTTTCCTGAAAGGCAAACACCTCCCCATAGGAGAGGAAGCAGACTACTTACAGAAGGGCTCCACTTAAAAAAAATCCTATAGCCCCAGACCTCAAGCTGTCAAAGTAAATAAATAAAACCAATAGGAATAAATAGTGTTTATTTAGCATTTTAAGATTTGAAAAACACTTTATGTATGTTGTCATATTTGATCCTTACAACAGCCCTGAGAAGTAGATAGAATCCTATTGTTATTTCCATTTTCCAGATGAAGAAACTGAGGGAGATAGAGGCTAAGTGACTTGATGAGTATTCCTTAGCTAGTTAAGTGTCTGAGACAAGGTTTGAACTCAGGGTTTCCTGATTCCTGCCACTTAGCTGCTGGGGATTAATTCTTAACTCTATGTTTTTGTTTTTTTTTTTTTGCTTAGGCATTTGGGGTTAAGTGACTTGCCAAGGTCACACAGCTAGTAAGTGTCAAGTGTTTGGTCTGAGGCTGAATTTGAATTCAGGTCCTCCTGACTTCAGGGCCGGTGCTCTATCCACTGCATCACCTAGCTGCCCTATATATATATATATATATATACATGTTTTTTTTTTTCTTTTGGGCAATGGGGGTTAAGTGACTTGCCCAGGGTCACACAGCTAGTGAGTGTTATGTGTCTGAGGCCAGACATGAACTCAAGTCCTCCTGAATCCAGGGCCGGTGCTCTATCTACTGCGCCACCTAGCTGCCCCAATTCTTAACTCTACAAAAGGATATATAGCTAGGTGGTGAAGTGGATAGAGAGCTGGACTAGGAGTCAGGAAGACCCGAATTCAAACCCTGCTTCAGACACTTACTGTGTGACTTTAGGCAAGTCATTTAACCTCTGTTTACCTTAGTTTCCTCATCTATAAAATGGGTATAATAACAGCACCTCCCTTCCAGGGTATCATGAGAACCAAATGAGACAATATTTGTAAAATTCTTAACACAGAACCTGATGGAGTAGGTGCTATAGAAATGGTAGTGATTATTTTTATATACCACAGGGACCCTTTGTGCATTTAAAGCAGGGGTCAGCTGACAAAGACTTGATGTATACTTAACTGTTCTAGGCAAACATCTGGTTCTTACAGTTTTGTTTCTCCCCACAGACTATACGTTCTCAGAGGGTCTGATTCATCTCTGTATCCAACAGAGGACCTAGCACCAGATCTTGCACATTGCATGGACTGAGGTTGAATTGAGTTACTGCTTCACAAATCTTGGCATTTCTCTCTCCTCTTTCTCCCAATTAGACTATAAGTTCTTTGAGGGTAGGAACTGAGTCTTATTTTGTTTTTGTGTCTGTCCCAGGGGCTAGTAAGTCTTATTTTGTTTTTGTGTCTCTCCCAGGGACTAGTACATTTAGCTTAACAAATGTTTGTTGAATTGCAATGTGATGTTCTGGGCAGCTCGGTAGTGCAGTGGATAGAGCACTGAGAGTGGAGTCAGGAAGATCTGAGTTCAAATGTGACCTCAGACACTTAGTAACTGTGTGACCCTGGGCAAGTCATTTAACCCTGTTTGCCTCAGTTTCCTCATCTATAAAATGAGCTGGAGGAGGAAATGGCAAACCACTCCAGTATCTTTGCCAAGACAATCCCAAATGGGGTCACAGAGAGTTGGGCATGACTGAAATGACTAAACAACAACAATGATGTGATCCTTGCAGCCAACCAAATGAGCCTTAACTATATGAAATGCAACTCCTGCTTCTCTGTCCGTAAGAGGATTCCCTGAGCTGTCACCTGCCAGGTTAAACAGACTGACTGGGCTTTTAAATAGCACACATTGCTAGGAACCAGGCTGGGGGATGGGGTTGGGGGGGGAGATTGGATGCTGTTGTTGAGATTGTGTGTCCAAACTGGCCTTGCTACTGTTCCTCACTCAGGAAGCTCCATCTCTCATCTCTGGGCCTTTGCATTGGCTGTCCCCCATGCCTGGAATGCCTTCTTTTTCCATCTCCACTTCTTAGAAACCCTGGTTTCCTTCAAAGCTCAGCTTTGCAAATCTTGAAGTCCTATATAAATGACAGTGGTTACTAATATCCAGCACTGTTCACCTCTTCCTTCCTCCCTTTCCTCCTCTTTTTTCTTCTCCTTCTCCTCCTCCTCCTCCTCCTCTCCCTCTTCCTCCCTCCCCCATCTATCTCCCTCTCTCTTTCTCTTCTTCCTGTCTCCCCCCTGACCCTCTCTTCCCTTGCTCTCTTTCCTCCTTCCCTTTCTCTTCTTTCCTTCCCTACCCTTTTATCTCCCCTTCTCTTTTTCTTCCCCTTGTCTCCCCCTCTGACTCTCTCTCTCTTTCCTCCTTCCCTCTCTCTTCCTCTCTCTGTCTCTATCTCTGCTTCTCTCTCTCTCTCTCTCTTACTACCCCACCTGCTTCCCTCTCCCTGCCATCCAGGGTGCATTTCTTGCCCCTTTTCCCTGGCTGCTGGCTGGCAAAGGGAGGCTGTTTGGATGAGAAATGATCATGGCTGACTCTTCCAGACAGACTTCCCAGGTTATGAAATGTTCCTAGGGGGAATGGCTGGCTTTAGAAGCAGGCACTTTGAGCGATTCTTGGAGAACTGCATTACATTAAACTCCCTGGATCACAGGGCAGCCCCAACAGCATTGAAAGTGAGGGGACAACAGGAAGAAGGAAGACCATGGGAAGCGGCGATTCTCTCGGACCTTCTGGTGTTTACTTTGAGGGGGACTTTGCTCTTTGTTACGCTGTAGCCAAGGGGCTCAGGGACATACTCGAGATTTCTATTTCTATTTCACTAAAAATGGGCAGAAAGTAAAATGAAAAATATAAACAGGGTCCGCACCTCACATCGCGTGCCCCTTTGCTACACCAAGCAGTGAAGCCTGGTGCCATGTCTGCCAAGGTTCAGTTGTTGGGTATACCTCTTCTGAACAAGGCGAGTAGGAGGGAAAAGGAGCAGAAGCAGCATGAAGAATCATCAACTTCGCTGGCCTCACCAGTCCAAACAACTCTGTAGAATAATAGATTCAGAACTGGGAAAGACTATGGAGTAATCGAGTCCAACTCTTTTATAGATGAGGAAATGGGAGGCCCAGAGAGGTTGTGCCTTGCCCCGCTCGTAAGTGAGGTGGCATTCAAACCCAGGACTTCTGGATTCCAGGTAGAACATTCTGAGCAAATCCTGAGTCTGCGGTGACTCTGGTGCATGGCTTGCTCAGAGTTCCCGTCTCGCAGCCTGTGCGGCGGATGCTCTCACTCTCTGTGGTTTCCATGGGTACACTCTTCACAGTCCTGACTGTGGTTGCTTGCAGAGGATTGGGCTGGGTGATGGATGGACCAGATCTGCTTTTCTCCCATGCAGGGTCCTTGCTTCTTTTCTCTTCTTCTGGTCTGTGCACCTGTCCAGAATTGTAGTTTTCCCTCAGGATAGGATGGTTAACCTGTCAATCACCATCTGGCTCCGTTTGGTCATAAGATTAAGACAGCTCCCCGGGGAGGAGGGCAATCAGAGTTTCTCTCTGACAGCAGGTTTTATCTCCAGCACCCTGTTATATCTATATGAAAGTTTCATATACTAGATAAAATGCTGCACTTTAACAAAACATCACATTATATGTGTATGTATATTCCCCCTAACTCTCAGATAGAAGGTAGGGACTGATTTTTTTTGTTTTTGCATTACCAGTGCCTTGCACATAGTAGGTCCTTAAAATAAATGTGTGGGATAAAAGTGCCTGGAGAGCTATTCATTCTAACAAAGATGGGAAAGTCAACTTGATTTCTCTGAGACTCAGTTTCCTCATCTGTAGAAGGGGGTTGATAATAACTCTGGAGCCTAGTGTGGTGGATAGAGAACCAGCCTTCAGAGTCAGAATGACCTGGTTCAAATCCTACTTTTGCCAATTACTGGCTGTGGGATCCAGGGCTAGTCATTTACTTCTCCTTGTCCATAAACTAATTCTTTAAGTTGTAGAGGAGGTGATGTCCTGCATTGTTAGAGGGAGTTTTGTTACTGGGAGCACTCTATACTTGGTCAAACAAAACGAAAAACCCTGAGCCACTATAGAGCCATCTTTCCCTTTCAGCTTCAGGATGCCCCATCCCTGACTTCCCTCTGATCTAGCCTTTCTCTTAAGAGTCTCTGAGAATTAGCATCTCTCTTGACTCGTTTTTCAAAGTGAGCCTACCTTTTAATGACAGCTATTGCTGGGCAAGAAAGGAACAGGGGGACAAGACAGTCAGGTCTGGCCTTTCCAAGAAGCCCCCTCCCTGTATGAGGAGGCGCCAGCAGTGTGTGTGTCTGGGTGGGGTGGGGGGGGGAAGGGGGATGGGGTGGGATCATTTCCTGGCAAGGGAAGGCGCTGCAGAGAACAAAGATCTTCCCACTGCCTTCCTTCCAAGTGGGAGTGGGGGTGTGCGAGGTGAGGCATTTGAGAGCCATGAATATATTCGCCAGTTCAAATTTAAACAGCTGCAGGAAATCAATGCCTGGGATGAGCACTTTGCTTGACAGTTTTCCTCTCTGAAATGGCCATCATAAATTAGTTTTTCACTCCCTTGCATGTTTTTTCTTCAAAGGAGGACTTGCGAGTGTCTGCATGCAGGCTGTCCTTGGAAATGACGGTTGTTTCACTAGTGGGAAGAATGATGTAAAAACAGATGAAAATCATAACAGATTCAGAGTGTGGTGGTGCAGTGAGAGGTTTGGGATAATATGTCTTTAATATTTTCTGGTTTGAGCCTGTGGGGTCATCTGGGTGGGGGAACTCCTAGTATGGATGATCCCTTTACCCATGCAACTAAGTGGCGCCATAGTGCATAGAGCACCAAGACTGCAGTCAGAAAGACTCATTTTCCTGAGTTCAAATCCGGCCTCAGACACTTAATAGCTGTGTGACCCTGGGCAAATCATGTAACCCTGTTTGCTTCAGTTTCCTCATCTGTAAAATGAGCTAGAGAAGGAAATGGCAAACCACTCCAGTATCTCTGCCAAGAAAGCCCCAAATGGGGTCATAAATAGTCAGACATGACTGAAAAAGAATGAACAACAACAAAACCCCTGCCAGTAAAAAAAAGTTTGAGCACTACTGTACTCACTACTATATTACTAGTACTTTAAAAATATATGTGAATATATACTTGTTTATAAGTTATAAAGGTGCTATGTATTGCTGGTATTTTAAGATTAAATTTTAAAAATTTACAAGCATTTATTTTCTCTCCCATCCATCTCCTGCATTATAAAATTTTCACAAAAAATAAAAATTAAAAATGACCACATAAACGTAAAATAATATTTTGTCCTAGAGCCAATAGGGGACCACTGGAATTTAGACTTGTACTTTAGGAAAATCACTTTGGGTAGCTGGACGGTGGGATTGTAATAGGGAGAAACTCAAGGCAAGGCAACCAAATAGAAGCTATTGTAATAAGGCAGGGGAGAGGTGATAGGGGCCTGGACCAAGGTGGTGGCCTTGTGGGAGTGTGGAAGGAGACATTTTTGAGAGACGCCGTGGAAATGACCCATAGAGATCTGACAACTGACTGGTTATGTGGGGCAAGTGATATCCAGGAATCAGGGATGATGCCAAGATTGCTAACCTGGGTAATTAAGAGGATGGTGCTTCCCTTGACAGTATGAGAAAGTCTGGAAGAGATGCAGGTTGGGGGAGAAAAAATATGAGATCTGTGATGATTACCACTCTTCCCTGCTGTCACATTCATGTTGGTCTATCCCCAAATGAAAAGAGAATGATTATGTATGTTTGGGGGGCAAAGGGGAGGTCGCTGCCCCAGAACCCAAGCCCTGGTAGTGACGAGCCAGGCCGGGGTGAGTGGGAGGAGATCAGCTCTCTAAGATGATGGTTCTGAGGGCAGGCGTTGAGGTTCGTTGGCCGAGGGGGCTTTCTCACCATGAGCTCCCTACGTGGGTGAAAGGCGTGCTACAAACAGAGCCCGCATGAAGACAACATTTTAAGTTCTACAAAGCTGTTTAAAGGATTATCTCCTCTATCGTCACAACAATCCGGGCTTTGGTGCTGCTGCTCTTGCAACCTAATCCACCCCAGATGCTTCCTAGTTGTGGGACTCTGAACAAGACCCTTAAGCTCTCAAAGACTCAGTTTCATCACCTGTAAAATAGGGATAATAATCGCATCTTCCTCATAGGGGCATTGTGAGGATCAAATGAGAAAATATAATCAAAGTTCTTTGAAGACTTTAAAATGTTACATAAATGTTAATTATTGTCCTCTTTCCTTTCTCCTTCCCTCCCTCCCTTCCTTCCTTCCTTCCTTCCTTCCTTCCTCCTTTACCTTTTTCCTCCCTCCCCTACCTCCTTCCTCCCTCCCTCTCTCCCTTCCTTTCTTCTTTCTTTCTTTCTTTCTTTCTTTCTTTCTTTCTTTCTTTCTTTCTTTCTTTCTTTCTTTCTTTCTTTCTTTCTTTCTTCCTTCCTTCCTTCTTCCTTTATCCTTTTTCTTCCTCCCCTCCCTCCTCTCTCCCTCTCTTCTTCTCTTCCCTCTTTCCCTCCCTCCCTCCTTTCCTCCCTTCCTCTCTTCCTTTCCTCCCTTCTTCTTCTTTCCTTTCTTCCTCCCTTCCTCCTTCCTCCTTCCCTCCATCTCTCTCTCTCTCTTTCTCTGTCACTCAGATGAGGAAACTGAGGTTCAGAAAAGTTATCTAGTTCAGAATTATAAGGCTTATAAGTAAGTCTGAGGTGTGACTTTAACCCAGACCTTCCTGATTTTAATAGAGAGTTTCCTGGCATATTGATAGTGATTTGCCCATGATCACACATAGATCCCAGGCAGGACCTGAACCCTTAAGCCTTCTTGATTTCAAGGTTGGTCCCCTAGCCATTACAACATGCTACCTGTTCAAAATAGCTATAAGAAACAATTGTAGACATAACTCTAAGAAACTGGAAGTGTACATGTGTAATAGGATCATAGACTTAGGCCATCTGAGTTTGGCCCCCGCCTTTTACATATGAAGAAATAGACTCCAGGGAGAAGTCACTTTTCCAAGGTCACAAAGGTGGTGAGTGGCAGAGCTGGTATTCCGACCCTGCTCCTCTGTCTTCAGATCCATCCCTCTTTCCACGCGACCCGGCCAGCTGTCGCCTCAGCTGCTTCTTTGCACTTCAGCCACTTTATAAAATCTCTGGCTCATGGAGATGGAAGAGCTAATTCTGGTTTGGTTTTCATCCCAGAGCCTCTGTCCCTTTAATGCAGCATTAATGATTTAAGTCACACTGCAAAATGAATGCACAGGCGCCTTGGTCACGGCTGATTATGTGGCTGCTTTAGCAGCACATACGTGGATGGATCTATGTATGGATGCATGCTCTCATAAGGGGACAGGGGTAGGGGCAGTTGGGCAAATGTGACAGTGATGGACTATTTCCCGTGGTACAGGATCCTGGAGATTTCACAGATCCTTGAATTCCAGAATTAGAAGGGATCCAGAGGCTGTCTAGTCCAACTTGTAGCTGAACAAACATCCACTTAAGTCATCCAATCTCCCCTTGAAGGTTTCCAGAGAAGGAGAAACCATTCCTTTCTAAGGCATCCCATTCCACTTTCAAAGAAGTCCCTCATTGTTAGGGAAGCTTTTCCTATTATCTCCCCCCATCTTTTGTTTGATTCTCCCAATTTTGACCCTTTCCTCCACCCATTCCTCCCAATTTCTTATTTCTAGCTTCTAGAGTCTAACTTTACTTCTGACATTCACTACCTCTGTGACCTTGGATAAGTCATTCCACCCAGTTTCCTCATCTGTAAAACGAGAGGATGGGATTAGGTGAGTCTTTGAAAGTTTTAGAACTAAGATCTTATGATCTCTCTCTCCACAGGTCAGCCTTTCAGATTCTTTCTGGCTCTCTTCAGGTCCTGGTTGAAATCCCACCTTCTTCACAAAGCTTTTCCCAGCTCCTACTTAATTCTAGTGCCCCCCGCTTCATTATTCCATATTCATCCTATATGTAGCTTGTTTGTGTATGGTTGTTTTCATGTTGTCTCTCCCATTAGATGATGAGTGGCTTTAGAGTGGGGACTATCTTTTGCCTTTCTTTGTATCCCTAGCACTTTAGTACAGTGCCTGGCATATAGTAGGTGATTAATAAATGCTTATTGACTGATTAATGGTAACTATCTCTGTGATTGAATTTAAGTTCCTTAAGGGCGAGGATTGTTTAGGTTTTTTGTGTTTCCAACCCCAGTGCCTAGTATAGTACCTGGTACATAGTGGGTGTTTAATTAAATACTTGTTGATTGACCAACTATGCCATGTTCCCCGCCCCTCCCCCCAAGTCTTCTTTCTCTTTGCTATCAGACTTTCCTTGTCCCTTCCACAACAGGGTTAAAAGAAGGAAGAATAGTTTTCTTTTTTTTTTTTTTTGGATGTTCTGGAATTTAGTAGTATCTGGGATGATATTCATCCATTCTCCCAGGGAATGACCACCTAAGTGAACTTGGGCGGGACATGGACCGTGGTTCCTTAGAAATAACAGACAGTGGTCAGAATCCATCAATGAGTCTTGCTCTTGAATTGATTTCGAATTAAAATTTCTTTCTTTCATCCAAGTCAATACTTGGAAACAAGTTCTAATCAGGAGAGCTATTGGGGAGAGTCACTTGCTCAGCTCGGCTCCTGTCTTGGCACCATTGATGCGGGCTCCACGTTTGATTTCCTGTACTTGCGCATCTTTTTTCTTTTAATCATGATTTAAAACTTTACCTTGTGCTATTGGAAATGCCATTAATTAGCCCTTTCAACTCTTACAGGAATGCTTAATTATACATTTATTTTCTTTGGTTTCTCTGCTCAGGGTAAATTCTTTTCTCCCCCCTCCCTTCCTCCAGTAGACCACAAAGTGCACCACCAGTCAATAGCCGAATTATGAGAAGTGTAATTTCCTTTACAGACTTAATGAGCTGATGAGTAAATAGCTGTCAGGTCATTGGACACAGCTATTGATTGTGGTCGCCTGCCCAGCCAGTTCATTTCCCTCTTGCTGAGAATGACAGATCAATGGAGAATCTTCCACAGAGGGCAGGATATAGAAGCCTTCCTCTTCACTTAGAGTTCTGCCCATACCCAGCTCTCAGCCAGTCCCCTGCTCCCCTTCAGAGCTGCAAGAGTTTTATGAGCTCCTTCCCTGCCAAGCTCATGCCTGCAGCTCTGGCTTTATGGACCAGCTAGAATCACAGCTTCCTCCTCAGTCATCAATTCTCAGTCCCAAAAGTTAATGTCTAATACAAAACCCTCTAAAGTTGAGAGGCCATAAGGTAAGAGACAGACTGGGCTCTCCCACACATGGAGAGAGGACACGGTCCTTATGGTTTAGCAGGAGCTTTATGGAGAGGATAACTGCTTAGGGTGGACTGAGACTGCTAGGGGAGAGTGGACAGAGGCTACTGGTCAGATTGAATAAATAAATGAAAAAAACATGATAATAACAATAGTTGTAATTTATGTATTAATTTAAAGTTTGCAAAGTACTTTACAAATATTACCTCATTTTATCCTCACCACAACCCTAGGAGGTATGTGCTATTATCACCTCCATTTTACAGTTGAGGAAACTGAGGCAGATAAGAGATTAAGTGACTTGCCCAGGGATCATACAGCTAGTAGGTGTCTGAGGCAGGATTTGGACTCAGGTTTTCCTGAGTCAGAGTCCAAGTCTTGGACTTTATCCATTGCACCACCTACCCTCCCTTGCCCTCCACCCAATCCTCCCCTCTTATTAACATCCTTATTACTATTGAGGGTACCACCATTCTTCCAATGACTCAGGCTCACAACTTAGGTGTCATGCTTGACCTTTTCCTTTGACTCTGTAATATTCAATTAGTTGCCAAGTTCACTCATTTTTATCTTTGCAAAGTCTTTCATCTATGACCCCTTCTCTCTTCTGATACTGCTGCTACCCTGGTGAAGGCCATTATCATTGGATAGCTGGAATTGGAGTCAGGAACTCAGGAAGTCCTGGGAGTCAGGAACACAGGAGAACTTGAGAGTTGGACTTTGAATCAGGACACCAGGAGAGCTGGAAAGCTGGACTTGGAGTTAGGAAGTTAGGAAGTTCCAGAAGTCAGGAATCCAGGAAGTCAATTTCTATCTATAAACCAGAGTTCCTTTTAGATAGAGATTAAGTGACTTTCTGGGTTCCTGCTGTCTGTACTATTGCAAACACCAGCTGGTTGGCCTCCCTGCTTCAAATCTTTCTCTTCTTCTAGTCTGCTCAGCTATCACATTGATCTTCCTAAAGCACAAGTCTGACCATATCAGTGCACCCCCATCCATCCTGTCAAATGCAATGGCTTTCTACCACCTCCCAGATCAAATATAATCTCTGTTTGGTGTTCAAAGTTCATCAGTCACCCCCTCCAACTCTTGATCTCTGTCCCATCTCAAAGGCTTGTGTGAACTGCTTCCACTTAACTGAGGCAGTGCTATGCCATGTCATAACAGTAGTTCTGGAATCAGAGGACTTGAGTTTGATTACTGTCTCTGATACTTATTGCTTGAGTCACCTTGGGCAAGTCACTTCCTCACCTTTCTGGGCCTCAATTTTCTCATCTGTAAAATAAATGGGTTGGATTAGACAGTCTTTGAAGTTCCTTCCAACTTTCGACCTATGATCTTATGATCCGCTCTTCTTTTTGACCTCAATGGTTTGATCTGTATAATGGGAATGAGGATTATGGCCTTGGAGAGGAAGGACCATTTCCCAAAGTTGGGACTATGCCTTGGAGTCTGTGTTCCATGTATGCTAGCTACCCTAGAAGTGGTGGGCATCACCCTCAATGAATTCTGGGAAAAGTCATGAAAAATGGCTATCTTCTGATGTAGGGGACAGGGGACCTTATGTAGGCCCCTAAGGCCCCTTCACCCCTAGGGGAGCTGGCTCAGTAGAAGCCCTCATTGAGCAGATGCTACATTGGTAAAGGAAATTTTCTCATCTGGGAGTTCCCTTGATCAATGATATCATGGGTCTGGTTCCCACCCCTATCCTTAGAGCCTAACATAGTACTAGGCTCATAATAGGCACTTGACAAGCTGTCATTGAATAAATGTTCTTTGAATGTTTTATGACTGGTACGTCTGACCTTGAGTGACACGGAACTTGTGACCCAGAAATCATGGTATTCTCCCTGAACCTCTTTGGCCACTTGCCCAACCCAGACCAGGGGCAACCCAGACCAGAGGTTCTTAACCTTGGATCTGTGAACTTGGTTTTTAAAAAATTATTTTGATAATTGTTTCAATATAATTGGTTTCTTCAATATGTCGATGTATTTTATGCTTTTAAAAATCTTATTCTGAGAGGAGATTCAATGCTTTACTAGATTTCCAGGGAGGGCCATGACACAAAAGAAAGGTTAATAATCTCTTATTAGACAGATAGCTCAGAGAAAAAAAAAATTTCTTGCTGACCTACAGGGGCATAGAGGAGGAAATTTAGTCCTGAGCATGTTCCTGGAAAGTAAATAAGTTTGACCAATCATAGCTTTTACTGGACAGGCACCTAGCCTCAGGCACTCAATCCTTCCCTGAGATCTTTGGATTCCCAGTCCCTTGCCTCTGAAAGTTGACCTTTTACCTTATTTTTTTTGGTGGGAGGACCAGTCCTCTAAGATCCTTCTGGCCACGATGTACTCACCCTTTCCTTCTTCTAGCTCCTCTGTATGTGCTGTCTTCTCCCCATTAGAATATAAGCTCCTCGAGGACAGGGGACTCTCTTGTTTGCTTGTATTTGTATCCCCAGTGCTGAGCTCGGTCTGGCAGATAGAAAGTGCCTAATACTCTCTTCTTTACTGTGTTTCTCATCTTTCTTTCTCTGTCTCTTTTTTCTCTCTCTCATCTTACTCCTCTCACTTCTTATTTCTCTCTCTTTCTTTGTCTCTCTCCCCTCTCTCTGTCTCTGTCTCTGTCTGTCTCTCTCTTTCTCCTCTCTCTTTCTCTCCATCTCCCTCTGTCTCTCCTTTCTCTTTCTCTCTGTATCTCTGTCTTCTCTCTGTTTCTCTCCCTGTCTTTCTTTCTCTCTCTCCTCTTTCTCATTCTTTCTGTGTCTTCTCTCTCTCTCTCTTTTTCTCTGTCTCCCTAGGGCTCTCTTTGTCTCTGTCTCCTTTTTCTGTCTCCTCTCTCTGTCTCTCTTTCTCCTCTTTCCTTTCTTTCTCTCTCTCTGTCCTTTTTTCTCTCCCCTCTTTGTCTCTCCTTTCTCTTTCTCTCTGTCTCCTCTCTCTCTTCCTGTCTCTCTTTTCTCTTCTTTCTCTCTCTTTTTGTCTCTCTTTTTCTCTGTCTCTGTCTGTCTTTCTTTGTCTCTATCTTTCTCCCTGTTTCCCCTCTCTGTCTCTCTTTCTCTCTCTCATCTTTCCTTTCTTTCTCTCTCTTTGTCCTTTTTTCTCTCCTTTAGCTGTCTCTACTGTCTCTTTCTCTCCTTTCTTTCTGTTTCCTCTCCCTTCTCTCTTTCCCTCCTTTCTCTTTCTCTCTCAGGTGCCTGCTACACACTTCCCCCCAACCCCAGACAAACGACCCTTATAGATTAGTTATAAAATGAGAAGTCCCCAGGAGGGGGCAGGCAAAGCAGCAGCAGAGATCTGGGGAGAGGTTGCGGTCACTCCCAGTTAGGAAGCTCCCAGAAGGTCTTCTGTATAGGGTGGCAGCAGAGCTGGACTTGGGAGGAAGGTAACTTGGGAAACAGCTCAGGCAAAGTCACAGAGGTGGGAGATGGCAAGATCAAATCAGGGAATGGCAAGTACTTAAGCTTGGCTGGATTATAGAGTGTGTGAAGGAAAATAATGGAAAAAGTTGGAAAGGAGAGTAGTAGGGGTAGATTTGGAGGGGAAGAGGGGAGACTGATCAGGGCAAGTGATGCTTAAGCTGACTCTGGAGAGTAGACAAAGGTTCTGAGAGGCAGAGATAAGGAGGAAATGCGCTACAGGAATGAGTCTCTGCTTGAGCAAATGCTCCCACAGAAGCAGGAGATGGTGTATCAAATTATCAAGTTTAAAAACAGAGTGTAGACCCCATTGATAGGAATGAGAGCATGTAAAAGATTAATTTAAACTATTCTGGAAGAGCAGTTGGGGGCCAGACTTCAGAGAGCCTTAACTGCTAGGTTAGGGAGTTTGTATTTTGTCCTTAGAGACACTGGGGAGCTATGGAAGGCTTTTGAGCAGTGGAGTTACATGGTCAGGAGAGTTATTTAAGAATCTGTTAAGAGGAAGGATTATAGAGCAGGGAGAATGGAACCCTCTCTATATGTATGTACATTCCTCCCTTTTTGAGAAGCCCATACCTGCCAGGATTCATGGGAGAAATCACTGGTAAGAAATCTCCTAGTGGCATTAAAGCAGCCAGTTTGTCCAGGAACTGGATCAATCTTGCAGGAGGCGCTCTGGGAGTCATCATCATAGCACCGTGGAATTGCCCAGGATTAACTGCATTATACGTGGTGGTGGAGGGCCGAGCAGTTTAAAATTTATTTATTTATTTATTTTTAACTTTTTCTCAAATGCAGAGTTGGAATGTTCTGAGTCCAAAGCTTTCTCTTTGTTTTATATTCCTCCAGACAATTTTTAGTATCTATTGGTTGTCATCTCCTCCCCAGCTCTCTCTCCAGCACTCTCTCCCTTGCGAGCCTCAGGACTGCATAATGCTGGCTCTGGGGTCCATCGCCTGTTTTTCAAATGCGCATCTATATGTACTTTTCTCTAGGGTAGTATGTGAACATGCAGCATATCCCAAGAATTATTGCAGGAGAGATCATAGGATCATAGATTTAGAGCTGGAAGGGACTTCAAGGTCTGGCTAGTCTAATTCCTTCATTTTACAGTTGAGGAAACTGAGGCACAGAATGGTGGAGTGACTCACCCGATGGGACAGATGTCCTCTAGCATGCCTGCACTTGGCTGTCTCTGGGGAGTCTCTGGGAGATTCAAAAAAGCAGTATCATGAGAGGGCATAGGGCAGTGTCAGAGGCTGAGGGCCAGCATGAAGGGCAGAATGGAGGGGGAATCACATAGTCTGAGAGCTAGAAAGTCCTCCTGGATCATCTAGTCCAACCTGTAATTGATCCAGGATCCTTTCTGCAACATCCCTGATTAGCAGTCATCCACCTTTGCTTGAATTCCTCCAGCAATGGAGAACTCACTACCCAAGGTAGCTGATTCCACTTGGGGCTAGCTCTCATTGTTAAGAAGTTTCCTGAACTCTGACTCTCAGAATTTGAGTTCTACTTTCAAAGGCCAAGAAGATCAAGTCTGACCCCTTATGACGGTCTTTCAAATACCTCATAGGCTCACAAACTTAGAACTGGAAGGTGTCTTATAGGTCACTGAGCCCAGCCCTCTCATTTTACCAATGAAAAAACTGATCCTATAACTCAAAATCCTGAAGAGAGCTCTCGCGTCTTCCCTGATTCTTCTCTTCTCCAGGATGATTCTTTTTTTCTCTAACATTTTAATTCATTATTTGTTTATTTTAAATATTCTTTTCTTTTTAAATTTTGAGTTCTAAATTCTTTCCCTCTCTTCCCCACCCACTGAGAAGGCAAGCAGTATATGATATCAATAATACATGTGAAATCATGCAAAACATTTCTATATTAGCCATCTTTCAAAAAAAAGCAAGAAAAATAAAGTGAGAAAATTATACTTCAATTTACACTCAGAGTTCATCAGTTCTCTCTCTGGAGGTAGACAGCATTTTTCATCATGAGTCCTTTGGAATTGTCTTTCTACTGATCCGAGTAACCGAGTCTTTTGCAGTTGATCATTATCACAACATTGCTATTACTGTGCACAATGATCTCCCTGCTTTTCTCATTTCACATAGGTCTTGCCTTGTTTTTTTCTGAACTTCTTACTCCCATCTTTTCTTATAGTTCAAATAGTATTCCATCACAATCATATACCACAACTTATTCAAGCCATTCCCCAGTTGATGGACATTCTTTCAATTTCTAATTCTTTGCCACCAGAAAAAGAACTGTTATAAACATCTTTGTGTGTATTGTGCCTTTTCCTTTCTCTTTGATTTCCTTGGGATACAGACCTAGCAGTAGGATTGCTGGGTCAAAGGGTGTTTAAAATTTTATAGCCCTTTGGATGTAGCTCCAAATTGTTCTCCAGAATGGTTGGACCAGTTCACTACTGCACCAGCAGTTTATCAGTGTACCTATTTTCCTCTCATCCCCTCTAGCATTTGTCATTTCTGATAGGTGTGAGAAGGTATTTCAGAGTTGTTTTAATTTACATTTCTCTAATCAGTAGTGATTAAGAGCATTTTTTCATATGATTACAGATAGCTTTGATTTCTTCTTTTGAAAACTGCCTGTTTATATCCTTTGACCATTTATCAACTGGGGAATAGCTCTTATTTTTATAAATTTGACCCAACTTCATACTTAGTATATATTTGAGAAATGAGGCCTTTATCAGAGAAACTTACTGTAAATTTTTTTTTTATATTCCTTCATTATCTATGGTACTTTTTAGCATAATGTAGTTTCCCTGATTATCATTTTTAATTAGGTCTATTTTTGCTTTTGATTTGTCTGAGATCATGATTGCTCTCCCTGCCTTTTTTAAAAGTTAGCAGAAGCATATTAGATTCTGTTCCAGCCCTTTATTTTAACTCTGTGTGTATCTTTCTGTTTCAAGCTTATCTCTTGTCTACAACATATTATTGGATAATGGTATCTTATCTATTCTTCTATCTGCTTCCATTTTATGGGTAAGCTTGTCCCATTCACATTCACAGTTATGATTATTGTGTATTTTCCCTCCATCCTATTTTCTTCTGTTTCTTCCTTTCTATATGTCTTTATTTGGTTCCTCCTCAAAAGTCTATTTTGCTTCTAACCACTGCCTCCCTTAATCCATTCTCCCTTTCCTTCAACTGATTCTCATATGAGGTAAGTAGTATTGCCCTGGTAAAGCTCATTGAGAAATTCCAGAGGAAAGAAGGAATTATTTATTGTTTCTACTATGTTCCAGGCACTGTGCTAAGTGATTTACACTAAAAGGATCTTATCTGATCCTCTCAACAACCCTGGTAGATAGGAAAAGGGAAGAGTAAAAGCATTGGTATAGTGCTTATGAGGTGCCAGGCATTGTGACAAGTGCTTTTAAAATATTATCTCATTTGATCCTCACAACAGTCTGGCGAGGTAGGTGTTATTATTATCTCCATTCTATTGTTCAATTGTTTCAGTCATGTCTGACTCTTCATGACCCCATTTGGTGTTTTCTTGGCAAAGATACTGGAATAGTTTGCTGTTTCCTTTTCCAGCTCATTTTATAGATGAAGAAATTGAGGCAAACAGGGTTAAGTGACTTGCCTGGGCCACCACACAGCTAGTAAGAGTCTGAGGTCAGATTTGAACTCAGGGATATCAGTCTTCCTAATTCCAGGCCCAGTGCTCTATCCACTGTGCCACCTAGCAGCCCATTATCTTCATTTTACAGATAAGGAAACTGAAGCAGGTGGAGGTGAGGTTTCTTGTCCAGGGTCACACAGCTAGTAAGCATCTGAGACCACATTTGAATGCAGATCTTCCTGACTCCAGGCCCAGCACTCTATCCACCGTACCACATCATTGCTTCTAGGCACCTCTAGGAATGAGTGACAAATTCTCAATCAATTCTGGGGACAGCGTATGTTCGTGTGCCATGGCTGTCTTCATATCATACATTTACAGATACAAGGGACTTTTGAGGTTTCTAGCCCAACCTCTTTATTTTAGGGGTGAAGAACCCGATGTTTGTAGTGAGAAAGTGACTTGTCCAAGGTGACACAGGTAGTAAGTTCTAGAAATGGGACTTAAACCAGGGTCCTCTGTCTTCAAATCCAGAATAATTTCTGCTGTAGGCTTGTGACTGTGGGCAGACTAGAACGACCAGCCTTGCGCCAAGTGTCCATTTAGGCCCCTCCTGGGAAATTCACCAGAAGATTCTTTTGAAACATTGGTTCAACTGTGACTCAGTCTCCAGCATTTCACAGCCTTTGGCATTGTTCTGTGTAAGCACAGCTGATATTTATATGTGAAGTTTTCGCAGCACTTCACATACATCACACAAGTTCTCATAGCATGGGTTTATGAACAGTGGTGCTGAGTCTGAGCAGCCTGCGCTGCTCTCTTTCATGGGGCCTAGGCCTCCCCAGCTATTTCTCTCCCTTCTTACCCTGTCCAAGCCCATTCTCCTCAGAGGGGATACTCCTCCCCCAGGCAGCATGTCAGGTTAATGCTACCCTATGGCAGACTTCAGGATCCCCTGGAAGCAACCTTTTGCCCGGGCACAGAAACTGGGTCCCAAACTTAATTAAAGGATTTCCTGAAATCCCAAACTGCTGATCTGGCTCCTCTGACAGGAAACTGAAGATTTAATTTCCAGATACCTGAAGAAAAAGTCAGGAGGTGGTTCCTGTCAGGGACGGGGGGACATCAGAGCCGGGTGAGGGAGGAGGGGCAATGGTGCTGTGTCTCTCTGCTCTCAGGGGCCAGGCTTAGGGGCGCAGGATTGTAAGGACGCTCTCAGAGGGAGAGAATGTGTCCCTGCTCCCATTTCCCAGCATCTCCATATCTGAGTTGGAAGGGCTCTCACAGGCCGTTTGTTCTACCTAACGCAGTTCTAGCTCTGACTCCTTATAAAGAGTCAGCTTGCTTCCACTTGAATACCTCCAGAGATGGGGAGCCCACTACCTTTTGAGGAAGCTCATTCCACTTTTGGACAGCTCTTGCTACTGGAAAGGTTTTTCTTATATGGAACTAAAGTCTCTCTAACTTTTAACAGTTGCTTCTACTTCAGCCCTCTGGGAATAACCAGAATAAAGCGAAATTCTTCTCCACAACAGCCCTTAAAATACTTTTTTAATAGTGAGGATTTATGCAATACTTCAAGGTTTACATATGATAACTCCTTTGATCCTCACCACAACTCTATGAGGTAGATGCCATTATTACCCACATTTTACAGATGAAGAAACTGAGGCTGAGGCACTTACTTGATGTGTGACCCTGGGCAAGTCACTTCACTGCTGTCTGCCTCAGTTTCCTCATCTGTAAAATGAAGATAATAAGAACACCCACTTCCAGGGTTGTTGTGAGGATCAAATGGGATATTTGTAAAATACTTTGTAAACCATAAAGTGCTTTATAAATGTTAGTTATTATTATTATTACTATTACATTTATTACCCCTGACTTCTGGTCCCAAGCTCTACCCACTCCACCACTTAGCTGCCTCACAGTTATCAGGCAGCATTGCTAAACACCAACCCAAATCTATCCTCATTCAGAATCAGGATCTGGGAAGAGCCGTACTCACCCCAGTGGGCAAATTCCAGCCAGATCCAGTGAAATACTGGGGGAGCTTGAAGCTTTCTACGGTTCTCAAGGAATGGGCAATTTTCCATCCCCAAGTCTTGTCTCTCTCTGGGTGATTGCACTTGTATTGGTTGGCTAAATAATGCTGTTGGATGACCTCTGAGCCCCCAGCCCCCAGAAATGCCACTTCCTTCTTCAATTTGCTATATTTCACCAAACTGTAGTCACTTGACTTTGGAATAATGCAGTAGGCCTTTCATGTGAACAGACAGATGTGACTAACTGGAGAGAGTGTCTTTACTCTTTTCATAAAATCAGAAAAGAAGCCATGCAATACACAATGGGATGTGTATCATACAGCTGCCAGCCTGCAATATCTCCCAGATTCAGAAAGCTCCCAAACAGTATCTATCTAAGTGATCTCTGTAGGAATTTTAGGACATAGTTCAAGTTTCTTGGGTTAAGGCTCAGCTGTTATTGGAGTGGTAGGTGTACCTAGTTCAGGAGTCAACAATGCCTCCACATGTAAGAATTAGGAAAATTTCCCAATTCAGCCAGAGGAAGTAAGGACTTAGTCATGGACCAATGGAAAATCTACTCTCTCCAGGCAGAGGATTTCAGTTCAAATCTCAGTTCATATGTGACCTGAAGCAAGTCACCCAAAGAAGACCTGGGTCTTCACTGTCCTCATCTTCAAAATCAGGGTTATGCATCAGATGGCTTCTGCTGTCTCCTCCAGCTCCTGGCTCTTCTGACCCTCTGCAGCTCCAATGGAGTGTCCCAGGGATCTGTCCCATTCTAATTTTTTTTTTTTAATCAATGACTCAGATGAACGTGTAAGAAGCACACTCAAATCTTCTAGTGATACAAAGTGAAGAAGGAAAGCAAACACATTGGGGAAATGTCAGCATCTAAAAAGATCTTGACAGGCTCAAACATTGGCATAATAATACTAGGGGATTGGAGGCTTGTTTTGGGGATTGAATGTGGTTTGATCTCATTTGATGTACATATATATGCATACACACATGTCTGTAAATGTAAAATACTTTGCAAACCTTAAGTGTTATATAAATTCTAGCCATTAGGTCACAGATAATCTAGAAGATGTTCAGAGGGTATTTTGTGAGTTGAAGGCATATGAGGATTATTCAAAGGAACTGAGGATGTTTATCCCAGAGAAGACAAGATTGGGGTGAGGGGGACAGGGCATGATAGCAGTGTTCAAGTATTGGAAGACTTTCATGTGGATTTGTTCTGTGTGGCCCCAGAGGGCAGACTCAGGAGTAATAGAGGGATGTTACGGAGAAGTCAACTCAAGTTTGTTGGAAGGGAAAACTATCTAATGAATGGAGCTATCCAAGCATGGAATGAGCTGCTTGGGGAGGTGGTGAGTTCCCCGTTGCTGGAGCTCTTCAAGAAAAATCTGGATGACCAATTGTCAGGTATGTTCTAGTGGGGATTTCTTTCCAGGTATGGGTTGAACCAGATGATCATTGGGATCTCTTTCAATCCTAAGGTTCTGTGATTTTGTGATCCCATCCCTGGCTCAGAGGACCTTCTTTAGCCTCTGACCTCCTTTTTTTCTCCATTATTTTTCTTCTTTTTTTTTATTAATTTATTTTGATTTATCAACAATCACTTCCATAAGCTTCTTGTGCGCGTGCCTTCATCTGCACATGGAGTGTAGTCTTACAGATGGCCGCCTTCCCTGAGCATCTCCACCATTTCTTGGGCCATTCTTGGCTAACTCTGAGGTGTCTCTGGAAGGATTGAGCCAGTCGGCAAAAGGAAGCCAGATCATCTCAAGCTCCCTCTTCAGTCAGCCAAGTCTTAACAGCAGACATGTCGATAAGCTTTTCCCAAGCTCCACGACGTGTTTTCAGATACTTTGAATTAATTTGTGCTCTTGCTTCTCTGAAAGTCTTTGTCAAGCCTGCTTCCTAAATATGAGGGGTTCCTTAGGGGACTGGTTCATGACCCACAACCTCCTTCCACTCCACTCCTGGCCTGTGACAGTTTGCAAACAAGCATATAATTCAGCCATCTTCCATGGAATCTGGTTTTCCTCTTATCCTGGAAGCAGCATGGTTTAATGATAGGGATGTTGGATTGGGAAGCTGTGTGACCTTGAGCAAATAATTTAACCTCTCTGGACCTCAGTTCCACATCTATAAATTGAAGAGGTTTCACTAGCTGATCTCTAAGATCCCTCCCAGCTCTAAATATGTGACCCTATGAGACCCATACTTCATTTTCTCCCACAATCTCTCATTCACAGACATAGCTCTGACCTCAGAGGGTTAGTTCCCTGGTGGTTAATGAAGGTTTGTTTTTGGAGAAGACAAAAGTCTAATTTGAGAAATGAATGAGGACGCTACCTGCTTTCGCTCCCAGTTTAATTAAGAAACAAAACCCAAGTGAGAATAGCATGTGTTTCTATTCTAGTCTTTCGGAATAATAATAACGGTGCTAAGCAGAATAGAAGCCTGGGAGCACACACCTTCCAGTGACAATACTCCCCCCCATGTGAAGATTCATAGGCCACACCTAATATTTCTAGAACTCTCCAAACCCTATGTGGGGTTTGAGGAAGCATCTGTGATATGGGGGCTTCAGGAAAATCACAGGTGGGAGCCTCATCTTCTAACATCAGCCTTACAAGCAGCTTCAGAGAGGGAAACCCCTAACTTCCCTGTCTCCTTCTGGAAATGATCTTTTTGGAAGCTTGTTTCCTGACAGGGGGGATCATTGAACTGGGAATAAGAGAACCTGAGTTTTAATCCCAGTTTTTCTAGGTTAGAAGCTGTGTGATCTTGAGTAAGTTACTTAAATTTTCAGCGTCTGTTTCAATTCCACTTCACCCCATCCATTTCCTTTAAGTAAACATTTGAGAAATGCCTACTGTGTGCAAGGCTGGGTTTTGTCTTCCTTCATTCTCATCTCCTTTTCCTGTCCTAGAGCCCTCTGATGATAGCCTTTTCTCTACTTTACCTGTGCCACTCTTCATAAGAACTATCATGTAATGTGCTGTGTTATAAGCACTGATTCACTTTGGTCTATGAACCCCCGGCCTTGAACAAAATGCTTGGCAAAACATTTCAACACTTTAATGTAGCTACAATCTCACTGATTTGGTTATTACCTTCAATGATGAAACCCACTCATGCCTGCCCATCCTGTGAAATTCTTCCCATAAATTTACTGTAGGCAGTCTACGTGACATGCTATGAGCTTTCCTCTAGAACTCTTAAGGTGGTGCAGTGGATAGAGTGTTCAGTCTGGAATTAAGTAAGACCTGAATTCAAACCAAACCTCAGATGCTTACTAGCAATGTGACCCTGGGCCACAGTCACTTCCTCTGACTGCCTTAGTTTCAAAAACTAAAATGGTGATATAACAACATCTACCTCATGGAGTTGTTGTGAGAATCCAATGAGATAATATTTGTAAAAGTGCCCAGTATATAACAAGTGCTATATAAATGCTTATCCTTTCTCTTCCTTTCTTAATATTATATTTTGACCAACCAATAAACATTTATTAATCCCTTACTATATGCCAGGCATCTTGCTAGGTGCTGGGGATGCAAAGACAAATAATGAAAGAGTCTTTACCCTTGGGAAACTTAAATTCTAAATGAGAGAGGGGGAGAGAAGAGGTATGTATGTTAGTATGTATGGAATAAACACAAAATAGACACAAGGTAGTTAAAAACAAGGCAAATAGATGGCTCAGTGGATAGAGTACTGGACCTGGAGTCAGGAAGACCTGTCTCAGATACCCACTAGCTATGTGACTTTGGGCAAGTCACTTACCTTCTGTTTGCCCAATCTACTGAAGTAGGAAATGACAAACCACTCTAGTATCTTTGTCAAGAAAACCCAAATGGGGTTGGGATGAGTCAGACAAGACTGAATGAGCAGTAGTAGTTGAAAACAAGGTTGAGAGGGAGGGCCCTGGCAGTTAGGGGCAATCAGGAGGGGCTTCATGTAAAAGGTGGACCCTGAGTTTTGTCTTGAAGGAAAAGAGGAATTGTAGGAGACAGAGATTAGAAGGGAGTGCATTCCAAGTATGAGAGGGCATCAACTCAACAATATAGGGATGGGAGGTGGGAGATGGGGTACCATGTTTGAGCAATAGAGAAAAGGCTGATTTAAACAGAGGGTACTTACTGGAAGAGGTGAATGGGATTAGGAAGGTGGATAGGAGTAATCATACATAAAAGTCAAACAGAGGCTACAAAGATCAAAACTAACCATGGGCCCTATCAGATTGGGACTAGCATGCCTGACCTGCCCGCTTGCCTGGAGTGTTGTATCAAGTGAGAAAACGCGTGTGAATTATTGTTGTTCAGCGCTCTTCCTGACCCTGAGGACCATACTGTTGAGACTGGAGGGGTTTGCCATTTCCTTCTCCAGTGGATTAAGGCAAACAAAGGTTAAGTGACTTGCCCAGGGTCACAAGTATCTGAGGCCAGATTTGAACTCGGGAGACGTAAGGTCAGCAAGTATCTGGGGCCAGATTTGAACTC